>NC_069784.1:1241666-1550833 GCF_027406575.1 Nycticebus coucang | reverse complement strand
CGGGACAGCGAGGGGAGGAGGCTGTGGAGACCACTAGGTTTTGTTTGTGTGAGAAAGAGAGAGAGAGAAACTGCCCATCAAGGTGAGGGAGGAGAGAGGTGCAGGAGCGAAGGCCTTGAGGAGCAGATGAGAGGGGCCCAGGACCTGGGTCCAGTGGAGACGCTGGGCTTGGCTCATGGATTGAGGCTAAAGAAAAGGCAGAGCCCAAGGGTAGATTCTGTGACAGATGGAAAGTCAGCTCTCCTGTGATCTCTGTTTCTCAGTAAGAGTGAGACAGATGAGCACGGTTTGGGAAGTCTAAGGAGAGATGATGTTATATGATGTGGTATGAAATGGGTGTGTTGGAGACCGGGAGTGAGCTGACCAGAAACCAGCAACAAAATTGCTCTGTAACACTGACAGTCAGCTGAGACGCAGAATGGGCTCAGGAGTGTGGCTAAACATGTTCCCTGCTGGTGGGCTCATTCTGAGAAGGCAAGAATTGATCTAATCAGCTCTGAAATTCTGCCCAGAATTTTGGTGAACACCTAAGAATATTTAGGGAGGAGTGATTTAAGGATAAACATTTAAATCTAAGCGAGGTAAGGACAAAGTGGGGAATTTGTGTGAGAAGGACTGAGGGAGTGTGGGGCAGTGACAAGTGGCAGCCCAGTGAATTGGGAGTCCTCATGGAGCAGAGATCTGAGTGGGGGAACAGAGAGATGAGCTGAAAGGCGGAAAGAGAGAGTCGGACATCAAGTGAGATGCTTGATGCCGAGGTCTCAGAGACAGTTCAGCTATGGGTAGGTAAATGGTTGAGGGAAAGTGAAGAGAAGTGGCTGAGCTGGTGTGGAAGAAAAGGTCATTCAAGGTGACAGCAAACCGCTGTAAGACTTGGGTATGGAATGGATCACTGCGTGGATGTAGAGGTGCTTATAAGTACCAGCATTCATAGTGGGCATGAGGGCTGAGTCAGAGGCCACAACATCCAGTGGATTAGGGGTGCGACCCAGATGTCTGTGGCTGGCTACACTAAGGCCAGGTAGCTAGTGGTGTGCAAAGGGAATGGCCTGAAAAAAATGGCAACAGTATTTTGTCTGCCCAACTTTTTGTGAACTGAAACTTGTATCCCTGCCTGAGGCCAGTGGTTGGGAAGGGCAGGGATGTCCCTTGTTTCTTGTGCCACAGGAGATAGCTCAAGGGACTCGTCTGGGCAAAGGTCACAGATCTTCTTAGCTGAAGGTGGGATGGGTGGAGGTCATGAGACCATCTCAGCCCAAGATGGGATTGAAAGGTCCCAGGACCTTGGTGCAGAGGTCATGAGAGGCCTGAGCTGGGATTCTGGGATCAGATCCTTTGAAAGCGCCATGCTCCTGCTCACCAGTGGGGATTTGGATTTGGTGACCATTGTCTGCCATTTCCCTCTTTAGTAACTTCTTTTTCCTTCTCCTCAAGCTGCTTGTCCCTGTTCTCCTGATGTGGCTTTGGGGGACAAGTGCTGGACCCCCGTGTCAGTGGTGCAGTCTGGCAGTCAGCACTGCAAAGGGGCCAGGTGTCTGAGAAAGGATGGGAATAAAATGTCTCTGGGCATTAGCACAAAGTGAGGAAGGGCCCCTTCCATCTCTTGGGCCTCAAGTGCCTGAGATAAAGGAGAAAAACTATAGAAGAACATGGCCAGGGTAAGACAGAGGCCCAGGAGGCCAGTGTCTTTATTCCAACCCGAGCATCGCGAGTGCTGGTGGGTCCCCTGCAGCCATGGGAGTGACTGGGCAGGAGATGCTGCCTGGTGGTCGGCAGGATGCGGGTGGCCGATGACATCCACAGCCACCCAACATGCCTGGCTTGCTTGGCTTTGACACGATAGAATAAAACTTTTGATATTTAAACAATATCCAGCATATTCAGCCAAAACTCATCCTAATTAATACAGGTAGGGAGACAGAAGAAAACGTGTGAATATTCCTGGTACCTGAAGTCAGTCTCTTCAATTCTGAGTTAATTAAGGAAAGAGGATTCAATAAGCTTTCAACAGTGTTGACCAAAGGGAATAAAGAAAGATGACAGGGCTGATGACAGCAGGTGGGAGGGCCAGAGGGATAAGAGGAGAAAGGCATTTGGAACTGAAGCTCCTCAAGGATCTTAGTCTGATTATCAAAGCACCAAACAATAGGAGACACAGCAAAGAAAGAAAATATGTAATCGGAGACTTGGTCGCCAATGTTATTCTGTCACTTAATTGTTGTATTATTTGGGAGATTTTATCTGATCTATTTAATCCTAAATTACCCAATCTATGTAACAGTCATAACACTGCCGAAATACTTCAGAGTGTTGCCACAGAAGCTGGATAATGTTTTGCATTTTTTTCTGGAAAGTAAAGTAAAGTATAATGGATTTTGGTTGCTGAACACTCATTCCCATTTTTAACAATTCTATCTTTCCCATTAGATGAAGCCTTCTGATGTTCTAAGTGACCCAAACAAGGGCAGTGTGTGAGCCCCTTGGCCAGCCAAGATACCCCACCCGTGGCATTTAAATCCCAGATAGAGGAACAAAGAAGCTAAAAAGAGCGTGTTCCTCTTTATCCCGGGGATTGCATCACCTTGTGATGGCTCTGAGGTCTCCGAAGGCCCTGTATTGTTTCCTGCTCAATCCAGGGCTGGCTCTCCAGGCCTGTAGGGATTGTAGGCGCTCCCAAAATATTTTCAATAAATTCAGTAAGTTCCCCTTTGTTTAAGTTAGTCAAGGGTAATATCTGTTGTAAGAAGCCAGAGACTCTTAACTGATATATCAGTACACATTACATACTGTAATTACTATTGTTACTACAAATAGCAGTAAAATAACGTGCCTGTCCACCACTGTAGACAGAAATAGTCAAGGCTTAACCAGAAAACAAATGGAGATATCAACTTCATGTAATTTCCTTGAGCCCTGGCAACATTTCCAACTTATTCTCCTTCAAGGGACTATCAATTCCAATCAATGTTATTACCCATCTCCAGAAAGCTCTCTGCAAAAATTTTAAGATACCATTCTGAAGGTCTAAATTTGCCAAATCAGTCACAGTAAATCCACATCCACACCATTAAGAAATGGGAGCAGAGAGGAAGGCAGTTTAAGAATGTGAGTGGGCGCTCGGCACCTGCAGCTCAAGTGGCTAGGGCACCAGCCACATACACTGGAGCTGGTGGGTTTCGAATCCAGCCCAGGCCTGCTAAACGACAATGACAACTACAACCAAAAAATAGCCGGGCATTGTGGTGGGCACCTGTAGTCCCAGCTGCTTGGGAGGCTGAGGCAAGACAATCGCTTAAGCCCAAGAGTTTGAGGTTGCTGTGAGTTATGATGCCACAGCACTCTACCAGGGTGACAGCTTGAGACTCTAACTCAAAAAAAAAAGAATGTGAGTGGAGAAGGATACATCCCTGATAAAAAGATAAATTAGCAACCTAAACGCACAATGACTTAAAAAGAGGACATCCCTTCTAATTTACAATGTGAAGGCTCACTGCCACCCTCCTTCATGGCCTGCAGGCAGCAGGTCAAGCTTCCATGCAATGTCAGTAGCCAGTTCTCATGACTGACACCCGCACTGAAGCCCTCAACGTTGGGCTGCATCAGGGGGGTGCTGGCCTACCAGGCTCCTGAGTGCCCCACTCATCCCTCAGAATGTAAAGAAGAGTTGATTTGGAAACTATAAAATGTTTTCTCACTGTACTGGAAAGGAGGTGAGGCTTAAAGAAAAGTGCCTAGAGAAGAATCGCCGAGCATTCACCTGGAGCTCTGAGGCTCTGGAGTCCAGGGGTCCTCTCTACTCTCCCTGCTGGTCGCACGCCAAACCTGCGAGCTTTCCGGCTCTCAGCCCAGGATGTTGCAAAAATCCTGTTCCTCAGTTTGGCCTTTCATTCGGCAGCTTTCCCATCCCCCAGAAATCTTCCTCAAGCCCCCGATTCCTCACTGCTTCAGAAGGTAAATGGGCGATCTTCTAGTTTTATGATTTGTCACTGTAGGAAACTGTCAAGAAATCACAAAAATGATTCGCTAGCAGAAGGCTCAGCATCAAAGAGAACCAAATAAATTTTGGTCGAATGGCTGTATCAAGTTATAAAAATTGCAGTAGGATGGCTTAAGAAATGGGTAATTTCAGTCTAAGGCTTTCTTTGATCTCAAAAGCCAGGAATGTATAACTAGAGCTGCAGTCTAGGCACATACCTTGTCCTCAAGGCATCTCGCTGTGCACAGCTAACAGGCTGAGAATGAGATCACCCTCTCCAGAGTCACAGTCAAGTCCAGAAGGACAGATTCTCGACTATACTATTGTCAAGACTGACTTCTCCAAACAGCCTCACCTTCCCTGTGCCTGCAGTCAGTAGCCCCTTTGTTTGCTTACACTTCGGAAAACTGGCTAGCTGGGAAGCGAACGTGTCAAATTCTGTCCCTAGCTAACAGCTGACTATGCTCTGAGGCATCGTCCTCCCAGCACAGCCCCCTGGAGGGTGGCAGAGTCTGGTGCCGTGTCCCCTCCTTGCCTTTCCTCTCCAGGGCTGGGTCAAGGATGGGCAGGGCGGTCACTTGCTGGTTTAGGGGAGCTCTCCCTGGTCACCCTCTGGCTCTTGCTCATGAGATGGTGTTGTGGATGGGGCCTCTGGGGCACGCTCAGCTTCGACTCAACCCCCTGCCCCTACAAAGGCCCCTGCAGAGAGAAGCCATCCTACTGCGCTTCAGCCCTGACAGGAATCTACGTAGAATCCACACCCTTGCACAGCCGTGGATAGAACACCACCCCCGTGACCAGCAGTGACCTGGGCAGCTTTCAGCTCCTCCTTCCTCTTCGTCTCATGTCAACATATTCCTGTGGAGTCACAGCGCACAGGGGCAGAGACCCCAGAAGCTGCAACATCAAGTCGAGGGCTCCCTGCACTGTTACTCTAGGTTCTCCCATCTCCTCTGGCAGTTCCCAGCCCTGGGATCTTATCCCACGTACCATGCTAAAAAACTCACGTTCTTCACTGACAGTCAAACTCTATGCCCCTACGGGGAAGGTGTTTGCTGGCACTGTGTTCACTGCGCCCTTCCCAAGGGCTTGCTGCTGAGCGAGGCCTAGGAGGCGTCTGTCGCTTCTCCATGTGACGACTGTGCTGAGCTCCCTGTCCTGGGCTCTGTCTGCCTGTCAGTCTCCCGATTACCTTATCCTGAACTTCCCTCACCTGTCACAGCAAGTTGCTGCTGCCTGTTCCTGGGGTCTAGACCCTCTGTCTCCACCCACTCTGTCCACTTCTGAGCCCTTTGATCCCAGCCCTATTCTGCTCCAGCCCACACGTCTAACCCTTGCTCCTGACTTACCCGTGTTTCCGTATTTATCCCTTTAAGCCTGGACAAGTTACAGGAGAGCACTGCATCCAGTATCGTTTGGTTTGCCTTGGGCTGACCTAGTCAAGTGAGATTACTTTGGATCCTGAATTTGTTGTAATAAATTGCAGGTTTTCATCCTAAATCTGAAGTAATATGTATACTTTACACGTTAAAGTATAACGAGAAGTAGGGGGGAAGGAAAAAAGCCCCGACTTAAATCCACGCAGATGGAGACTCTCACACATTCGGGTTTGAAGACAAGACCCTCAGAGGCAAAAAGGCACTTGTGCGAAGTCAACCAGGAGGCTTTATGCAGCCTGTGATATTGCAGTAACAATGTGTATTGTGCTCAGAGGTGTCAGGAAAACAGGACTGACACAGTCAGGGTCTTTGGGACACACATTCCATGGAACACCTGTTTCACGCCAAGTCACCAAAGATCTATTTGTACACACAATTGGCATCATAGGATGAATACTGAAAAGAATTTTAGGACTATTAATTTTCACCTTAACGCCTGAAAAAGGAAAAAGGACCCAAAAGGGTGTGAGGGCAGCAAATTCCCTCTGAAGAAGAAGCTCAAAGCAACCTGGTCCCTCCTGGGACGATTTTTCATGTTCTACCACTGAAAAGTGGTCTAGTCCAGTCCCAAGGAGCTTCCTCAGGAGTTTGATGGTGCACAAGGAAAGGGTGTCTGTAGAGTTTCAGCTGATTAAGGGTGGGCTTCTGGGGACAAAATAAATCGGCAAAACCTAACTCAGACAAAAAAGAAAATCCATGTCTGGAAAATGAGGTTTGATCCACCACCAAGAAAGAGGAACAAACTTGGGTGGCTTCCATCATCTTGGTGGCCCCTGTTGTTTTGGTGAAGTCTGAGTCTTTGGTGGCCTCTGTTGTCTTTGTGGAGTTTGAGTCTTGGTGGATTCTGAGACTTGGTGGCCTCTGAGTCTTAGTGACCTCCGAGTCTTGGTGACCTCCATTTTTCTTAGTGGCCATATATGTCACATTACAGCGTGCTGTCTAGACTCACTGACCTTGGAGCTGAACGCCTTTAGCTTTGAGGAGGATCAGAGTGAGGAGGGTCCCGCTGCTGTCCTGTGCTGCTCTGCAGGTGGCTATTACACGCTGTCCTTGTCACTGAGCTGGTCCACTGCTATCAGCACCAGCACACAGCCATCTGGGAGGCGGTGTGGGGTCTATCGCAGTCACAGAAGGAAGGTCACGGTGGAGGTCACCAAGATTTGTGTCAATTGAGCCAATGTTTACGGAGCCTCCAGTGTGGCCAGGCTCACTCCACATGCCTGTTCTGTCAGTGAGCACAGAAGAAATGACATCAAGGGATTCGCCTTTGAGCGTTGAGAGAAAGACAATAAAAGTAAAAATACTAAGAAAGTAAATTACATAGTATATTGGAGAGTGACAAGTGCTGTAGGAAACAGTAAAAATAACAAAGATCAGTCTGGTGGGAGAAGAAAGGCAGGCTTCACTCAGAATGTGAGACTGAAGCAGAGGCTGGGGAGGGGTGAGAGGGCGAGCCACGGGGGTGTGGCCTGAGGAGCAGGGCAGACGGACAGGCAGGGAGAGCTGGGCACTGTGTGGTGCCCGGAGAGAGCAGCACGGAGGCCACAGAGCGGGAGGAAGGAGTGAGGAGGGCGCAGGAGTCAGAGAGTCAGAGACACGATGAGGTCCCAGGAAGGTCTGGTTCCAAGAGAACGACGGCCCTGAGGCCTGTTATCAACTGTCAACAGATTCCAGGACAAGAAATAGGAGAGAGCACCCAACAGTGGCCATGAAGTGAGGAAGAGAGACGTTCCCAGGGGCTGAACCCCATGAGATTCTCCTCGCTGTCACTTTTCCTGGAAGGGGAGACTCCAGTCCCTGCCCGACTTATTCACAGTTGCTGCTGCACAGGGACCGGGGGAAGCAGAGGATTCTCGGAGCACTTCTGGAGACTCCATCTCCAGCTTAGAAGGCAAGAAGTCTCTGTCAGAGCAACGCACTCAGCAGCACGCGGGGCAGGTGCAGCAGGAGTAAAGGACTGGGCTTCACTGGCTCAGAATATCTGCCAGCTGGACGCAGCAGGCTCAAGGCTTGTGGGGAACCTGGAACGGGAGGCCTGCTCAGCAAATCTGCCATGTTCCCCACCATGAGCGGAATGTCGTGCAGCTGGGATGACGTCTTCTGGAGTTTAGCAGACCTGGTCATGGAACACTGGACAAGTCACTTAGCTCCCTAAGCTCCAGTTGCTTTAGAAGTCGGAGTAATTACAGTGCCTACGTGAAAGTGTTGCTGAGAGGATTAAATGAGATGGTGCACGCACAGAACTTAGCACAGTGCTGTTTGATTATTAATAAACCAGTATAATTTCCCCCAGGACATAGCATTATTATTTAGCTGACCTAAGACAGAGGATACATCACTCAGTGGCAGAAAGGCGGAGCATCTGCAGGCTGGTGCAGTAGCTGAGAGTCCGTCCAAGTCTCCCTGAATCAGCCTGCTCAGTGAATGGGAGGGAGATGCATCAGCTGACAATGAGCTTGGGCAGGGTCTGGAGGAATTACAGAGCAGAGAAATACTTATCCAGAAGTATAGGAGAGATGATGTACTAGGAATGTCCAGTGTGATGGCCTGGAGAAAAATCATGCCTTTTACACAGGAAGTTGCATCTGGCGAGTGTGTGAGTTTTAGGAGACACTAAATCTCTAAGTCATGTGCCCTCATGTTCTCACCACGTGGCATTCAAGTGACCCCATGGCCAGGCTGTCCACTTGGTATCATGAGGGGTATGTCGTATCTTCCCTAGCCAGGCTCTGTCATCAGGAGGAACTGCTGAAGCCAGTCGTGATATCACAACTAGGGGACAAGAACTTTGGGCCGTACTTCTGCCATGCCTGCTCCTGAGGGCTTTGCTGACTTAGGCATGACTGTTTGAAGGCACACAGGAATGGAATAGGTATTGGAAGGGGAGTCGTGCTTATCTAATGATGGCCCTGGGAGCCGGAGTGTAAAGGGAGAGCCCAGGGTCAGCAGCTGTGACAGCAGTGTCAGCACAGACCACCCGTGTGATATGATCTCGGCTGTATCCCAGGCTGGTCCTGGCAGGCGCCAACTTTCCTCACTCCTGTGTTTGACAAATCTTTTTCTACAGGTCTCCACCGATTGCATGAACTACCCTACATCCTGTCCTTACATGCATCTCCTTTCTCAGGGAGCCAGATTGGTTCAGTTGCTCGGAACTAAGAAGCCTGGCAGACCCACTGAAAAACAGGACTGCAGGGAAGTGAAAAGATGGCTGGGCCCTCTGACAGCTGTGTAGTCCATCAGAGGGCACGTGACCATGCCATGGCAGCCGGTGTAAATGTGCAACCACATGTGAGAAAAAGCCTTCAAATGACGTGCGTTTCAGGGATTCACTGGAGTCCATCTACATTCCACAAGACTGCGTCTGTGTGCACAGCAGCGAGGGCACCCTCAGGACAAAGGCAGAGCCCCAGGAATGCTCTGGGGTAATTATGCTCACAAGCCCACAAAATGGGGAAGTGAATGTTCACAGCAGCTTAACTCATATACCCCCAAACTGGAAACAACCATGAACTATCGGGAAGCAAACAGCAGACGTGGTCAAAATGATATGTAGTATAATAGAATACTCTTCAGTAAAAAACAAACAAACAAACAAAAAAAGAATAGATTGATATAAAAACATCTGTATATTATACAGATTATAAAATCTGTTATATAGACAACACATATGAATCTCACAAAACTTTATGTCAGTGAAAAAAGTAAACACAAAAGAATATATATTGCCCTGTTTCTTTTATGGGAAGTTCTACAACTGGCAGATCTAATCTATTGTGACAGCAATCGGATCAATGGCAGCCTGAGGCAAGGGGCAGGAGAGGCCGGGAAAGGGCACAGAACCACGTACGGGGCGGTGGAGATGGTGCATAACGTGAGCAGTGTGGTGGCCACAAGGGCATATCGATGTTTAGAATCTCACCGAAGGCATCACATTTAAAACATGTTCATGTTATTTTTTATAGTATACTTCAACACAGTCAATTAAAAAATTACATGTTGCTGGGACACAGATGGGTGGTAAACATAACCTCTGATTTAACCATCAGGGCAGTTTGGTATAGACTTTGAAACCCAAGTCTGAGTCTGACTCTAAGACACTCCATACAATTAGCGGCTACTTAACTTTGGGCAAATGATTGAAGATTGCGGAAAATCAGTAGCATCATCCATTTTACAACAGAGTAAAGGAGGAAACACGAAACTCTCAGGCATGTCATGGAAACCCGATAAATAATACTTTCAATAAACAACGCAATGGGTTTCATGGTGTTGCAAGTAAAGCTACACATGTTTCCCTCTGAGTAAAGCGGATATTAGCAACTCCTGCGTACAGATTGCTGCTATCTCTAAAGTGCAGAAAGAGGCCTAAGGCTGACCAGGAGGTCTGGCACGAGGTGAGGACTCCCACCTGACACGCATTAGTGAGGCCTCCATGGTGCTGACCAAAGAGTCTGAAGCTGACAGGGTTGAGTGTTCCTGGGAGTCGAGGCGGCCCCAGTCTGCTGCCTCCTACTAGGAAAGAAACTTGGACTTGCCAGTCCCTGGCCTAAACTTCAGCTTTGTTGTAATGGGGGTAGGCACCGTGGCCACCTCACAGAGTCACCATGAGGGCTAAGTGAGACCCTCCAGGCAGGACTGGTGTGTTTCCTACACTTCCTTGGTCGATCTGCTCATTACTTTTTTGTCTTTTTTTTTTTTTTTTATTAAATCATAGCTGTGTACATCAATATGATCATGGGGCACCATACACTTGGTTCATAGACCATTTGACATATTTTCATCACATTAGTTGACATAGCTCTCCTGGCATTTTCTTAGTTACTTTGCTAAGACATTTACATTCCACATTTACCAAGCTTCACATATACCCTTGTAAGATGCACCACAGGTGTGATCCTTTCAATCACATTATGACCCACTTTCTATTTGTGAGAGCTTCCCGTCCAACGACGTATATTATAGAATAAATCCTATTTTGTAATATTTGAATGACTTTGGAGGAGCAAAAAAGCATTTTGTAGGAAATCAGTAAGTGTATTGCAAAGCTCCAGCTGTAACAATAAGCCACCTTGTTAAATTTCTTTACACTCTCCTCACCTACAGTTTCTGCAAGGAAAGATCACCATAGCTTCTCTCCCAGTTATCTTAGAATCTTCAAGGCGTTAAGCACATTTTAATAACTCGCACGGGAACCTCTATCTCTGGACCGGGCTGGGGACAGGTGGGCAGGTAGCTGGGCGTTGGTGCTACCGAGATCTTAATTGTCTGAGGGCTCCTTTGGCTCTCCAGCTCCCTGCTCCCACATGGGGACACTCAGCAGGTCGCTGGAAGGGGGTCAGGAAAACAATTGAAACAGCCAGCATCGACAACAGCTCATGTGAGAGAACTCGTGCCATCCCTCAAGCTGCCTAGAACAGAAAATGATGGAAATGGTCAGTAAAAACGTATGGGCGATGGCCACAAATGACAGGAATAGAAGGGGCGCAGCTAACGGGCGCAGAATTTATACAGAAAGCTGTTATACATAGTGGGAAAAATTTCCTGTCACTGTGAAAATACGAGGTTTCCCTTCGGGTTTATTTAAAATTACTCTAAGTAATTGAGCCACAGGAAGGATGAAGAAGTCACACTCCAACACCTGGGAAGCTATACTACTGATTGGCTAAATCAAACGTAAAGAAGACAAGCTAAGATCAAGCCTTATGGTGTTTGATACTATTCTGGAGACCATTTCAGGATACAAAAGTGCTCAGAGAGTATTTTGTAATTATAAACCACTGAGAAGACCCACCCAGGAGGAATAATTATGTGATTTCTTCCTGGCTTGGAGAATGGCAGGAAGTAGCCCCATCCGTCACTGTGGCTGCTGCAGGCAGTGACTCTCCATTACCCTGGGGACTGTGTCTTAGCATAGTTTTCCTTTTTCCTTTGTGTATCATATAAGGAATTAAGCAGACTATATTTCCCAGTGACTTAAAAAAATTTTTTTTTTAAAAATCCCCAAACTTGGGCGGTGCCTGTGGCTCAGTTGGTAAGGCGCCGGCCCCATATACCGAGGGTGGTGGGTTCAAACCTGGCCCCAGCTGAATTGCAACCAAAAAATAGCCGGGCGTTGTGGCAGGTGCCTGTGGTCCCAGCTGCTCGGGAGGCTGAGGCAAGAGAATCGCTTAAGCCCAGGAGTTGGAGGTTGCTGTGAGCTGTATGATGCCACGGCACTCTACCGAGGGCCATAAAGCGAGACTCTGTCTCTACAAAAAAAAAAAAAAAAAAAAAAATCCCCAAACTTGATTCTGTTTCTGAGATTCTTGTCAGGAACAGGTCTGCAATAGAGGTAGGCTATTATTAAAAATGAAAGAAAAGGTTTTTCATCCTGATACTAACCAAGGGGAAATGAATTTATATCTTTAATGACCTGCGGTTCTTAAATATGATAGCAAAATGCCATCTGTGTAAATAACTGGAGTTCAGCATCTAAATTCTTGAGGATAACACTATAAACCACATCAAGAAACATTTAATTTGCTTCAGTCTTGCTAGTAGTGTGTCCCAATCAATGAATACTTCCAGACAACTTCCTTATAAATCTACATGTGATTAAAGAGAAATGAGGGTGCTCACAGACTAAACGGGCTAACAGGTAACAGAAACAATGCCCTAAAACCAAAAACAAGACCCTTAATCTTCTAATCCCCCATTTGTCTCAGTGTAAATCAAGAATTTATAAACTTCTTGCTATATATGAGCTGTGTTTGTTTACTCAGTTCTGTTACTGTTCACAGTGATGGTTGCGGCTGGAGGAAAACTGTGGTTATCCTTTCAGTATAAGCGTTGTGATCTTCCACCAAGAAGGAGCTGTGCCCTTGCTTTGGGTTTTGCTTGTGTGTGTGTTTGGTCTGGGGAAGACGAACGGGAAAGCAGTGGAGGCAGCAGAGAAAGAGCCTCTCGTAGTTCATGCTGTGGTGCAGAATTGCTTCTGTTGACCCCAGCGACCTGCCTTCAGTTTAACTTGTGTGCTTTAAACTCACATACTAGAGATTCAAACACAGAGGAAACCGGTTTCAGAGCTAGAGGACCACACAGTCTCCGAAGTTCAACACATGGTTATAAATGTCCCAGACTCTGCCCTGTGGGTGACTGGCGACTTTGTCAACGCTGGTCACACTCAGATTACCCATTTCGATCCCATTTCTGCTATTTACTAGTTTCTTTGCCTGTGACAAATTACTGGGAAGCACGTTTCTGAACCAAGCCAGCTGCTGGCAGAATGAGCCAAGGCCATTGTCATGTGATGCACATTTCACATTATTGCTCCTAATCCTGCCCAAAGGAGTTTTTTTTTTTTTTTTTTAGGAGAAATGATCACAGGCTGTTTGGTTTCCCCAGCAGGACCATCTCCGCCTTCCTTTCCCGGATTCCTAGAGTGCTTGTATTGTGTGGTCACTGGGCTCCTGCCAGGAGGAGACTCTGTGCAGTGGGCTGCGTTGGCCCCGCAGAGGCTGTGCCTGTACCTGCCAGGCAGCCTCCTGTCACTGAACGCCCAGGACACTGAAACAGAAACTCTCCAGTGCATTATGTGCAGCTAGCCCATACCTGATACTAATCCTGCAGGATATATGCTAAGTCTCCCTGAAGGAATCTGGATCGGAAATTTCCACCCTGAGAGAAAATACCCAGGAGGGGGGTGTCCTGAAGCAGAGCTTCTGGGGAGTGAGACGGTGCCCGACCCTTGGGAAACCCTTCCTTGTGCACCACCCCACCGAGTCCTGGGGACGACAGTGTGCAAACCCCTGACGCCTGGTTTCTTGCCCACCTTCTCCCTTTGTCCCAGTAATCGCTGTGAGTCTCCTGAGTCCCTGTTAGAAGGAGGGATGTTACTGAGCAGAGTGAGTCAGCCTGAACGCAGAACAATACGGAGAGGCAGTGAAGCGTCCACTCAGGGAGCAGGCCTGAGAATGAGAACAGAGAGGCCGTGTATTTGTTCTATAACTTGCCTGTTTCGGTCTCTCTATGTAAAACAGGGAAATTAATAATAATACCACATTTCACAGCAGTGTGGGGATGGTCAAGCGGGCTATCCATGAAAGCGTTGTAACCTGTAGCAAGTGAATTGTGAACAGGACACCTAACACTACCCACTGAGAGTGGGTACCATGATGTGAGGCTCCCACAGGAACGCGGTGCAGGGCAACACTCGCTCCCTGCTACCTACTGTGACTGCTGTTACTCTGCGGTTATCACCGGTAAAAAGCAAAGTAAAACAAAATGAATGAATAAAAATCCCACGGGTAAGGGTGTGAGGTGAACGCAGAAAAATTAACTGGAAAAGCAAAATTAAAAGCTTTATAAACAGAACGACCTTATCAACATTAAAAACTATATATACGCTTGACAGGAAAACCAGAAGAAAATACATCAAAGTGTTGTCAGTAACTTTCTCTGAATAAAGGGATTACAGGTTTAAAGGAAGATTGTTGCAGTATCTTCTTAGTCCCCTCCTTTGAGGAAGCTGCCCCAACCCTTCCCCTAGTCTGTTTGGTGCAGAGGCAGCACCTGTGCCTGTCCTCGTCCCCTGTCCTCGTCCCCTGTCCTCGTCTTCTGCCACCCCAGCCTGCACCACGTGTGACTGAGCCAGGGTGGACTGTTGATCTAAGTAGGGTCCATGAGCCTCTTTCTAAAGAATCTAGGTTTGGACTAGAGAGGGAATGTCATACTAAGCTCTGCTCTGCATAGCTGAGTCATAAATTCTAAAACTTTGGGGCTCTGTGACCAGGCTTTGGGTCACGTGAGCTAGAAAAGACCAGCCCACCATAGACTGGTGGGAGCACCCAGATGTGCAGAAAGGGCCAGAAAGCAGCCACAGCAGGTCCTGTGTGATTCTGTTTGTGAAGCTTTGGAAACACATGCTTTTCTATTACAGTTTATCTAAGAAATCTCATTATACCTACAATAGAGGCCACTTCTGCTTCCTCTGGCTTGCCTATGCTTTCTGACTGTTTTATGGAATACAAAGAATTTTTTTCTTTACACTTTTTGTTATTTTTATAAATTTTCCAAGGTGGGGATGTACTTCTTTTATAAACAGACTAAAATAAAACTTATTTTAAAAAGCGTTGGGCACATAGCGAATAGAAAGGTAAGATGCGGAATGCCAACACTCGCTGTCTCGCAGTCACTCAGAAGAGAGACTTTTTACATCAAGTTTAAGCAGTGGCCTCCACCCCAGGACTCACTAAGAAAAGGAACTGGGGGCCCTGTGGAATCTTAGCCACTTTGTCTCAGAGTCCAGACTCACATCACCATTACCAACATGAGCAGTGAACTGACACAGACCCACGAACCTCGCATTCTTCTAGCAACTGAGCTTCCACTGTGGCCGTCGTGCACTTGGCCCAGAAGAGCTCTTTGCAGAGAAAGTAATAAAAGGGTGTGATTTCCTTGGCCCTCTCTCTTTGTTCGGTTCAAACACACTAATTTGCCAGCTCAACAGAAACCTGTTCCTTCCCACTCCAGGGCAGCAGCCATGAATTTTGAATATATGCAGGGGCGTGGAAACCGGGTCTTCCTGTCCATTCTCAAATCAAAACGCTGGTGTGTTCCAGACACGTCCGGGTTGAATCTCGGGTGGCCGAGGACTCTGAATTTGGTCTGTGCATTTCTTACATGCCTTATCCTTAAGTTGTAAAAGTCAGTTATATTTTCATTTTGATCTTTTGAGAGAAAAAAAAAAAAGGAAAGGGAATTGTGAAGGATCCACTGTTCTTTGAGACTTACGTTTTCTTCAGCAGCAAGGAGCCAAGAGCAAAGGGGGCTCTTCTCGGTGGCCAGACAGCACGTCTGCAGAGAATCTCCACAGGACATGCCAGACACACCAATCCTGAATATGCTGCTTAAAATACACAAATATATGTTGTGTGTCTCTGGCTGATGTTTCAAGACTCCCTCTTGTAGTCGGAAGGGCTGCAGCTCTGGAAGATTAATATCCACATGTTATTTTGCTTTTTGCTGGGGTGAACTAAGTTGACTTATCAGCTGATGTGGTTGAAGAATGTGGCTCAAGGCTGAGCATACAGGTGCACAGGATCCCTTTTCCAGTGCAGAAAAATGGAGAAAAAAATAAAATGTAAGGTTTTCAAATATATTTTTTATTCTAAATAAAGAGATCTAATTTAGGGCCTTATGTTGGAGATTCACAATCATCTATACTTTCCAGCTCCATCAAAATAAAATTATCAAGAGAGGCATTCCCACATGGTGAGCTCAAGAGAGACTGCAGCAACACAGGTGGATCTGAACTGGGGTCTCTGAAACCTGATTTAGTCGTGTAAATATGTGCCTCATTTCGTATTCTGTGCTTTTCATTCCCTTTTTGTTATTTTCTTCATCCTAAACTCTTGCTTATGTCTCTTTGTTCTTGTTCTTTTTACTTTTCCATTCAGTAACACATCTTCTGGCCAAACAAGACAGCGTGGTCTTTGAACCATCTAAAACCTTCTCTTGTCCACACGAGGGCAACTGCCCCTGGTGTTCTTCCCGCAGAGATGTGCTGGCCTCAGGGCTGTACCACTCTGCAGAAAGTCCTCCCTGAGCCAGTCCTGGGTCAGAGCTCCCAGGGTGTCCATCAGGGGGAGTAACAATGCCTGGAAAAGGCCTGGGGCATTGTGCTCTCATCTTAAAGGTGAAGCAAGAAACATCCAAAAGGGAAAAGTGACTTGCCCGCCCGAGATTATCTTGCTTGTAGTGGAGCTGGACCTAACCCCGGGGCAGCTGATTCCTTGTCCAGAATCTCTTCTCATACCATTTGGCCTTGACAGGCTGTAATCAATTCTCACTTTTAAAGCTATGTATTTTTTCTTTTTTTTAAATCTTAGTTTCTTATATAGCAACACATTCTCAAAGGTTTATAGCTTTGTGTCATTATCAGGCTATCAATAGCACTCTCAGAGATAAATTCAATACGATGTTTAATCAAAGACTTTCAGCAATTTCTTGTCAGGATCCCTTAAGTGCATTGAAAATACTAGTTTGTAAATCACATTACCCTGCCAATTGTCTACTAACCAGACTAGAAAAGGCAGGAACAGAGGTGAGGAGGTAGTGAAGTTATGAGAACTCAGCAGTGCCAGGATCTTATGAGCTTGGTAATGTATTTCCTATTTTATAGAAAAGAAAACTTAGGTTACAGAGGCTAAGCAATATTCCCACAATCTACTTGCAAGGCAGAACTAGACAACTTTAACTCCAAAGCTCACGTTCCTTAAGCCAAATATTTGCAAACCAAGGGGAAAGATAGGGAAGGGTGCTCTTTTTTTTTTTTTTTTTTTTCAGTATTTCTTGATTTATTTTTCTTTTTTTTTTTTTTTTATTGTTGGGGATTCATTGAGGGTACAATAAGCCAGTTACACTGATTGCAATTGTTAGGTAAAGTCCCTCTTGCAATCATGTCTTGCCCCCATAAAGTGTGACACACACCAAAGCCCCACCCCCCTCCCTCGGTCCCTCTTTCTAAGCTATCTACAATATTATGCACAAGCTCTGCTTTTTAAATGTTTCCCTACCGTAAACATTTTCCCTGTGTTATTCCCCTGGCCCTTTGGCAGTGTTCCCCGTGGGAGAAGGTCGAGTACTCGGAGACTCCTTTGAGTCATGTTTTTAATAAATAAAGCAACATTATTTAAACCTTTGCGTGCTTTTGTCTGTCACAGATACCACCGATTTTCTCTCCTATAGGGAAATGCACACGAGATCACGGAAGCCCTGGAAAGATATAAGTTTTTTAGAGTAGCTTGGCTGCCTTGGTGCCACATGACTGGACTGGCTCCTGGCAGTCACTTTCGTCACACCCGAGCTCATTTGTCATTCTCAGATGGCTCAGCAGAATTCAGGCACTGTACCAAGCAGTGAGCTCTGTACCACTGATTATTCATCTTAAGGAGCTCATATTTAGCTAACTTTTTATGAGATGCAGCAAATGGCTAACAGAACCATTTTGGAAAGATAACTGCAAATAAAAGTTTGGCTTAGTTTTTACACTAATTACTAGTGATGACTCTTTTACAATTATTCATAGTAATGACTCATAATTAGAGTTCAATAGTTGAATAAAAATTTTCACATAAGTGATCTCATGCAATTCTCACAAGCAAACTCTTCAGTAAAATTCAAATATCGAGAGTTAATCTGTGTTATGAATTGGGTGAGGGGCCTAGCTGCTGGACCTTAGAAATATAAAACTAAATAAGCAATGGCCCTTATCCTCAAGGAACTAACCACCATTATTACTATCATTTTCTCTAAGATTTTAGGTAAGTAAAGCTCAGAAGTTATAAAAATTTGCTCCATGAGTCCAGTTACACACAGTCCTGAAGCTGGGGTTGTTTGACACCAAAACTTATCTTACCACATTAATGTTCTACTCAGCACGGGAGTAGAAATTTAAAGGAAAAGTAGTTATTGACATAGATAATTAAATTATCTCCCTAAATCTGTTAGTTTTTAGTTCGTGATTTTTATAAATTTGGGATTTTTAAGGCAGTGTGCACCTTTGTGATTCCTGTTGCTGTCAGCACAGTCCTTCCTATTTCTATTGTTAAAAGTTAAAGTTTTTGTTGTACGTTTGCTTAAAGAGAAGCAGAGTCGTAGTTACTGTGTTCACTCCACGTATGCAGCTAAGCAAGTCACAGAGCATAACAGCCGAGTCTGCCATCATGTGTCACTCTGTGTTAGACAGAAAGAAATAAAGAAATTGTGAAGAAAGGTTCCAGGAATCCGGCTTAGGATGAGAGCGGGCTAACATCCTGATACACCCGTCATGAACACAAGGAGTTGTTTATTTTTTCCAGCTGTTTTCTGCCTCTAAGAACAGAGGAAAATGAGCTCAAACTGTAGCCCTCAGGATGTAGCTTAGCTATGAAAAACAACTTGCTGGCAGGTGAAAGGGTCAGTCCCTGGGTAAGGTACCAGGGAAGGTGGAGAGTCTCCTTTAAAAAAACAGAAAAGATTTCTATTCCCTTTTTAGGTTCAAATGTGACATGGCCCCAGGCAGTAAGGTGGGCTAGCTGGCATCCCAAGTTTCTTTCTAGCCCCTGACTTTATCACCATGGCACTTTCAGCTGCTAAAAGCACTTTCCACAGTGTGCCTGAGGTTTCCCTTTTATGTTACTAAAAGCTCCACCCAGGCTTTAACCTCAAAACTTCATGGTTTTTCTCTGAAGGTCAGTTACAATCAACTTAAAGGTCCCTTGGTTAGTCTTTCTAAAGGTTAAAAGGCCAAATGTAGAACCTTTCAAAAACTTTTTTCTCTTTCACTTATTAAGGTTCATGATGACCCCAGACTATGGAGAATCCGGTGGGGATTATCACTGCTAAGCTCTGAGATGACAATACCGCCTGCGGGAACTTGCACACATTTCAGGGGTCTCCTTACATCTTCAGAGGTGCTCAGAACCAGGCTGAGCACCGCAGAGGGACAGGAAGGAATGGTCCATCCAGTTCACGGGTTTAACAGCCAAGCGCAAGCTCAGGAAGTTGAAGGAATCAGGGAGGGTCACATACTTCAGTAAAACGCGAAGTTGAGAATGGAATTCAATCCCGTACAGTAACTCCTTCATAAACACGTTGTTCATTTTCAAAGAAAAATTTAAAAACCCATGTTTCAAAGTGTATCTGAATGGCTTGAAATTCTCTCCTTATGGAAACAACTGACTTTCTCTCTCCGCTATTTTCCACACCGACAGACATGCATGATGGTTATTCCCTTACCATGTTCCAGCTCTGTGTACGAATAAAATCCTGGACTTTTTTTTTATTTAACAAACTCATACCTTTTCTTATAAATTTGTTTTACATGAACCTGTTGATTTCCCATAACTGTTAAAAGTATGCTTTAGAGCAGAAAAACTTTAATTAATCTCAACTTTGCCAACTCTTACTGTCTGTGTGACTCTGTGCAAGTAATATAACCTTTTTGTTTCTTCATCTGCAAAATGAAAATAAAAATATTTGCCTGTCCTGACTGAGGTGTTGTCCCATGTGAAGTTCTGAGGGCAGGTCTGGCAAATGCCACCTGCTCCATCTGCTACAGCTGCTGCTCCGTTACTGTGCTCGCCAAATACCTCAACTCCCGGAAAGTTTCCCTAAGAAATAACTAGAAATACAGCCATTCTACTAGGCATCGAGGACAAAAGGAAAGCTTCTTTAGACAATGAAAGATGTATCTCTGTTGTCAAAAGTACATTCAGTTTAACAGGCCTTTCTTGCATTTTCTGAGGACCTGCTGTGTATAAGAGACCACAGGCGACATGGGTGTAAATGTGAAGGGCATTGGTGTGCTCCTCAAGAGTTTCATGGCCCAGAGGTGAAAGAATCATGTAAACACAAAGTGATATGGACAAGGGAAGAGGGAGGACACGGCTAGAAAGGGAGAATGGAGAGGGTGGTGGACAGAGATGGGGACCAGCACAGGTGAGTCAAAATTCTAAGCAAAAGACAACAGGAGAAATGGGATCATGATCAGTAAATAGTTTGTTTTAAAGACAACTAAAATTTTATAAGCAGAAAGAGGTCGAATTAGTTAGTAATCTGCCTGATGGTTATTCAGCTGGGCAGAAGGGATCACAAAAAGTCTTCAATAGAAGGAAGGAGGAGAGAGAAGAGAGAGAAATGATATTTTGGGCACCAGGCCCACCATATACACATACGTGCATATAGCGGTATTTACAGAGCAGGTCTTTTTCAGAAAAGCTGCAATTTGTGGGGGGTAATTATCGATGTAAGAGAATCATGACCATCTTATTTTTACTAACAACTTCTCATTCATCCAGGGAATGGTCTCAATTCTCCATTTCTTCCAGCATGTGTATTTTTATTCCAACCTGATACATAAACAGCATCATTACTGGTGTCCCTGGGGACTCCACTGACCGGCTGGGAATCTGATTATGTGGCCCACATTTATTTGAAGGTGAAGTAAAATTTTAATATCTGCTAATTTTTAAATATATGTGGTAAGTAAATCTTACTAATAACATGACCAACAGATTGGTATTTTGAATGTTATGAAACATATAGGAGAAGCCAGCTACACTGTCTGTAATAAATCATTCATATAATCTCAGAGAAGACAACTAGATATTTAAAGCATTAAACGGCTTGTGGTGCTGTAGCTCACAAAATACTTCAACACACTCAGAGCACATTCTCTGCAGAACTGAGTCCCTTCTCCACAAGGTACCAGGACCCTAGAAATAGGTTTTAGGAGCTCCCTAGACAGTATCTTTTTTCATAATGTATATTCGGTTACTATATAAGCAGAAACCATAGCAGCAATCAGATGAGATTATAAATTTCAGACAACATTCCTCTGAGATAACCTTCCTGAGATTATTTGAAAACACAACAAATATAAATACGACTCTTTTCAATGATAAGTAAAATGGGAAACAATATACTCAATTAACACTCTGAAATATTACTATTTTGTTTCAGTAGAAGTACACTAAAAACAACCACTCATAGCTAATAATTAAAGTTTTATGTAGTGCTTAGTGCTTTGTCAAACATGCTCCCCTCTCATCAATCACCTTACGTGAGCTACGCAGCAACGCCTGAAGGCTGACCTCACAGGACAAGCCCACTTTCGGGAACGGGTTCTGGACTGTGTCCTCGCAGGAAGAGAAACCCCCGAGTGAGCCCCGAGTCCTCGTCCATTCAAAACCACCTGCTACTGGATGCTGTTACTTTACTCCACAGCATGTGAAGAATTTGTCCCTTCCTTTCCCTTTCTTGAGTGATAGAAGGAAAGATCTCTGAAGCAGGGAGTTTATCTGTTGTTGCTGTTTCTCATACCTGAAATGGTGCCTGGTAATTAGCAGCTGTTCAATAAATACTTTCAAACAAGGAATGAATTCCAATTTCTGCTTCCCCAAACCTCCCCTATGGGTCACTAGGGCACCTCCCGATTGCCACGCAGGGTCAGATTTTCTTTTCTCTCATGTGCCTTTCAAGGTGGTGGCTTAGTCAGTGTTACTAAAGCACAGATTGGTTTTTTCCCTAGCTTAGCACATAAACGTCTCCTTATTACTACAGACCTCTCGTCCTCGCCTTTACGGTTGGCCACTAGTAGCTTCACCCAAGCTCCATCAGATCCCGCCTTCAGCTTGAAAACAGCATCCCTGTGCTGTTCCTGGCAGCCCCATGCCCATCTCACCTACCTGATTCTATTCAGGACGCTCCCTTGTCCCCCAGTGGCCACATCGCTCACCTTTACCTACCGCAACACCACAGTCAGATGCCACCGTGTTGTCTACGTACCCCTGTGACACAGGTCCCTAAGCTCCCTCAGGACAGCAGCTGTGCCTTACCTGTCTCCTGCCCTAAAGAACCTACTACATGTAGTAAATGATAAGTATCTCTGCTAAATTGAAGTGATTTCAAAAACGAGATCACAGAAATTAGAAAAAAATGGTGACAATTACATTATCTAACAAAAGTGAGGTTTTCCAAAAACCTCAAAAATACCTTATGACAGAGAAATTTTGGGAAAATGAAGGTGATGATGCTTTGTGCACTTTAAAGTTCTATAGAGATTCGTGTATTTTTAGCTGAGTGCAGTGGCTCACACCTGTAATCCCAGCTCTCTGGGAGGCCGAGAAGAAGGGAGTGTCTGAGCTCAGGAGTTCAAGACCAGCCTAAGCAAGACCTTGTCTCTACTCAAAATAGCAAAATTAGCCGGGTGTCATGATGGGCACCTGTAGTCCAAGTTACTCAGAAGGCTGAGGCAGGATGATCATCTGAGCCCAAGACTTTGAGGTTGTTGTGAACTAAGGCACCATGGCACACTAGCTGGAACATATTCTTCTTAGTAAGGTATCTCAAGAATGGAAGAAAAAGTATCCAATGTACTCAGCCCTACTATGAAACTAATTCATGGCTTTCACATGAAAGCTATAACTCAGTTATAACCCAAGAATAGGGGGAAGGGGGAGAGGGCGGGGAGGGAGGGGGGAGGTGGGCGGAGGGAGGGTGATTGGTGGGATTACACCTGCAGTGCATCTTACAAGGGTATATGTGAAACTTAGTAAATGTAGAACATAAATGTCTTAACATAATAACTAAGTAAATGCCAGGAAGGTTATGTTAACCAGTGTGATGAAAATGTGTCAAATGGTCTATAAAACCAGTGTATAGACCAGTGTATAGCAATTTCCTTTCATACAACCAGTGTATGGTGCCCCATGATCCCATAAATGTACACAGCTATGATTTAATAAAAAAATTAAAAAAAAAAAGATTCATGCATTTTTGAACCATGTGCTGTGGAGCTTGTTGGGTGAATGAGAAGGAAAGCTGCTTGGTTACTGTGAGTCCCTCTCTCCTTGGAGAACAAGGAGCCTTTTCCTGCTCCCAGAAGCAAAACTGCCCAGCTGGTGAAAAATTAGCACCTGAAAATATTTTAACATCACTGCTCAGTCAAGTCACTAAATTGCTGTGTGGCAGGATTTAGAGAAGTTTCTCTGTAATAAGGTATTTTGAGGTTTAGAGTTTATCATGTATTTAAAATATTAAGTTGACTACAAAGCTTTTTTTTTCTTTTTAAAAAACATGTATCTGTAACCAGGCAAACAAATAAAAAAATCCCTCCTGTAAAATATTACTCTATTCTGTGTTCCTGTCCTTGTCTGTGAGGGGCCCTCATATAAAAGTCAGCACACAAGGCTGCCGGGGTCCAGAGAGGAAGGACGGTGCTGGGGACCCGCCTGGGCAGGGAGCTGGCCCCGTCCCCACGGATGGCTGCTTCCCAGGCCGCGTTCTGCTTCAGCTATTCCTGACTCGGGAGACAGGCTGGATGTAGGCTGGGATATCTGAGAACCGTGGAAAATGTGCCTCACTGCGATGTAATCTGACTTCAGAAGGGCTTACACAATTCACATTCCTTGCAGAGGCTTTCCCACATTTCTGGACAGTTGCTGAATGTTTTTCTTTTTCTTTACATTCAGGAAAGGAGAAAACAACCATTATCTGAGAGACTACACAGCCCCCTTTCTGCAGTGAAAGCTAAGCTCTGAATCTGCATTTTCTGTTTCTTCATTTCATCTATGTGCAGGTTTACTGGACATGCTGGACTGGTTTGAAACCTCCCAGTGACGTCAGTGGGGCTGGGAAACTGGAGCGGCGGAGATAGCTGCAGCGCCCGGCCCACGGAGGCTTTACCCCCCTCACAGGGTGACATCTGAGACAGATAGTATCAATCAGGCCTCCTGGCTCAGCCTCAAATCAAAGGCACTTTATCACTCAAAGCAATAAAAGCTGCAATTAGATGATCTGCCGCGGTGTCTTTCCCAGGAATATTTTGTTCATGATAATTAATAATGCAATTAAAACTGAATTTAAGAAGAGAAGGCCTACTAAAATATTTAATTTAAATACGGGAGCAATTTCCTTTCATGCTTCATTTACAAAATTATTAAAGATTGCTCTCTATAGGTATTTCATATAAAAATTCAAAACAATCAAATTACTATTCATTCCAAATGCATTAATAAAAGCCATGATAATCAGCAGCCAGTTCCTAAGTAATGTCCAAATGCCCAGGCAAAAGAAAAAAAAAGTGCCGGTAACAAAGCCCAACCATCATTAGGGACTGAGCTGTGACAGTGACAGCCAGGCAAGACCTGTGAGAATGGGCGGGAAGCAGACAGTGCTCAGGGAATTCACATTTCTTTCAAAAACATTCAAAATAAAACCAAAAAAAAAAAAAGGAAGCAAGGCCAGCTGCTTTTTTGTTTGTTGAGCATACTGTATTATTTACTGATTTTTCAAGCTCTTATCTTAGGAATAGTCTTCTTACTAGCCTGAGTGCATAATAACATTGAAAGCTGAAAAAATACAGCACTTAATCTAATTATTTGAAATAAAGGTCTCTTTTTTCCTGTGATTTCTTAAGAAGGAAACTTTAAACTGCTAAAGATATCCAAAGCCAATCCTAGCAAATCTAATTAATAAATATCTTTAAAGTAGATTTTATTTTGCCTTTGAAGTTACCCAGGAGAGCCAGGCGCTGACCCACCCAGAGTGAGGACCAGGGAGCTCATTGCTGCCCTCTGTCCCCTTCCCTTCTCCAGTGTTTGGTGACAAACAGTGCTGGTGATAGAAAAAGCATAAAGTAAATCAGAGAAAAGACAGGGTAAACATAAGGGAGGAAACATGAACGTAAATCCCAAGGTTATGTAGCCAAATTCCACAGGATTGAAAGTGAGACTGGCCAAGCACAAGAAGCAACCCTCCAGCCACCGTCTACTGCCCAAGCGTGAGCAGGCCACTCTGTGTCATTGCATCGGCGAGCAGTGCGTATGACGACACGTTCCTCTGACTTGATAACAGCCTTCAAAGACGTGGAAGGCCATTATGCTGGAGACTTGCCTTCTCAGCGAGGAACGAACAAGAGGATGTTGTGTTTGCATGTCAGCACCAAGAGCACAGTTTAGCTGGAATAATAAACTTCGTGCCAATCAGGTCACATCTGCATATCAGGTCAAACTAGGGTATCTAAAATGAGTTTTAATGTTTGGACTTAAACAATAAGATTTTTTTTTCACCCTTTCTCATTCGTTTGGCTATGAAAGAGACAATAAATCACAGTTCAATCTACCAAGTATCCCGTACATTATTTATAAGGCTGAGCTTCCTAACTGATGCAGCTCTCAACTTCCTGCGACCACCAGCTTTATCCCCCTTTGTTCAGCATAATGGCATGCTGTGGGTGCTGAAGTGGGCGCTGATGTCGGTGCTGATGTGGGCACTGAGGTGGACAATGGGGTGGACACTGAGGCCAGCTGGGTATAGGCCTGTATCACAGCTTCTCAGCAGAGGCACATCCTCAAGTGACCTTGCACCGGCATGATGACAATGAAAGGAGACCACACATGGAGAAGACCCCTCAGATAAGATGACACACGGGTAAGACCCCTCGGAGGCACTCCAAACGGGACAACTACTGTGTGGATATCTATTAAAAACACCTATTATTGTGTCCCAGCACCAAGCACTGTGCTATGTGGTAGGAACACACACATTTTCACACACGCAACCCACAGAATAAACCAACTTAACAATCATTCCTTTTTTTTTTTTTGAGACAGAGTCTCACTCTGTGGCCCCAAGTAGAGTGTGGTGCTGACATAACTCACAGCAACCTCAAACTCCTGGGTTTGATCAATCCTCCTGCCTCAGCATCCTGAGTTGCTAGGACTACAGGCACCTGCCACAACACCTGAAAAATTCTAAATTTTTCAATTTTAGTAGACACGGGGTCTTGCTCTTGCTCAGGCTGGTCTTGAACTCCTGAGCTCAAGCAATCCACCCACCTCGGCCTCCCAGAGTGAGCCATCCCACCTGGCCTTGAGAATCATTTTTACCTCCCACAAGTAATCACCATTCCTGTACCAATGAAAGCAAAGTCAAGTCCTTTACAGCAATAAGAAATCTGGTTTATCAGCCAGGAACCTATCAGACCTTGCCAGTGTTATGAGCAGGTGAGCCGCTGCCCCTTGGGCTCTGTAGATGGGGGGAGTCCACCTCCTGGTCTTTCTCAAACTGGTTTCCTCTTCTGGCCAACAGATGCCCTCGTTCACAGTTTTACCACCTCTTTCCTGGGACACTGTTACAACCTTCTAAACAGTTCCCTGCCTTGAGATTTCCTTGTATGATCCTTCTTCTAATTTATGAATCTGGTCATGTCACACTCTGATTAAAAACCTCCCTGACTTCTCAAAGCTTTAATGGAAAAGGCTCTCCCCCTTAGCACAGCCCAACAAACCCTGTGAGGCGTGAGGCTTGAGTCACACATTGACCTCAGCTTCTGACGCGACTAGTGATTCCCACCCATGTCCTAATCTCACAGCTCCCTTCACTTGCTGGGTTGCGTCAGGCTCCCTGTGTTTTCTGACCTTTTCTATCTTTACTCTCCCAGTCCTGCTAATAAATATTGGAATGACACTCACCAAATTGCAATGTGTCGCTCACACCTGCTCCCTTCCTCCTGGACGTTGAGGGCTGTTGGCATGCAGGAACGAATGTGGCGTATTACCCGTGTCCATCTCCCCTAGCTAGGCAGAGCAGCGTGCTAAGTGGGTGCTCTCAGAGGAGGCTGATGGGTCCACGGACTTTAGTGACTTTAGAACTCGTTATGGAACAAAAGTGGATGTTCAGGAGGCCACTTGGTCAATGAGGCCCCACTTCCTTTCCCATTGGACCTGTTTCCATTGAGCAAATAGGCATTGGGGTAGGCACAGTGGCACATGCCTGTAATCCCAGCACTCTGAGAGGCTGAGGTGGGAGGATCGCCTGAGCTCAGAAGTTCAAGACCAGCCTGAGCAACAGTGAGACCCCATCTCCAAAAATAACCAGGCATTGCGGCCGGTGCCTATAGTCCCAGCTCCTTGGAGGAAGATTGCTCAAGCCCAAGAATTTGAGGTTGCTATGGGCTATAATGCCATGGCACTCTACCCAGCGTGACATAATGAGATGCTATCTCAAAAAAAAAAAAAAAAAGAGAGAGAGTATGGGCATTGGATTCTGGATCCAGGGAACCAACAGTTCTAGACTCAGGATTACAGAGATGTATTTAAAATTCACGCCTTCCAGGGGTACCCTGTGCCTGTAGGAAGTGCGTAATCTATCGTATCAGTACAGAAATTGAGTGAAGCCAGTTCATACAGAAAGCGAATCTATCATCTATTGACAATCACATTTGTCCAAATGACCTGAGTGTCCTGGACCATTTCTTCATTCATTCAGCAACTATTGACTGATGGCTGTGTTGCCCCAGTCCCTGTACATTCAACCATGAGGAAACAGCTACACACATACATTATTTACCGTGAAATTCTTTTCTTTCCTGCCAATACACATGTGAGCAGCCCATGTAGAGGACTCTATTCTAATCGATGAGAAGCACTCACTTCCTGCGCCATGCTGTGGACTTCTCCAGGTGACTTGTTCCTGGGCTCAGCCTCCACCTCTACTGTGTCCTGTGTCACTATGTGACCCGTGGGCAGCCCCCACTGTCCACGGACAAGCAAAGGAGCAGAGGATCGTGGCACAGACACTGCCCAGTCTGCCTCATTGTCCACCACAGCGACACGCTGACAGTGACAAGAAGACAAGCTGCGGAAGCGTCCACAGGAGGGTGACAGACGCCAAGGATCTGAATCCATCTGTGTAACAAAAAGCAAAGCAGACCCTGCTGACAGGTGGCTGGTGGCACAGACCTGGAACCCAGCACACAAGCTGCATTATCCAGGCTTAACCGGAAGGTCTCTGAGGACCTTTCACTTATTTACAACCGTTTCACGCACATCCCGTCTTATACAGTTACTCTGACCCACCGTGTACTATGAGTGCCATAAAAATTTGTTGAGTGTTTCATTTTTAAGCAATCAAAATATCTTCAATTAAGAGTGCCAATATCTCGGGTGGCGCCTGTGGCTCAGTCGGTAAGGCGCCAACCCCACATACCGAGGGTGACGGGTTCAAACCCGGCCCCGGCCAAACTGCAACCAAAAAATAGCCGGGTGTTGTGGCGGGCGCCTGTAGTCCCAGCTACTCGGGAGGCTGAGGCAAGAGAATTGCTTAAGCCCGGGAGTTGGAGGTTGCTGTGAGCTGTGTGAGGCCACGGCACTCTACTGAGGGCCATAAAGTGAGACCCTGTCTCTACAAAAAAAAAGAGTGCCAATATCTCTAGAATGGGAAATAAATGCTATTTTTCTGTTCATAAAGTTAACAAAAGAATTCAATATATTCATTAACTAAAACTTAAATATTTATAAACTTTATAAGTAATGACTTATACATTAAAATGGCTGCCATTAGCAGTCAAGGTATCTATAATTACACAAATTATATGTATTTGTCACAGATGGAAAGAGCAAGAATTTCAGAATAATATGGAACAAAGTTTCCTTCAGACTCTGCTCACTGTTCTATGAGAACAGGAAGTTGATGCCGGCGATTTTTAACCTTTAACACAGGGATAAGAATGTCTGTCCATTAGATTGTTGTGAGGAATCATGACTGTATAAGGCACCCTAAATGGGCATAACATAAATATTTAACATGTAGAATAAACTTTCATTGATTCTGGGCTTTTTGGGAGAAGGAAAAATTCATTACACAGTAATATTAAAATACGTCACCTGTCCTGAGCTTTTGCAAATAATATATAAAACAATAAGAAATGCATGTATCTTGACCTTATTATCATTTGGTATTTTAAAGGGGAATTACAATTCCAACTCCAGGACTGAGTCCTTGGTGTCTTAGAAAGTGACTTTAGGTGTGTGACTTGAATTGCACTGGGGTTTCCCTTGAAAAGCAAGGCCTGCCGAAGCCGTATGATCTATCCGAGTCCTTCTCTGTCCTCAGCCCTTGTGGTGCCCGTCTCTCAGACAGGCTGCAGGGCGTTCCGGCGGCTTACTTAGAAATCAGCAAAACACAACATGTCCTTGAACTGAGATTGCCCAAATGTCACAGAGGTTGAATATTTTTTATTTTATTTATTTATTTATTTTTTATTGTTGGGGATTCATTGAGGGTACAATAAGCCAGTTACACTGATTGCAATTGTTAGGTAAAGTCCCTCTTGCAATCATGTCTTGCCCCCATAAAGTGTGACACACACTAAGGCCCCACCCTCCTCCCTCCATCCCTCTTTCTGCTTCCCCCCCCATAAACTTAATTGTCATTAATTGTCCTCATATCAAGATTGAGTACATAGGATTCATGCTTCTCCATTTTTGTGATGCTTTGCTAAGAATAATGTCTTCCACTTCCATCCAGGTTAATACGAAGGATGTAAAGTCTCCATTTTTTTTAATAGCTGAATAGTATTCCATGGTATACATATACCACAGCTTGTTAATCCATTCCTGGGTTGGTGGGCATTTAGGCTGTTTCCACATTTTGGCAATGGTAAATTGAGCTGCAATAAACAGTCTAGTACAAGTGTCCTTATGATAAAAGGATTTTTTTCCTTCTGGATAGATGCCCAGTAATGGGATTGCAGGATCGAATGGGAGGTCTAGGTTGAGTGCTTTGAGGTTTCTCCATACTTCCTTCCAGAAAGGTTGTACTAGTTTGCAGTCCCACCAGCAGTGTAAAAGTGTTCCCTTCTCTCCACATCCATGCCAGCATCTGCAGTTTTGAGATTTTGTGATGTGGGCCATTCTCACTGGGGTTAGATGATATCTCAGGGTTGTTTTGATTTGCATTTCTCTAATATATAGAGATGATGAACATTTTTTCATGTGTTTGTTAGCCATTCGTCTGTCATCTTTAGAGAAAGTTCTATTCATGTCTCTTGCCCATTGATATATGGGATTGTTGGCTTTTTTCATGTGGATTAATTTGAGTTCTCTATAGATCCTGGTTATCAAGCTTTTGTCTGATTGAAAATATGCAAATATCCTTTCCCATTGTGTAGGTTGTCTCTTTGCTTTGGTTATTGTGTCCTTAGCTGTACCAGAGGTTGAATATTTATTATCTGGTTTTAATGCACCGTGGACACAGCCTGAACTTGTTCTTCCTGCCTGCTCCTTAAGATGGCTTGAGGCTTTGCAACTTCGCTGCTTTCAGAATAATGGCCAGAGAGGGCCACCCAGGGGTTGTGCTGAACACCTCACGTTGTACACATGAGGCGAGATCCCACCAACCACCCTCCTCCTGCCCCCTTCCTCCTCACCCCTCCTCCTCATTAGACCATACTTGTGTTTTTCTTTTGTGTGGGTGTGTGGTTGTTTATGTATTGGTTTCATATTGGTATTGAGTACACTGGATTCTTCTCCATTCTTGTGATACTTTACTAAGAAGAATGTGTTTCAACTCCATCCAAGTAAACACAAAAGTTGTAGTCTCCATCTTTTCTTATGGCTGACTCGTGCTCCAGGGCACAAGGAAAGCAAGCAGAGAGCCACAGATGGGCAGAGGACACCCAGACGGGGTGACGCTGACAAAGGGCTGCTAACCGGAATCTACCGAATTCAAACACTCAACAACAGCAAACAACCCCACTTCAAGTCTCTCAGTGGGCGAGAGACTTGAACAGAAACTCCTCTGCAGATGATAGAAGAATAGCCAAGAAATCCATGAAAAATGCTTGTCAGATGTCATTTCTACAAAGTCACTTGGATTCCTGATGCCTAAGTCCCAAATTATACAATTACAACCCAAACACACACTCACTCTATGCACAAGCATTTACTGAGCCCTAACTATGTGCTCACCACTGTTCTGGGCTTTGGAGACATAACAATAAAACAGACCAATGTCTTTCCCTTACGAACTTTACGCTCCATCCTGTGGGAGGATGGGTCCGGAGGGACACTGTACACGTGAGTCATCCTGCAGGCTTCCTCTTCCCTGGGCCCTTCTGGAGCCTCTTGCTGTCTCCATTCCCTGAATTTGCTTCCCTCCCCATCTGCCCGGACGCCCTGGCCACCCAGCTGGACCAAGGTCAGCTGCTGCCTCTTCTGTGAAGCCCCTGCCGCTCTCTTGGGCCTCACGGAGCTTCACCCACAGCTCTGTCTTGGCGTTTCTCATGTTGACTTTGTGTCCACAGGTGTCCATCTCTCCCATCAGAGGACAAGCCCCTTCCAGGCAGGAACCCAACAAGGAACAATTCTTAACAAGTTTTGTGTCACCAGGGCCACAGAACAGAGTAGAGTAGCATTCTCAGTAAACGTTCATCTAAAGAACGACTTCTTCAGTCTATCAAAGAAACGAAACTCGTTGCGAGGTGGTCTGGGATTAGGGCTTTCTTTGCATCTACATCAAAGTCTGAATAATTCATGAATTTAAAAGAATATTTTGCTTGAAATAGAACCACTTTATGTGAAATACATTAGCCTTATGTTACTGAGAGCTGATTCAGCAGGCACGGTAATTTGAAAGCTAACTTTTAATTAGTTGACATAAATAACCTTGACAGCAGTACTAATTTTACGTCTTGATTATCTTTTGGAATGTTAATTTCATCTGTGCTTACATTTTGAATAGGTTGAAGACCATAGTTAAGCTATTTATTTTCTTCTACCTCTCAATTATCAGAAGGAAATGAAATTGTTCTGCTATTCTGATAGGGAAATGCTAGTCACCCGTCAAGCTCTCTGTGATTAGCACAGAGGAGCTTACTTGGGGGGCACTGAGATTTCAGGCAGAGAATGTTCAAAGAGGGGGTGTACCTGCAGCCTTTACACTGTGCCCAGACCTGGTGCCACGTGAGGCCCTGGTTTTGCAGGCGGGGCTCTCTCGAGGTGTCATCTGACATATTAGCCACCTACGGTTTTGACCGGTCAATCTTCAATCCTGAAGCTTTTCTTCCATTTGTCTTCAGCTTGGGAAACGTTGCTTGCTTTACTGTTTCACCTATGCAAAGGAAGCTGCATTTGTGACAAGGAGGAAGGTCTTAGGAGGACGCTAACATCACTCCCTGTAACCAACTCTTGGGTGAATTTTAGGACTTCTACTGAAATGATAGCCTGAGCCATCTGCCTCAAACTAGCTTATAAATACTGAGTAGCTCTTACCAGAGTAAAAATGTGTCTGTTCTTGCTTTTTTTCTCTCCTGAAGAAAAATCTTTTGCCTGGCTTTTCAAAGAATTATTCTCATGGAAAGAGCTTGCGTTTCTGCCCCAAATCTGAGGAAGTACATTCACGCCCCTTTGCACCTTCCCACAGGTATCTTCATTGTCGAGAAGCACAGCCAATTTGTTGTGAGTAACAAACAATGGACACAGGTCTGTGTCCTGCTGGAGCAGGCTGCATGCAGTTTTTAAAAACAGCATGGAAAAGAAGTAATGTAATTCTTCAAACGTTACATACATTTTTCTTCATCAAAGTAGGATTACAGGCACTTTACCTATAATGCAGGCGTGTAACAGCCCGTATAGCCTATGGCTAGGAGAAGTGAGAGTTATAAGAAATACCTGTATAGCTCAATAATGGAACACCTTGGTGGAAAGGGCATGGAGAGGGATTTAGCGCCTAACAAGCATGAGAGCTCGCGAGATGAGAGCATTGGTGAATCGGCAGTCTCTACACCTGTGGTGTTGAGAGGCACCAGATCAGCCTTATATTAGGCTGGAGGAGAAGGCAGTCGGGAGCATGCACATTCTATCACGGACTCGCTTACTCTGACTCTGTCTCCTCTCCTGCCTGCAGAACGCCAGCACGGGGTCTCTCTGCTGAAGATTACCAAACTCTGCTAAAGACTAAGATCTATCTATTCTAAGACGGCTTTACCCTCTCTCTCTCCAGCTAAAGTAGATAGCCCTCAGGCACCTAACAGACCTGAGCAAGGTAACTTAGTGGTCCGCATCTGGAACCTAGTTAAGTGGGGCCCGAGACCTGGCCAGTCCTGGGCTGTGACAAGTGGTGTCAGGAGTGAGATGTGACACAGGTGCTATGGCTAAGGTCTCAAGAGGAGGAAAATGACCCTGGCATAGCAAAAACATGAATACATTTTTTTTAAATCCTGGATGTTTATCCATAAATTAGTTGTTGATTGAAATGAACTTTTCTGCTACGTGTATCTGTCAATGAGTATCAGTAAAAGTTGATACATTTTATTTTTATGATTGTTCAAATTTTACTGGTTTTTATCTTCACAGGATCCTGCATTAAGGCACGATTTTTTTTTTTTTTTCATTCTGGCTTAGGAAATTAAAACAAAGGGTCTTCTTTGAGCTGAAAAAATAATTCCTTCATAACAGAACTACAAACAGGACATAACCTGATAGTGCCCAGATTAGTTCCTGCAGTTTGGACATTAGTTTCATTCAAAAAATAAACAAGGATTTACTGGTCTCTGGAAATGTTTATAAATCTGTAACTTGACTTCTGATGTACTTGCCACGGCAGCCAATAGCATTTTAGGTTAGGCTCATAAACTAACGTACCAAGTGCACGAAATGTGGATCTGCACACCCACACTTAGCATATTTAATAATATAACACAAAATGGATCCATGAAACACAAAGAAACTAGGAAGTAATTTTACTATAATTTTCATTTTATTATAAAAATAGTTCTTCTCTTTGCTAAAGGATTTCCCCTAGCAAATCCTTTGCAGTTAGCTCACCTAGTGCAGTTATGTGACTATTTATGTATCATTAATTGATGTGGGCATAATTGAAAATGTAGGGCTCAGTTTTATTTTCTCACCTGAATTCATTTTTTTCAGTAGGAAAAAACATGTAGGTAAAGTAACTTAAAAAATATTTAAGTCAAATGGGAAGATCAATTTACACTTAACTCTTGTTATATACAAAGAGGTAAACTCTTCATCAGGTAGAGGTCTTACAAGGATACTATAAGCAAGTCTCTGCATCTTTAGCTGTTGAACCTTGAAAACATTTCACTACTTAATAATTCCCTACTCTGATGGCGATGTTTCACTTTGATAACTGAAAATGCCATGTAAGAGACAACCAAGCCATTGAGTCACCCCAAAGATTATAGACAATGCAAATAGACTCTCGTGGGTTTAGTAAACTTGCCTGAATTTTTTTCCTCCTAAAATACAACACAACTCTATCTTAACAGAAGCACCCTTAGCTTTTACAGAAAACACCTGACCTGTGTGCCTTTGGGCTGCCCCCACATTGCCTGACGCCTTTCCCTGCCTTATGCTCTCATAGTCCCCACAGATTCCAGGACAAAGGTGAAGATATCATGAGGGCTTCTCAGCCCTGTCTGACTTTTCAGTATTGTCTCAAGCAATCACTCCTCATCTTGTGATTTGGAACAGCAACAATTTTTCCCTCAGAAGGAATCATGTTATAGCGTATTATGCTTAGAAGGCCTTCTGTCTGATTCTCTGCTCAATTTCGGCCTATCTATCTATCAAGATTCTAACTATGGGTCACCTCCATTATACCCTAATCAGATACAGGTGTATCCACATTCCCACAGAAGACGATAAGCATGTGTGTTATTATTTTAACACTTTGATTTATAATCATTTATTTGTTTGTGGGTTAACCCTACCTAATGGTGATACAATTTCAGGCACTAGAAGCTTAGCACAGTAACTGGTACAAAGGAAGTGTTAAATAAAATACACATTGGAAAGATGAAGAAATCAACCATTTTGATAGGTAAGTGCAATTTTAATTTTTTTTTATTAAATCATAGCTGTGTACATTGATATGATCATGGGGCATCATTCACTAGCTTTACAGACCATTTACCAAGTGTAAGTGCAATTTTTAAAAAGTGCGCCAGTCTGTAAATGTGATTCACCCATAAACAGAAGCAAAAACAAAGGCCATATGACGACCTCAATAGATGCAGAGAAAGCATTTGACAAAATTCAGCACTTTTTCATGATAAGAATGCTTTTTGACCATATCTCAAAATTATAAAAGCCATATATGACAAACCCATAGCCAACATCATACTAAATGGGAAAAAATTGAAGGCATTCCTCCTTAGACCTGGAACTAGACAAGGCTTCCCTCTACCATCACTTCTATTCAGCATAGGGCTGGAAGTCCCACCAGAGCAATCAGACAAGAGAAGGGAATCAAGGGTGTCCAAAGGGGGCAGAAGAGATCAAACTATCACTCTTGGCTGACAATATGACCTTATAAACTAGAAACCCCCAAAGATTCTGTCCAGAGACTACTGGAGTAAATAAATTCAGCAGAGTCTCAGGATACAAGATGAACGTACACAAGTCAATAGCATTCCTATTGACTATTCCAACAATGGTCAAGCTGAGAACCAAATCAAAGATGCAATACCTTTCACAACAGCAAGAAAGAAAGTGAAATTCCTAGGAATATATTTAACCAAAGAGAGGGAGAAGTGTGAGTTAATGAGGAAGGAAATCCCAGAGGATATGAACAAATGGAAAAATATACCATGCTCATGGATCAGCCAAATCAACATTGTTGAAGTGTCTTTATTACCCCAAATTATCTACCGACTCAATGCAATCCCCATTAATAAACCAACATCACTTTTTTTTCAGATTAGAAAACAAAATTCTACACTTCATATGGAGCCAGACAAGAGCCTGAATAGCCAAATCAACCTTAAGTAAAAAGCACAAATCAGGAGGCATCTTTTTACCCAATGTCAAGTTGTACCACAAAGCTGTAGGAACCAAACAGCCTGGGACTGGATGAAGAACAGACACACAGACCAACAGGTCACAACAGAAAACCCATTTGTATAACCCATAATATAAAACCACCCCATCTCATGTCAATCTGATTTTGACCAAGTAGACAAAAATGTACACCGGGGAAGAGAATTCCTGTTCGTAAATGGTGCTGGGAAAATTGTATGGCCACATGCAGAAGGTTGAAACAGAATCTGCACCTCTTACCACTCCCAAAAATTAATTCATGAAGGATAACAGACTTAGACCTAAGGCATGAAACTATAAATAGTCTAGAAGAAAATGTTGGAAAAACTGTTACAGACATGGGTCTAGGGAAAGAATTTATGAAGAAGAGACCCCAAAGGTGATCACGGAAACAATAAAAATCAACAAATGGGATGTGATTAAATTAAAAAGCTTCTGCACAGCCAAGGACACAACCAACAGAGTCAACAGACAACCTGCAGAATGGGAGAAAATATTTGCATGTGAACATTCGGTAAAAGGCTGGTAACCAGAATCTACAGAGAACTGAAGCAAATCGACAAGAAAAAATCAAACTCAAGACAAAGGGGATAAAAGACATGAACAGAAGCTTTTTAAAGGAAGATAGATGAGCAGACTAAAGGCCAAAAAACATACAAAACATGCTCAAGGCCTCCAATCCTCAGGGAATGCAAACCACACCCCCAGGGGGCATCAGCTCACTCCAGGGAGAACAGCTTTTATCAAAAGGTCCCCAAACAACAAACAGATGCTGGTGTGGATGTGGAGAGAAAGGGATACTGTTGGTGGGACTGCAGACTAGTATGACCTCCACAGAAAGCTGGAGATACCTCAAAGAACTAAAAGTGGACCCACATTTTGACTCAGCAATCCCATTACTGGGGGTTTACTCAAAGGAAAAAAAATCCTTTTATTAAAGAGACGTGCATATGAATGTTTATAGCAGCACAATTCACAATCGCAAAGATCGGGAACCAATCCAAGTGCCCATCAGTACTTGAGTGGATTAATACAATGTGGGACATGTATACCATAGAGCACTACTCAGCCATAAGGATAAATGGTGAACTAATACCTTTTATAAAATCCTAGATGGAACTGGAGACCCTGGAAGAGCAAATTCCACATATACTCACTATTAAACTGGAAATAAGTGATCAGGTCAACACCCATGGGCACAGTTTTTCAATGGAAAGAGAGCAGGTGGGAAGGCAGGGTGGGGGGGTAAATCATACCTACCAGGCTCAGTGCACCCCATCCAGGGGAAGGGAACACTTAAAGCTTTGACTTGAACTGTATAAAAGCAATTCATGTAACAAAACCATCCGTACCCCCCCCATAACATTCTGAAATTAAAAAAATATATATTTGCTTTAAACATCATATCATTACTAAAAAGCTCTAAATTCCCAACAAAGTGCTAACTAACTTCTAGATAATTTGAAGGCGGGGGACAAGGAATAAAGCAGCTAGAATTTGCTGAGATAAATTCCTCCGAGTAGGCCCTCTGCTAAGTACTTTTACATATTAATCAAACACCATCATCAGTCACATGATACTAATATTATTTTTCCATATTTCATTCTCAAAATGAGCTCAGTTTTTACTGAGTGCTTCACACACACGTGTGCCAGTCACTGTGCTAGGTACTTTCATGTCATGTCATAATCTTGATAACATTTCAAGGGAATCATTAAATTCATTTACAAACAAGGAAATGCAAACTCAGTTCTGCATGAGGCCACACAGCTGATAAACGAGCTGCAATCTTCAACAGCATCAATCGGGCTCTCAGGCCATGTTTGTCTCACTGAAGCAACATCACATCACCCAAACTGCATTCCAGAGGTCCTCCGAGGTAATAATAGGGTTTGCGGTCAGGTAAGTTTAAATTACTTTTATCCTCTTTTTAAATGAACAATGACCTTAGCTGTATACCATAGGTCTGTCTAACCACACATTTTCTAATTTTAAGAAACTGCCATCTTTTATGTTTTTGCAACATGCCAATGCCCCACCCACCCTGTGAAGGGGTCACGTTAAAATGGGAGGAACAAGGTTCTTTCTCCACCCAATCACTCAGATTTCTCTTCTGAATGTCATTTGTGATGAGACTACTAAAAATTCTAATTTCCTTTCCCTTATCTGTCCCTGACATTCATCCTAGAAAAAAACGAGATCATGAAAAATTGTCGAGTGATGTATGAGAATCAGTGATGCTCAAAAGTGAGAGGAAGAATGCTCTGTTCCTCTGGTTTACTCATTAACACTCCCCAAAAGGGCTGTGCCAGGCACTGTGAAAAAAATGGATGACAGCCCTCATTTCTTCCCACCAAAGGCTTTGGCATCCAAAGCAGTTCAAAAGTGAAATAACATCCACACAAGCACTGCCCATACTTAAACTGTGCCCTCATATTCCTTTGTTTCCTTGCACATGTAAACCTGTGCCCATCGTGTCACACAAGATAAACCAGTGTAGAGCTCTCACAAATCACTGGCCATCTCCAGCTCGTGAGGCCCTCTGTCACCCACATACCCAGGATTCCATGCTTCTTATAGGTGTTAGCCCTGAAGACAGAGCCACGGTTCACAGACAAAGGAATGTTTTAAACAATGGGAACAAAGCATTTTAAATCTCTCCAATAGCTCCAAAAACCAAGATTAAAATGTATCATCAACTATCCATCACATTTGGGATGGGTTAGGAAATCTTCACAATGGGTAGTAACTGCTCATTACCTTATATTTCTTTCTGCGAGAGTCTAATAGAGGAAAGCTTTTTAAGGACAGTCTTATTTTAAACTTCAAATAGACGAAAATGAGTATCATTCACTAATTTTACTCTGGCCTGAGGGAATAGATAATTTATTTCATAAAAAACTCCGCTCAATTCATTATCTAGTCCTATAATTTAAGGAAAGATAAAGAACTTTAAATATATGTATGTACTCAAGGTATGTTTCCTAAAAATCATATAAGTCTACAAAGCATAACACTGTTCCCTGGACATTCTCCTTATTTTTAATATCTTGTCATCCTCCCAGCTTTACTCCTGAGCTGCCGCCTGCAGTCTGCTGTCCGTGGCCTCATCAACACCTACCATATCCAGGAGTGTCGCCGAGGAGGAGGCGGGTCACTGACTTGCAGCATCCCGCAGAGCTGGCTGCTCAGTGGGCGTCCTGCCCTCAGCAGGCAGCTCCCCTTGCCACCCCTGCGTCTGGTACAAACTTGTTACCTAGCTCTCTGTCACTGCCCACTGCAGAGCAGACATCATTTCAGTGTGGTTACAGATGACTTAGCCCTCAGCGTGCAGGCGTCCGTTAGGAGCATCTCCAATAGTTCCCCTTGGAAATTAAATGAGACCATCGCTCTGCAGCCAAATCTGAACGACAGCATCCCATGGTGTGTGCAGCATTTCTCCAAATTTCCTCAGAAAAAGAAAGAGGTTGAGTCTCCAAAATTGTAGGGAAAATCCCTCTTTAAATAGTGCCCTCTGTTCTCTCTCTCATTGTACATTTTCTGCTCCATGATGGTGATATGTCTGCGTGTTTGGCGTTTGCTTTCGGCCAAAGCCCACAGCGATCAGGTTAATCAGACCCAGTTCTCTCTCCCTCCCCCCTCACAGCCTGTGGGAGGCACGGAGCCTCCTGTCTGCCGGCTGCGCACTGCTGAGCCCATGCAGCCTGTGATCAGAGCGCACCCAGCGCCCAGCACATGGTCAGGTTTCCTGGACGAGTTATGTCAGATACAGCAGAGGAGAAAGCCCCAGAGAGGCGGGAAGGGCCTTTCAGGGCAGGAGATTAGACAACAAAGAAAATGCCTATGCCACACACAGAAATAAGGGTCACTGGAATAATGAATTCAGCATTCAGATTTGGGACCGACTCTCCTGACTGCTCTGAGCATGCTGGTGTGTATTTAAAGTTCCACCTCTGGTAGAGAAAGACCAGCCTCGAGCTAGATACAATAGCCTCTGAAGGCCACTTGGATTACCATTAACTCAGCACAACAGTAACAGGTTCAAAGATCCTCAGATTCCTGAAGAAGGAAAGGCATCTCCCAGAGTGACAAGTTACAGGCCAAATGCACCCAGCTGCGAGGACAGAGCCACTCTCCGGACTCTGGAGCAGAATACAGTCGTCTCTCACAAGGATACAATGGTGTGTGGCGAGGAGGCCGTCTGAGTGGCCACCTCTGTCTCTTTCTCAGGTCTCAGCCTTACCCTCTTTCTGCAGCCCGATGATCCTGCATTTTAATTAGATCTGTGTTCTTAGAAGGGACACTTGGTTTCTTTATTTCAGAATTGCCTCCATAGCTCCTCCCCACTCCGCTGTGTCTCAGGGAAGCTCCCCCCCAGGACAGGGCTCATTTGTGCCGTGGTAGCAACAGGCATAAAAACATACAGGCTCACAGAAAATCAGACTTAGACATGAAGCCAGTCTCTAACCAGATTCCTCTGCTACTCTTGCCTGCCTACAGTTTATTTTCAAAATTGCAATAGGATAATTCTTTGAAAACCTGATTCAGGGTCAGCTGGGCACTCTGTTCACACCTGTAATCACAGCACTCTTGGAGGCTGAGGCAGGTGGATCACTTGAACTCAGGAGCTGAGACCAGCTTGAGCCAGAATGAGACCTCAAAAAAGACTGGGCTTTGTGGCAGGTGCCTATAGTCTCAGCTAGTTGGGAGTCTGAGGCAGAAGGATCGCTTAAGCCCAAAAGTTTGCGCTATGACGCCATAGCACTCTACCCAGGTGACAGAGTAAGACTGTCTCAAAAATCAGTAAATAAATAAAGAAAAACCCAGCTCAGGTCACACAGTGCCCATCGGCGGGCACCTGCCAGCTGGCCTGTGTTTTGTTCAGTGTGAGAGCCGAGGTCCTTACTGGGGTCTCTGAGGCCCTGGGCATGGTCCTCATCATCTGCTCACTGCTCCTCTCTCTTCACATGGCGGAAGCTGCAGTGGCCCTTTACTGTTTGGGGACCATGCCAGGCCATTGCCCTGTAGACTTTTCAGCGGTTGTTTCCTCTGCTCTGCCCCAACTGGGCCAACAGCTTGTTCCCTCACCTGCTTGAGTCCCAGCTCAAACACCACCCAGCCTGCCCACCTGCCCCGCCACGCTCTCTCTACTTTGTTTTACAAAGTGTTTACCACTAACATAGTGTGTAATTTTTTATTCATGACATGTACCATCTGCATTGAGGAGGAGGAAGAGGATTTCTGAATTTTTTTTCTCACTGTTCTTCTGTCTGGGGCTACTTTAGTGCCAAGCACAAAACAGGTGCCAAATAAATATTAACTGAAAAATAAATGAATTAATAAATAGTTGGAAACAAGTGCCCGTCCACAGGTTTATAGCTAATAAGAAAAAAGATAATTAACCAGCTCATAATCAAATAGAAGTGATTTTCATGAAAATATTTTGAGTCATATTTAATATTCAAGATAACTCTCCCATAGTAAAAACCTTTTTTGTACCTGGTGGTTTGGGAGCAGGATAAATTTTGAGATGGACTGAAGAGAAAAAAGAGGCATTGGTGAATTGGTTCATTAACCCACCCAGACAGCTGACGGCTTTGGAGAATGCAACGGAAAGGTGAGCTTTAGACCGTGGAGGAAACACACCTGTATAGAGTTAACACAGGCGATGTGGAAATATTTGATAAGAGAGTTTTAAAGATGACATTTACCACACGACTCTCACTAATTCACCAGCACAACCATAACAGATTTTGCTTTTACTCTGGACAATGGAAACGCCATCCTACGTTCTCTTTCACTTCCATAGAATCATCAAGCAACTTACGTTCCTCTTCTGAAAACAACTTTATCCAGATACATTTCACATGTGTAGTATTTGCCCCTCTGCAGTGTCCAGCTCAATGGTGTCTAGTATTTTCCACAGCTGTGCAGCCATCATCACTAGCAAATTTTGCGTCATGTCAATCACCCCCCAAACCTTCATCTCTGCCCCTCCCCTCCTGGCAACTCGAACCCACCTCCTGTCTCTGTGGAGTTGCCAGTTTTAAATGCTTTGCATAAACTAACCTTCTGGCTAGCATGGAGTTTCATGGTTCATTCCTATTGTAGTGTGTTCCAGGACTTCTTTCTGTTTCTAAGGAAGATTCCATTGTGCTGTCATATCACGTTATGTCTGTGTTGCCATATGAGCTGTTTCCACTTTTTAGCTTCTGTGCAGGCATGATGCTTCTATGCACATTCATGGAGAAGTTCTTGTGTAAAAGTATGTTTTCATTTTTTCTGGATATGAAGCTAGAAATTCCTGGGTCATGTTGTCACCCCTGTGTAACATTTTGAGGAGTTGCCAAATCATCTTGATGTGGCTGCACCATCCAACTACCCAGCCAGAACCCACCGGAGTCCGGTTTCCTCGTGTTCTCCACGGTGCCGGGACCCACGGAAGTCCGGTTTCCTCATGTTCTCCATGGTGCTGGGACCCACCAGAGTCCAGTTTCCTCTCCACGGTGTTTTTGTGCATCTTTATCTCTGTACGTCACGAATCAGTATCTCACTGGGGTTTCCTTGATAACTAACGATGTTGAGCATATTTTCATCTGGTTATAAGCTATTTGTATGTCTTCTCTGATAAAATGTCTATTCAAATCTTTTGCTCATTTGTGAATTGGATTATTTGGTTTTTATTGTTGAGTTGCAGAAGTTTTTTGAATAGTCTGGAAACAAGTCCTTTATCAGATATACGATGACAAGTACTTTCTCCCTTTCAGTGGGCTATCTTTTCACTCTTAAGTCTCCTTGGAAGCACAGAACTTTTGATTTTAGTGAATTATAGCTCATCTGTTCATTATTTGTCATTTATGTCTTCAGAGTCACAGCTAAGAAATCACCGACTAATCCAAGGTCATGAGTATTTACTCATATGTTTTCTTATAAAATCTTTATAGTTTTAGCTCTTACTTTTAGGCCTGTGGTGAATATTGAGTTAATTTTTGTTTATGTTGTGAATTAGCAGTCCAATTATTTTTGCATGTGGACGTCAGTTTTATTAGCATTATTGGTTGAAATGACTATTTTTTTCCACATTGAACCATGTTGGCGCCTTGGTCATCCGTATCTGGACACAATTCTGTTCATTTGTCTGCCTACCTCATGTCAGCACTACACTGTCCAGTAAATTTTTAAATTGAAAACTTCAACTCCTCCAACTTTTTTTCAAGATCATTTTCTCCACAGGCCTTTATAGGCCCTTTGAATTTCCACATGAAGTTTAGGTCAATTTTAGTCAATTTTTCCAAAAAGGCAACTGGGGTTTTGATAAGGATTATGCTGGATCTGTAAATAAACCTGGGGAGTGATGTCATCTTAAAAATCTAGTTTTCCAACGTCCAAGAGGCATCTCTTTCCTTTTATTGAGGTCTTCTTTGAATTCCTTTGACAATGTTTTGTAGTTCTCGGTGTGCAAATCTTACACCTTCTTGGTGCATTTGTTTCGAAGTATTTTATTCTTCTTGATGCTCTTGCAAATGGAATCACTTTCTGAATTTCATTCACAAGTAACCTTTGTGTATCAACCTTACATTGGTCAACCTTGCTAAACTTAGTTGTTAGTTTTTTAGTGTGTGTGTGTGTGTTTCTTAGAATTATCTCTACAAAAAATTATATGATCTGAAAAGTTAAGTTCTTTCACTATGAAATTTATTTAGCTCAAACACCAAAGTTGAAGGTGGAAAAATGTCTTTCTTTGAGTTTCCTGGGAGAATCCACTGACCTTCAGATAACAGTATTAGAAAAAGTAATGACCTGCGAACTACTACGTCTCTTACCAAATGTTACAATGTTAATACTGATGTGATTATAGTAATACCCTGTTTCCCCGAAAATAAGACTTATATTAAGGTGTGCTGCCAAAGATGCACTAGGTCTTATTTTCAGGGAATGTCTTATCTTTCCTGTGAGTAGGTCTTATTTTCGGAGGATGTCTTATTTTCAGGGAAACAGGGTAATAACCGTAGCTATTGTATACAGAGGATGTCAGAAAAATGTACACATATTTTAATAAAGGAAAATAAATCTTAACATTGTAATACTCAATATATACCACTATGAAAGATGAACAGGAGGCACATAGGAGCTCTTCTTATAATTGCAGAAATCAAACATGACTGGAGTATATATAAAAGGTGCCCCCAAAAGTATACAAGTTTTAATAAAGGAACAAAAACTATGCTAAAATTGCAATGTTCAATTCATATTTGACTTGCAATTACAAGAGATACAATCTACAAGATAACAAACTACATTGTAGTATATTGACGTTACAAGTTCAGTACAGTTTTTTCCTTTCTTTCTAAAAATATGTATACTTTTTTCAGCACTCTCTGTATTTCAGGAAACACACTTTTTAAACTTTATACTATTTAATCTTCCCAAAAAACTCTTGAAATCAGAATAATTTTTATTCTCATTTTATAACAGTGAGTGAGCCTGAGGAGGACGCATGAGTTGTCCGAGGACACGGTTGGTTGGGTGTTGTGGGGTGCAGGGCTTCCAATGTGAGTTAAGAAGCTGAGTCTGACAGGTGCAGCTCCAGGCTGCTCACCCAGCAGGTCCCAAGTCACAGCTGCGAACTGAACCCCGACCCTTAATTTCACACGCAGTGCACCCCACTCCCTATAACAAGAGTCTGGTCTTTCACCGGAGTTGAACCATGGGTAGTAGAAATTCCATGGGATAAAGAAAAAGATCACACATAAGAAACAGATCACTGGGGGTTACGTCCCCAAGTGGCTCTTTCTGCCCAAGCCTGTCCTGCTGATGAGAGGAATCTGGTGTCCCATGGAGAGATCTGGGCACCATCAGGAAATAAATGGGAAAAAATGATAGCAGGGACTTGTACACTTACATAAAAACAAATCTCAAAGCTTGTGCTTAAAGCTTCTTAAGAGGAAAAGCCACAGGAATGAGCATCGTCTGAGTGCTCCAGGCAGGTGGGTGGCCCACCAGCATCTAACAGCAGCAGAAACACCAGGTCTCCCCCACCTGAGCCGCAGCCTCCCTCAGTGACGAGTCGCCCACCTGCACCGAGGGAAGGTCTTCTGCAGTTTTAAATGACATTTTAAAAATGACTGCACTCAGAACAATTTTACATGACATACTAAAACATGACTGAATTGGTTAAAGTACATTCTATTTCACTCACAGTGAGAGCTGCAGTCCTCACAATGGTCTGCCAGGGTCCAGACGTCTCTGAACAAATCTGATGGGCTGCAGAGTTTGAAACTTTATTTCCAAGCAATCTCCTTACATGAGTATTTCTTTGATATAAAAAATCTGAATCTATTATTTCACTATTTGACTTAGAAATGATGAGCAACAATGATTAATGTTTAACAGTTTATAATCATTTTACAAATAATCATAATAAGGGATTAATAGTACTAACAATTACTCTTACATACTAATTTCTAGCTTCCCAATGCTGTCATGTACAACACCGAATTTCATCCCCATCAAGATCTTCTGGGAAATGTCTCCTGATCTTCATTTTATAGATAAAGTCACTGATATCCTGACTCAGCCTCAGCAAACATCAGCATGTCGGACGCTCCACCAGACACTGCTGCCACACAGTCTTATCCACCAGGAAATCTGTCTGCCACTCAGCACACATTTGAGAAATGTGTTAATTCCACTCTGCAGATGAGTGTCAGGGAGAATATAAAGTTGTCCCACTCTAGCAGGAAGCAGGGAAAGAAGCAAGAATCTCAGGACATTCTCTGCTGTCTAAGGCTGGTGCTCTGAGGGACCTACAACCACCCTAGATGGGCGGCAGCATTATTATCTCGATTCAGGAAATTGGGAAACTGAACTACAAGCAGGTCAGGGCCTTTTCCATGACCACAGCAGGACTAACTGCCCTCCAGGGACTAACGGTGACTTGGATCTTCCATTTCTCAAAGACAAAAACACAAGTGATAATTCATGGGTCCACAGCCTGACAACTGATAACCTCATCCTTATTCCTCAGTTTATCGGAGGTCCAACACCATCTCCCTCACACTCCGCCCAGGCTGGGGCCAAATCCCCAAATCTGAAAATCTGAAATGCAAAATGCTCCAAAATCTGAAACGTTCTGTGTGCCAGCATCACACTCTAAGGAGATGCTTTAGTGAGATTTCATCATTTGGATTTCACAGTTTTGGATTTGGGACCCTCAACTGGTAAATGCACACAATATTCAAAAATCAAAACAAATCTGAAATCTGAAACACTTCTGATCTCACATACTGCAGTCACAGAGCACAGAGAAGTGGGCTGGTTTGTCCAGGACCTGAGCACCCTCTAACTAAGACCACCAGTTCTGTTAGGTGCTGGTCCCAGGTGCCAACCTCAAGGGAACCTGGAGCAGACCCTTTCCCTTCTCGGGAAGCCACAAACTCACAGACTATGTGTGGGGGGGATTAAAGTCACCAGCATGGCCAAAAGCAAAGAGGGCACACCCACAACCCTCACCTCCAAAGACATCACAGAGTGAGTATCTGCTACCAGTTTCTAACTCAGGATGAAGCCAGGAAGCAGGAATCTCTGGAGGTACAAGGCACCTCGGCACTGGGCACTTCACTGGACATTTGGAGCTTCCATAACCCTCATGTCAAGGCCAAATGAGGCACTTTTCTTCTTCTTTTTTTTTTTTTTATTAAATCATAGCTGTGTACATTGATATGATCATGGGGCATCATTCACTCACTTCACAGAGCGTTTGACACACTTTTATTACACTGGTTAGCATAGCCTTCCTGGCCTTCTCTCAGTTACTGTGCCAAGACACTTACATTCCACATTTACCAATTTTCACATATACCCTTGTAAGATGCACCACTGGTATAATCCACCAATCCCCGTCCCTCTACCCACCTCCCCCCGCCCTCCCCTCCCTTTCCCCCTTCCCCCTATTCTTAGGTTATAACTGGGTTATAGCTTTCATGTGAAAGCCCTAAATTAGTTTCATAGTAGGGCTGAGTACATTGGGTACTTTTTCTTCCACTCTTGAGATACTTTACTAAGAAGAATATGTTCCAGCTCCATCCATGTAAACATGAAAGAGGTAAAGTCTCCATCTTTCTTTAAGGCTGCATAAAATTCCATGGTGTACATATACCACAATTTATTAATCCATTCGTGGATCAATGGGCACTTGGGCTTTTTTCATGACTTAGCAATTATGAATAGGGCTGCAATAAACATTCTGGTACAAATACCTTTGTTATAATGTGATTTTTGGTCTTCTGGGTATATGCCCAGTAGAGGGATTATAGGATTGAATGGCAGATCTATTTTTAGATCTCTAAGCGTTCTCCATATCTCTTACCAAAAGGAATGTATTAATTTGCATTCCCACCAGCAGTGCAAAAGTGTTCCCTTTTCTCCACATCCGCGCCAGCATCTCTGGTCTTGGGATTTTGTGATATAGGCTAGTCTCACTGGAGTTAGATGATATCTCAAAGTACTTTTGATTTGCATTTCTCTGATGATTAAAGTTGATGAGCATTTTTTCATATGTCTGAAGGCCATGAGCCTGTCTTCTTCAGAGAAGTTTCTCTTCAAATCCCTTGCCCAGCCTGCGATGGGATCACTTGTTCTTTTCTTGCTAATGCGTTTGAGTTCTCTGTGGATTCTGGTTATTAAACCTTTGTCAGAGACATAACCTGCAAATATCTTCTCCCATTCTGAGGGCTGTTTGCTTGCTTTACTTACTGTGTTCTTGGCTGTGCAGAAACTTTTTAGTTTGATCAAGTCCCAGTAATGTATTTTTGAAGCTGCTTCAATTGCCCAGGGGGGTCCTCCTCATAAAATACTCACCCAGACCGATTCTTCAAGGGTTTTCCCTGCACTGTCCTCTAGTATTTTTATAGTTTCATGTGTTAAGTTTAAATCTTTAATCCAATGAGAGTCTATCTTAGTTAATGGTGAAAGGTGTGGGTCCAGTTTCAGTCTTCTGCAGGTTACCAGCCAGTTCACCCAGCACCATTTGTTAAATAGGGAATCTTTTCCCCACTGAATGTTTTTAATGGGCTTGTCAAAGATCAAATAATAGTAAGTAGCTGGATTCATCTCTTGGTTCTCTATTCTGTTCCAGACATCTACTTCTCTGTTTTTGTGCCAATACCATGCTGTTTTGATCACTATCGATTTGTAGTATCGGTCTGGTAGCATGATTCCTCCTGCTTTGTTTTTATTTCTGAGTAATGTCTTGGCTATTCGAGGTTTTTTCTGATTCCATATAAAATGAAGTATTATTTTTTCAATATCTTTAAAGTATGACAGTGGAACTTTAATAGGGATTGCATTAAAATGGTATATTGCTTTGGGTAGTATGGACATTTTAACAATGTTGATTCTTCCCAGCCATGAGCATGGTATGTTTTTCTATTTGTTAACATCTTCAGCTATTTCTTTTCTTAGAGTTTCATAGTTCTCTTTATAGAGATCTTTTATGTCCTTTGTTAGATAAACTCCCAAATATTTCATCTTCTTTGGTACTACTGTGAATGGAATAGAGTCCTTGACTTTTTCAGCTTGACTATTGTTGGTATATATAAAGGCTACTGATTTATGAATGTTGATTTTGTAACCTGAGACACTGCTGTATTCCTTGATCACTTCTAAGAGTTTTGTAGTAGAATCCCTGGTGTTTTCCAGATATACAATCATATCATCTGTAAAGAGCGAAAGTTTGATCTCTTCTGACCCTATATGGTACCCTTGATGGCCGTTTCTTCCCTAACTGCGATGGCTAAAACTTCCATTGCAATGTTAAAAAGCAATGGAGACAATGGGCAGCCTTGTCTGGTTCCTGATCTGAGTGGAAATGATTCCAATTTAACTCCATTCAATACGATATTGGCTGTGGGTTTGCTGTAGATGGTCTCTATCAGTTTAAGAAATGTCCCTTCTATACCAATTTTCTTAAGTGTTCTGATCATAAAGGGATGCTGGATATTATCAAAAGCTTTTTCTGCATTGATTGAAGAGAATCATATGGTTTTTGTTTTTTAATTTGTTTATGTGCTGAATTACATTTATAGATTTACGTATATTGAACCAGCCTTGAGACCCCGGGATAAAACCGACTTGGTCATGATGTATAATTTGTTTGATGTGTTGCTGGATTGTGTTTGTTAGGATCTTGTTGAATATTTTTGCATCTATATTCATTAGTGATATCAGTCTATAATTTTCTTGTTGGGTCTTTTCCTGGTTTGGGGATCAGAGTGATCAACCTGTTCCAAAAGGTAGAAAAAGAAGGAAGACTACCTAACACTTTTTTTCTTTTTTAGCAGCCAAGAACACTTGGATTAAAGCCAGAGCCCACTGATGAGCACCCACTTTGCATAACGAGTCCCACTCTGGCGGGGATGGCTGCCCAGGGCTTTATACAGTTTCTTGTTTAATGCTCACTACAAACTTTTGATTTTATGACCATCACCTCCACGTTAAATGTAATGGAACCAAGGTTCTAAGAGGTGAAGTCCTCTGTCCAAGGTCACAGAGCTAGAGGATGAATCTGGGATTCCAAACCAGACATCTTTGGCTCTAAAGCCCTTGCTGTTGGCGCTGCCTGAAGCCTGAGGAAAGTACCAGTGGGAAAAATGGCTTATCCTGGGACAGACACCCCATATCAGCTGTGCACCCAGGAAAAGTCCTTTGTCCTGGGGGCTTCAGTGTCTCCATCTTCAAATGCAAATAACAATATGGCTGCTGTGATAATAAAAGACAAGTAGGTACAGTTTAGACAATAATAGTACTAATGTTACAGGTGCCATAGGGAATGTAAATAGGTAATTTGTATGAAAATACTTGGTAAAGAATAGAATTCCACATAAATATGACATTAAAAAACAATAGAGCTTATTTGAAAAAGAGAGTCTTAAAAGATGAATTGATTTTCTTTTTTCAAGAATTAAGTAGTAAACCAGAAATGCATTCAGTATGATTATCCTGACACGTTAGACTTGGGCAAGTGTGAAAAGCTCCCACAGGGGACAATCTCTCAGCACTATTCTAAGAACACATGCCAAAGAAAACAAAGTCATTCTGTGTGTGTGTGTGCGCGAGCGTGTATGTGCACACGTGTGTGTGTGCAAGTGCAAATGTGTGTGTTGTGTATGTATGTACACACGGGTGCATGTGTGAGTGTGCATGAGTGTGTGTGCATATGCAAGTGTGCACGTGAGAGCTCATGCATGTGCGAGTGCATGCATTTGAGTGTGTGATTGGGTGCGTGTGTGTGTGCACTCAGGTCTGCCTCCTGCACCTGCCTGCCTGGCAGCGCTGAGACCAGCCTCACGGATGAGTTTGCTTCCCAGGTCCCCTTCCGCAGAGCTGCTGGTGTCGGCAGGTCTGAGTCACAATGGGAGGCACTCGTAACAACCATTCTGAAATAATGTGTTTTCCAAATTTAGGAGTGTATACTATAATTTCCAAGGGGAAAAAAGAACGGCCTTTTCATCTTTCAGAAGATGGGCTGTACCTGGATAGTTTTTAATTCCTGACAACGTGCACATGTCCTACAGGATAGAACCCTGATCTGGAAATGACGACACGCCGATGTTCTGGTGGTGTCCCCCCCCAGCCCCGGTCACTGTCGGGAGCAGGAAGCCAGCCTGCTCAGGGTCGCGACAGCCGGTGGAGGCACGGCCTCGTGGTGGCTTTTGATGGCTCTTTGTTTTCACTAAATCCAGGAGACAGGGTCACATAACTACATCATCAGAGACACGAAGAATCAACTTGACCTTAGAAAACATTTGAAAAAAATCTCAAGAGGTCATTGAATTCAACGTGGTTATTTTACAAATAAAAAAATCTTGAGCAGAGACACAAGTGGGGACCTTGACAACTACTTTTTTTTTCTGTGACTACATTAGATACTAGTCTCCATTAAAAAGACAAAGACAAGTGGCTGTGCCACCTGTTTCAGTGGTCGCGAAGACCCCTGCAGAGTGCAGAGTGACGAAGCAGGCGCTGGACAAGTCCCCTCCGGGCCTGTGGGTGCCCCTCGCTCTGTGGGCTGGGTCCTTCACTGTGCAGAGACTTCTCAGCGTCGTGTCCTCCCACTGTTTTCTGTTCCACCCTTCTAGTTTCATTGCCTCAAAAATTTAAATCTATGAATTCCTGCTTTTTTTAGGGAGGTTCTCGGATCACTCTCAGCATTGTCCTAACCCTGTGCACAGAACATCAGTGAGACGTGACCTGTGTCAGTGGACAGCATGCTGACGACTGCCACCAACACAAACTACAGTATGGAAGTGCCCCAGTGATTCTCCATTTATTCAGAAAAAACACAAACAGCATTCTCAAAACTTTTGTCAAAATATTCCGGAGATGCAAAAAATAGGGAATGACGGTCACTTTTGACCTGGCCTTTGGTTCCTGGGTAGAGCACTCAACTTGTAGTCAAAATATTCATAAGTAAGGCACATTCCCTCCTTCCATCTGCGTTTGTTGGACACATGTAACGAGGCAGAACTGCTCCCAGTGTGAGCAATACAGGAGACAAGGGCTCCTGGACCTATCTAGTGAGATAAAGAGGAGCAAAAATAATTAAGCAAATATTTACTATGTTGACAGGTAAGCCAGTAAGGAGACATATGGTGGTTTCAAAAGTGGAGGGGAAGGGGTGACCTTGGAGCAGAAACAGAAGAAATTGAAGAAATGAATTATGTGAAGGTCTGGTGGAAACAATCCAGGGAGAAGAGAGTGCAAATACCCAAAGTAGAAATAAGCTTGGACAGAAAGACCTGCAATTTCTAGAAAAGACTGGGTATTAGTCAGAACACTAAGGGAATCCCCCCGGATAGTTTTATTAATGCATTCCACACCATCACGTCAGCCTCACTGCAGAAGGATCAGGGAAGGATCCTTCAGAACGCTGTCCCAGAAGCTGAGGGGTGATCGCAGCGGCTTCACTAGCTCAGTAGCCGTGGGGATGGAAATGACCAGGCAGAGGCCAGGCCCCTTTGCCTGGCAAGGCCAGCAGAACTTGCCAGTTGATGCAATGCTGGGCGTGAGGGAAAAGAGGTGTTAGGGCTGACAGCAGGTTTGTGGCTAAGGCCTGCGTGAGTTAGCACCGCTTCCCAAGAATAGGAGTGCCAGCAGTGGAGCGGGGCCTTCCAGAAGTCTGTGTCGGGAGAGCGAGCTGGAGATGCCCGTCTGGAGAGTGTTGGGAAGGCTGTTGGGTGCATAGGTTTAGAGCTTAAGAAGGAGAAGTGGGTTGAAGATACAAATGGGAGAATCATCAGCTCACGAACAGTAGGAAAGCCTGTGTCCAGCTTAGTCTGCCCTGGTAGTGATTGTCCTCAGAGACAGGATGGAGCAGGGGACACCCAGGGAGGCCGTGGGGAGGCAGGAACAGCCTCGTCTGAGGCAAGGGAGGAAGTGTGTTTCCAGGAGGGGCAGGGATAGAGTGAACAGAGAAGCCGGATACCACCAATGACGGTGATGAAACAATGTCAGTGGAATTATGGGAACAAAAACCAGAGGGAAGGTGACTAAGAACATCAGGCGAGCAAGTTGAGATATGAACACAAACGCCATGTGGGCCTTGCCATGAAGAGAGAAGACACACATCTTGCTTCTCGGGGGGGAGGGGGGCAGGTGAGGACCAGCAGGGGAACCAATGGAGACCTAACAGGCTGCTTGCAAACTGAAGGGGACAGCCCAACAGAGACAGAAAAATTGAAGTTTAAATATAACACATAGTGATAATGCAAGTGCACTTGGTGTAGCGGGGAAGGCTGTACAAGTGCCGCTGCTTACTTATTTCATAACCTTCCTTAGCCATGGTGCACAGAACCCTGTATCATGTTCCTATCATAAATATTTATAGTGACATCGCAAACACTCCCCTGACTGTGTGTGGTTTGTGTTCAACTTACAAGAGCTGCTTTGTTAGCCACAATAATGGCTATTGAGTTTGAAAAAGGATGACATTGTTCATGGACCAATGAACTCACCCTCTTGGGTCCTTCCACTCACTCATTCCTATTGAACCTGAAGCCAGAACAAAAACACAGATGGCACTTTTTAATCCATTCTGACAAAAATACATCAAGGACTAAGCACACAGGAAGCAGAAGCAGATTGGTGACATGTCCACACCAGTCAGGATAACGTCATCTAGACATCGAATCCATCAATGCTTCTCCCAAATTTGTCTTCGTTTCATCCCATACTCTCCACATCTCCTGATTCTGCCATGCGTGAGGGGAAGGGCATGGAATAGCGTAATGAATTTCATGCATCACGCTGGCTTTGTAGGAACATGACGTACGAGAAGCTGGAGAAGCAGGGACAAGCGCCCTTCTGCACCTGGATGACAGATGCCATCCATGATTTGAAGCAGGGCATACCATGGTTTGATTTGTGCTTTGGGAGATTACTATTTTCAAGGTCAATTAGAAGGTCGGTGAGAGGGCAAAATAACAGGAATCAGGACCATGCGGGTTTCTCGCACAGTGGTGTCCCCTGAGCCTCACACCCATCCTGGCATCCTGTAGGAGCCATCTGCAGTATATAGCATATTACATGCACTGTTATTTATGTACATAAAAGTCTATAAACAATCTAATAGTAACAAATGGCAGACAGGTAACTATAATATATAATCAGCTGTTGGTTAGGTTAAATTTACCAATTTTTCGATTAACCTTGATAAAAATCAATTTTAAGAACTGATTTGTGGAAAACTTAGAAGTGGTTTGGCCCACAGAATACTTCCTTGAAGGGACTTATTTTTGAATCTGAAAGGCCATGAGGTTATCAGGGGTCTAGGGTAGCCAGAGTGGAGGGAGCAGAAATTATGGGTAAGCAAAAGACCTCAGGGGCATAAGTGACAGGGTGAGGAGGGGGAGCAAGAGGAAAGTGAAGGCACGCTGGGCAGGGATGGAGGGACTCGTGAGGAAGGGAGCTCATCTAGCCAGTGAGGGGGACAGGGGACAGGACTCAGAAGGCACCAAGGCCTCCAGTGAGGAGGGACAGGGGACAGGACGTGGAAGGCACCGAGGCTTCCAGTGAGGAGGGACAGGGGACAGGACTTGGAAGGCGCCGAGGCCTCTAGTGAGGGGGACAGGGGACAGGACTCGGAAGGCGCCATGGCCTCCAGTGAGGAGAGACAGGGGACAGGACTCGGAAGGCGCCGAGGCCTCTAGTGAGGGGGACAGGGGACAGGACTCGGAAGGTGCCGTGGCCTCCAGTGAGGAGGGACAGGGGACAGGACTCGGAAGGCGCCGTGGCCTCCAGTGAGGAGGGACAGGGGACAGGACTTGGAAGGCGCCGTGGCTCCAGTGAGGAGAGACAGGGGACAGGACTCGGAAGGTGCTGTGGCCTCCAGTGAGGAGGGACAGGGGACAGGACTCGGACGGCGCCGTGGCTTCTGTCCTGAGTTCAGCTACAATCCAGGTGCATCTCTGAGCTACAGCCCCGTTACCCCAGGCGACATGTGTAGACCTGCGTTCCCTGCGACCGCCCTCAGCTGTCTTACCAGCTTATTCTTTGAGCAAAGGGGGACACAGGCGTGAGAAGAGTTTTGTGCTTCCAACTCATGTGGAAGCTTTTTTTGTTCTGTAAATGGCGCATGTGCGGCCACCTTTCCACTTGACAAAATGCTTCCAGAAAAACTCCTGCCGGCAGATGGTACTTCAGATTGTGTATTTCAAAACAAAAGAGCGTGTTTCATTCGAATGCTCTTTATTCATGAATGAAACCAAAATGAGGGCAGTGGGATCGAGCATGGTCCCGGGCACAGCAGCGGTGCCTGGGGTCCCTTCCCCTCATCTCTCTTCTCTTGCCCTTGAATTCTTTTTCATCAAGCCTTTCCCCTAGGCATGCTCTGGGTTCATTCTGTCAACAAGGAAGGGCAGCTGACAGGTGCCCTTCTCAGAGAGCCCTGGTCCTTCCAGGAAGCACCCACTGGGGGTTGCCCTGTGCTAGATTCTGGGGTCGCAGAGATGAAAACACTGTTTTTCCTTAAGATCTTAGTCTAGTGCAAACTAAGGCAAGTTTTAACCAGACAGACACAGAGGGTGGAAAATCTACCATGTCATGGGCACAGGGTGCTCTGGGGACCCAGCAGAGGCGCCTCGAATGCCTGTGGCTGGTGTGAGTTTCTCAGGGAGGGCCATCTAACCACGTCTTAAAGGGGGACAAAAGGGCAGAGGTGAGGCTAGGAGGGAAGGAATTTGAGCACCTTGTCACCGTAGGCATTTAGTGATTACCCCAGGTGGCCTGGGAGACTGGGTAATTCTGCATCCGGATGAGCAAATCACCACGGCTGGCAAGTCAGACACCTTAACAACAGAGAGATTATTGGATCAGTCACCTCCTGGTGCCCCTCAAATCACACCACACATTCTGCTCCTCAAAAGCCTTCTTAAGACTGAGCTCCCACCCACTACAGGCCGCTGTCTGCTCCTACTGATACCTGCCAGGCAGAATGTGGGAAGGAGGGGAAGGAAGGGAAGGAGGGGCTGCTGCGGAGAAGGTATCTGCCCTTCTGCAACAGGAACTCAGTCTAACAAATACCGCAGGCACCAACATTTCCTGATTTGCCTTCCCAACGCAACCAGGGAGTCTGACCAAGCTAGAAGCTGGACCAGTTGAACTTGACATTCCTGGGTGGACAGCACAGTGCAGTACAGAGCAAGGCTAAGTGTTAGTGTGTAGTGGGAGCTCAACACTCTACAGGGAGCAAAGAAATTAAAACAAAACAAAAAATCATGAACTTCTTGACCCCCTTAGTCCACAGAGGAGAGGGGACAATTGCCATGAATACATATAAGATGCAAAGGGTGGGGGCTGAAGGTGAGGGCATGTGTTGGGGGAGACAGAGGAGAGAGAGAGAAGAGAGAGAGGAAAAAGTTAACTTTAAGATCACCCTCAGTAAGCGCAACTCAGTACATGTAAGAATGTATGCTTTCAATGAATGTGCAGTTTGGTGATTCATTTCTTTTTCCTAATCTTATTCATTTCTTTTTCCTAATCTTTTCCTCATAAGATTAGGAAATTATATTTATTGGCCTATTAATTTCAAACTTGACACTGCAATATTAACTTCAGCCTGAATTTCCAGCCTGCTGGCTTGGCCCTGCAAATTTTGGACTTGCCAGACCCCAGAGGTGCATGAGCCAATTCCTTAAAGTAGATCTCTGACATATCCCCTTGGTCCTGCAGGGCTGACACAGGCCGCGGGCATGTGTGAAGGCGGAGGACGGGCCCCCGCCCAGGAGGCCGAGCTGTGCTCTGCTGCTGTCTCTGCCCTGTGACAGGGAGAATTTCAGAAACAGTTTAGGTTTAGAAACACTTTACGTTTCCTGTATTCTTTTTTAAAAAACTTTTAATAATTTCTTTTATTTAACCCCAACATGGCCAAGATTTTACGTCAGCATGTAATCAACATAAAAATTGTAAATGAGATAGTTCACATTTTTCCCATAATACATATTCTAGGTCTAGCACACACATATATAGCTTCCTCTTACAGCACACTTCAGAAAAGACTATTCACATTTCAGAAGCTCAATTGACAGACACGCTCAGGGGCCACAGATGCCTTTGGGACAGTAGCTCTCCAAAATGAAAACACTTCTAGGGACTCCAATTTCTGGCAGCAGGAGGTGGTTAGCTTTCCCAGACAAATCCACCCATCGAAAACAACAAAAACCGTAGCTAAATTATCAAATAAATCCTCCTAAAAACGACAAAGAGAAACAGATAGTAAGAAATTAGCAGGACAACATTGGAGGAAAAACTGAAGAAGGCAGAGAAAGCAGCGGAGAATGAAAACTGTGCCCCAAGTATCTCCTGGGCTTGTCTGAGTTTAACCTTTAACTTTGAAGGGCTCTTGGGGAGAAGTCGGAGCCCACGGAAACCACACATGGTGATTCTACAGGAGACTGTCCCCATGATGTAGGAACGTCTAGTGGCTTGTACCATTGGGAAAGAGCAAAGTGAAGATAAAGTAACACCCAAAGTGAGAAGAAAGAAAGTGATTAAAGTAAAAGAGAACACCAATGACGCAGGAAAACAACAACAATAATAAAAAAAAAATGGAGAAAAATCAGTGGACTTAGAGACTGTTCTTTGAATAGATCTCCATATTCCCAGACACTTATCTTAACAGCATGGAGAAAGGCTTCCAGATACAGAGACACAGCTCATCCCTGAAAAGCCTTGAGTATGGAGCTCCCCTCCCTTCTTATCGAGCAGTGTTGTTATGATCATCAGAATCCCCCAAACACAGCTCTGTTACACCATAAATCCTCAAGTGTAATTATGAATCAAAACACAACAGAATTGTTTTGTATTTTCCAAAAGAGATGTCATCCAAACAGATTTTTATGCTTTCTGTTTCTTACAGCTACTTGGAGGCTGTTATGGTGCTTTTTTTACTGAAGAGTTCAAAATGTGCTACTGACATTACAATGCTAATTTGTCATTTCCTAGCATTAACTTCACTAAGCATTTGTCAGTGTCATGCACGTGCCTGGGGAAGTGAAGCAGCGGAGTTCACCCATTAATTCCAAAGGCACCACTGAGTGTCTGCTACAGGCCCGCACTCTGTTGGTTAGGGACAAAGAGGGGAGTGGAGTTGGTTCCTGCCATCACAGGGTTTATGTTAATAATAGGTGAGAAACAGACATATTAACAAAAAACACCCAGGTTATTAGATGCTTCTCACTGATATTTTAGTTAGATGACACCCGGGGTGAGTCTTAAACTTGAGTAGACCCTTTTCAATCGCACAGACAGAGGGAGAGACTGGCCTGAAGGCTCACCTGGGTGTAAGACCTCGGTGAACAAAGCCACGAGGTGAAACCGGCCTGCCTCCTGGGAAACTGAGCCATAAGAGTGGGCGGAGACTGGACACAGAGTCAGGGAGAGGTGGAGACTGAATAAAGGGACAGGGAGAGGGGGTGGAGCCTGGACACAGAGTCAGGGAGAGTGGGTGGAGACTGGACACAGGGTCAGGGAGAGGTGGAGACTGGACACAGAGTCAGGGTAAGTGGGTGGAGACTGGACGCAGGGTTGAGGAGAGTGGTTGTAAATATTGTGAGATCAGCAGGGATGAGGCTTTCAGCACAAGAAAAGCTATGAGGGCCGAGTGAGGACAGAGAGGGGCACGTTCCGGGTTAGAGGAACCCACTGCAGGCCAGGGAGTTGAGACCCTGAAGTCCAGGCAGTGGGAAGCCACCACACCCCTGCTGCCTATGCTTTCCAACTGATCCCAGAGAAGCCAAACTGTGCCACCGCTATCCTCACCGCTCAGGCCTTGACCCACAAACACCGACAAAGGGAAGCCCACGGCCAGATGGCTCTGCCAGTAAATTCTGCCAAACATTTTTCAAAAAATTAACACAGATCTTTATCACACCAATTTTTTTCAAAAGCTAAAATAAGAGGAACCACTTTCCACTTCATTCTATGAGGCCACTACTACTTCAAGTTTAACACCAATGAAGACATTATGAGCAAAAAAATACAGGAATATAGGCAGTGTCCTTTATGATGCAAAGTCCCCAACAAAATCTAGGAGATTGAGTCCAGGAGTATATGATTAACACAAAAGCAGTAGACACATGATCAAGTACGATTTTACCCAGGATCCAAAGTTAATTCAACATACAAAAATTAACATGATGTGCCATATTTATAGAATAAAGGATAAAACCCCCATGATTAATCTCATAGACACACTGAAAGCATATGACATATTTCATATTCTTTCATAATAAAAACACCAAACAAACCAGGTATACAATGGAAATTCTTTGACCTGATGAAAGACACTTCTGAAAAGCTCACAGTTGCTGATCTATTGAACAGCGAAGGACTGGACGCTTTCCTCCTATGGCCAGGAGCAATACAAGGCTGTCTACATGGACCACTTCTTCTCAGCATTGTGTGGTGGTTCCAACCAGCACAATAAAGTAAGAAAAACAAATAAAAGATGCTATGATTGGAGAGGAAGAAGTAGAGCTATTTCTATCTGTAGATGGCATGATCTTGTGTGCAGAAATTCTTAAAGAATTCAGTAGAAAACTATTAGTACAATAAATGACATCAGCAAGACTGCAGGACAGACCAGTAACCTCAGATCAACTGTGTCTCTACACACGAACCAGGAGAGTCTGGAAATAAAGGCAGGGAGACAGCTTCAGCTCCTCACCGCGTGAAGACACAGCAACAAGGTGGCAGGTGCAAGTCTGGTGACCCGTCTTGTACTTCCCAGGCTCCAGACTGTGAGAAATAATGTCTGATGCTTAACCCCCCAGAAGAAAACAATTTAATCAAAATAACTTAAAAAAATAATGATATACTTGGAACCAGATTTGACCAAGGATGTACAAAATGTATACAATAAAAACTATAATATTGCTCAAAGGAACTGAAGAACAAAATAAATGATGTCCCCTGTCTAAGACAGCAATACTCCAAAGTCATCACAGACGCAGCATGCTCTCTACCAAAATTTCATTGGTCTTGTTTTTACAGAAGTGAAAAAGCTTATTCTAAAATTCATGTGGGATTACTAAGGCCCCTAAATGGCCAGTGTCACCTTGACAAGGAACAAAGTTGAAGGATTCATCATTCCTGATTTCAAAACTTAATCTCTAATCAAGACAGTTGGTACTAGCTTAAGTATAGACATATTTAGATCAATGGGACAAAATTGACAGGCCAGAGATAAACTCATATAGCCATGGCAAGTTGATACTCTATAAAGATACCAAGACAGTTTAATGGGAAAACAGTCTTTTCAGTAACTGATGCTGAGACAATTGAATACTCCCATAGTTGGACTCTGACCTCATAACACAGTAAAGCAGTGTCTCAGGATGTATCATCTGGCCAGATTTTTAAACATGTAGAAGAACACACAGGATTAAGTTGTCATAAGTCTGTGTTAGATAATGATGTCTTATATGTGACATCAAAAGCACAAGTGATAAAAACACAGGGTATCATATGAATTAGACTCCATCGAATTAATGGGCTATAAATGATACTGTGGAGAGATTTATAAGACAACCCACATAATAAAAGAGAATATTTACAGATTTACAACTGATAATTAGACATACTTCTGTCAAGAATATACAAAGAACTTAATAGTTAAAAAACAAATAATACAACAAAAAACAGAGATTTAATAGATGTTTCACAAAAAATAGACACAAATGGCAATTAAATGACGAAAAGTAAACATCCCTATTGAAGAGAGACTCACATGGAAGTCACAATTATAGACAAAGATGGTCAAAAAATACAGACAGACAACCACAAGTGTTGACAAGGACGTGGAGATCTCAGAATGCTCATTCATTTCCACAATTATAGACCACCCCTCCCACACACAAAGATGGTCAAAAAACACAGACAGACAACCACAAATGTTGGCAAGGACATGGAGATCTCAGAATGCTCATTCATTTCTGGTGGAATTTCAAGATGAGGCAGCCACTTTGGGAAAGTTTGGCCAATCTTCAAATATATATGTCCCCATAATAATTTAAAAATTAAACATTTTTTAAAAGTTAAACTTAGAGTTACCATATGAACTAGCAATTCCCCTCCTAGGTATGCACAAAACTTGTACATGAATGCTCATAATAGCATTGCTCATGATAGCCAAAAAAAACAACCCAAATGTCCATCATCTGATAAATGGATAAACTCAGTGTGTGAATTCATTGGATGGACTACTGGTCAACAATGGAAGGGCATGGAGTGCTGATACATGTTACGTGAACATGCCTGGAAACCACTGTGTCAGTGAAAGAGGACAAAAGAGCCCTCTCGTAGGATTCCACGTAATGGAACTTCCAGAAGGTGAGTCTGTGGAGCCAGCCTGTGCATCCTGCTGACTAGTCTCAGGAGGCCAAGTGCAGGCTGAGCACTGCTGCCCTGCAAATGATGCCTCAGCGGTTCTCTGGGGTTATGAAAAGATTTTAAATTAGATGTTGGTGACAACTGAATGATTCTTTGAATATACTAAAATTATTAAATTGTAAACTATTAAATTGTAAATTATTAATTGTAACCTTTATAAAGACAAATTTATAGTATGAGAATTATAAATGAATAAAAAGGTTAAGAAGAAACAGCAAACTATAGGAAGTAAGATATGCAAGTTATCGTGGGAGACAGAATCAGCACAGAAAGCTTCAGAGAAGATGGAATTTCAGCTCCCTTCAAGTGCGGAGAGGATTTGGATGACAAGCCAGCCTGTCATAGACAATTCCATGGGAAAGTTGATGCAAATTCTTAGACTCATGTGAACGTATTCTTTTCATGTTATAGATGAGATAATGATCCCCCCAAAAGGAAACAAGTTTATTCTAATTTCTATTGCCTGCAATACTTGGTTTACTCTGGGGCAGTGCAAATGGCGGGCGCCTCAAGTGCTGGAAGGACGCCAGTCATCAGAGACACCTGTCAGGACAGGGCTCGTCCAAGCCTGGCTTTCTCAGCCTAGTTTCTCTTCCTGAGTGATTTAGAACATTTCCAGGTGAAACTCCCAGAAGCTAAATACAGGAGGTAAGAGATGCCCCTGGAAGCGCCCTATTCCCACCGTCTGTAATTTGCTCACCTGCTCCTGAAGTCTGACCGAACCCTGATTTGCCAGGGTTAGAGAACAGCTTCTGCTCTCTCTGCACCAGACACTTGACCTGGAAAAGGCAATTCAGTACGCATGGGCTGTTTTTTCTTTCCCCTGGAATTGTGTGGTTATTGAAGGGACACTGAATGTGGGCATGTGGACGGTGCCTGGTGTCACAGAGTGCACTGACCCGCTCCCCACTGCCGCACAGTGTAGCTTCCATTCCTGATCTTGCCGTGAACTGACCGACCATGTTATCATGGGCAAGTCCACACTGAACTTCACTTCCATCCTCTGCAAAGGGGCAGTAATTCAACGTGTGGGGCTAATGGGTAGGCCCAATATGATGAATGGTGATTAACTGAGCAAGTATGTATCAAGGATTTACGCTGGCAAAAGGAACACAAAGAATTCAAAGACGGGATTTGACGGAAGAAGGTCACCGTGTCATGTGAAAGCACTTCCTAAAATATAATACGTGGATAAAATTTAAGAGAGTACTTTTGCTTTCCATACATGTGACATGCCCCTCACCACATGAACTGGCTCACTTGGGTTCAGGGCTGCCACCACTTTTCAAAGCTATTGACTGGCTCGTTAACATCGTCACACTCAAACCCTGGAGAGCATGGATTCGAGATTCAAAACAGTTTGACTCTCCAGGCCCTGGAGTGGCATCAGAATCATCCCTGGAGATGCAGTCCTTCGAACTCACCTATCATTTTAGTGTGCTACAGACATAAGAAAACAGCAGAAAACATGACTTTTCCCAGATCATTAATTTTCCTTTGTGGTAGGCACTTTAACACATGATTTTTATCTTAAAAGAAACAGACACATATTATAATAGAATCGAAAGTTACATTGAATTTCTATATATAATCTTGAGTCTTAGGACAGCAAGCAGACTTACAAGTGTGTGATGCTAAGTGGATGTATTTCACGTATCTCAGCTCAGAACTGTGATGTGTCAGTCTTTGGATTGTTTGTTGCACAACTTCAAGGTCACAGTTTGCCTAGACTGATTTGAACAGTGCCCTGGGGGGTAGCGGCCGCGGGGAGCGGTTCAGCTGCTTGTCTGGGGAGACATCTTGGTAGACCACCTGTAAACCCAGACTTCCAGGGCTAGGGCCTTCTCCCAAGCCTTGTTCAATATGAGTTTTGATAGATGCCCTTTGTGGTATAAGCAGAAAAGAAGGATCAGAATGTCTACAGCATGTGCTGGAAGTCACTTCCAGAAATTGGGGAGCAGGGCATGAACTGGTTCGTCTATCAAATGCTCTTCTATCTTCACAGACTTTTGTGAGGGAAAGAAATTATTGTAGCCACTCAATCTTCCAAACACACATATACCAATTCTTAGGAATAGCAGGGATCATCATTACTCAAGGCCACAGAGCTGATACCATCACCGAGAAAGCATCATTACGAGAAAGGCAGTACTCGGCATCAGGAGATGCCCAGCAGCCTGCTGTGGGAAGCAAAGCAGTGATGAGCTGGCCAGAAAGGCTCCTTCTTTGTCTTATTTCATCCCACATTTCTTAAAGGGCAAGCACTAATAAGGCATAAAAGCTTTTGCAGAAACCACTTACCATCATCCGAAGCCCACAGGGTTGTTATTTAAATAAAAATCTTGGCAATGACTTCCAAAGGTCCCTGAAACTCACGACCTCAAAATACACCCATACGTAATACAAAGATTAATGACGGGGCGTCCTCATATCCATAAAAGGCCCATGTTTTTACTTTTTCAGTACACCTGCTCCCCTGAACTCGAGGGCGAGCGTCACGCACACCTGCTCCCCGGGGCTCAAGGGTGAGCGCCATGTGCACCTGTTCCCCAGAGTTCAAGGGTGAGCGCCACCCGCACCTGCTCCCCGGAGCTCAAGGGTGAGCACCATGCTACCCTCAAATGTTTTCTCACCACCTGCCATGGTGTCTGCACATGGTAGGTGATCATGTTTGATGAATAGTTTAATGCTCAAATTAAATATTTATTTTAGAAGCTAGCAGTCAGGTTAGTGGATTGCTATTCATGGCCATCAGAGAGGTATGAGGGATGAGGAGGTGGGATTCACACACGTGTCCACCATACTAGAAGTTAGAAGTTTGAGAGGGTGAGGTGGCTTTCAGGTGGAGATGGGGCCTCTGGAAGTGTATGGAACGAGAGTGGCCATCGGATGGCATTGATGTCCCCAGGGTGACGTCTCTTTAGCTGCTTAACTCACTTTAGAAACACACTAATTTTGTGCTTCCATAGCTCTGAGTCAGTGGGGACTGAGCGCCACGGCCACTCCTCTTCTGCAGCGCTGACATGCAACCTACAAACCCCTCCATGAAATGCCTGGAACCAGCAGCACTTCCAGTTTCAGATTTCTGGAATAGCTGCACTATATTTACTGTTTGAGCAGTTGAGCATCCATCACTTGAAAATTCAAATTCCAAAACCCTCCAATGAGCATTTTTATGTTGTTTTAACACTCAAAAAGTTTTAAATTTTGGAGCATTTTGGATTTTGGATTTTCAGATGAAGGCTGCTCTGTTTCAATAACTAAGCTACACTCCAATTTTTGCTGCAGCTGTAAGCAAGTCATTTATTCTCTGTTAGAGTTTTGGGAATTTAAAAAAAATTTCTCAAATCCTATTTACGATTAACTTGGACACATTAGTTTCCATTAGGTCACGTGTTTTGTGTCCCTGACATCCAGCACAGTCTGACACAGCAGTGGCACAGTAAACACTGACGGTTGATGAATGGATGGATCTTCTAACAATGAGCAATTCTTCAATGGAAAAAAAATACAGAAGCCTTTGCAAAGGCTTGGTAAGATCTGGAAGGTGTCTGTGTCACAACCTCCACTCAGAGTCACCTGACTTTTCTGTTCAGCTATTGTCATTTTCCCCACACATGTAGCTGCATTAGCAGGAGCCTCGGCCATCGTGGTGGAAACAAATCAGACATTTCTTTTCCTGTCATGACAGGAGTCTGAGGCAGGCAGGCCGAGCTGCTACTGCTGGGTGGCCAGTCTCCTCCATTCTTCCTGCTCTGAAATCCTCCTGCCACCCAGATAACGGCTGCCTGTCCCTGTAGACTGGGTGGAAAGAAGGTTACCAGGCGATCCAAAAAAGGCAGATGTCCACTGCGTCTGTCCCCTTAGAAGGGCCTTCCAGAATGCCTTCGGCTTACATCTCAGTGGCCTGAACGAGGCTATGTAGCCATCCCTGCCTGCAGGGAGTTCTGGGAACCGATTGTACGTGGGCACGTCACCTCCCAAATTGCCAGTAGCAGAATGCCTCGCCCGGTCAACTATGCCACCGTCCATCTGTCACCACTCTGCCTGGAAGCGCCCTGCCTGGTAGAGGGTCAAAGGTCTTCTGACTGCACTGTGCTGTTCCAGTTATGGGTCCATCAGCCTCATCCTCCTGCATGATTACTCCTCCATCACTGAATCACGCTGAGACTGTTGCTGGGATTCCAGATCTAATGCCCATCCTGACCTGTCATCTCCATGTTCCCATTTTCCCACCTGCTGATATTGACTCTATTTGTCAAGGCTCCAGTTGTGTCACCTGCTCAGCAAAGCCTCCCTGACCCTCATGACCAAAACAAATCAGTATTCTGGAGCACAAATGGCTCATACTCTGTTAGCTGTGAGTGGCCTTGTCCCCTCACTTACAGAAGGCAAACTCTTCAGGACAGAACTCTGTCCTGCCTTTTATTGTAGCTCAGTGTCTGGCAAAAAGGAGATGGCTTATTCTAACCGCCTGCCTGGCTGCTGAGTTGCGAGACTGACACACGGCCTCTACAGCCCCTCATAACTCCCTGTTACACACAGGTGCAAAGCAGGTGTGAGCTGAACCGTTCCCTCTGCCCCAGCGCATTCTCCATCCTGTCCACTTTCCTCTGACGCTGGGAGAAACATCTTCTTTGGGGACATTTTCTGGTGGCTGACATGAATGTTGAAGGTGACCTCAAAACCCTTCTTCCTCCTTTCTAGACTGAAGGCATGTAGACACAAAATTGCCAGATGTGGACAGATGTTAAAAAAGAGGGAAACAGAAAACCACATCATCATTAAATCAGAATATGGCTGTGACACTCCTCATGGCATAGAAAGCTTTGCCCCCCATGCAAATGCTGTGTGTGTAACCCGCAGCACCTGTGCTATGCTTCCCGTTTGTCTGTGAACCTTCCCTCTCACAGCAGGGGTGTTCTTACAGCAGGTGTTCTGGTGGATGCCCTGACTGTGCTGGCTTTCCTGATGCTGCCGTCTGTCACCAGGAAAACACACCCTCTCTGTGTGTTGGCCGCTGCAGCAAAACTCAAGTTCCTCCCATGGTTTCTTCATGAGAAAATAATTGCGTATTGAATTCTTGGCAAAGGATTACAGCTTTCCAATTTTTAAGTGAACCAAGGAAAGAACACATGAACTGCAGGAGCAACTCCGAGCCTTTCTGCACCACCGTTCACTGGCTTTCTCAGAGGCTTCAGGAAGATTCAGCGGACGCTTGAACAACATGGGTCTGAACTGCAGGGTTCTGTTAAACTGGGGCTGTCTTCTGCCTCTGCCTCCCCTTCACCTCAGCCTCCGAGACCTGCCGAGGATGAGGATGAAGACCTCTCTGACGATCCACTTCCACTATCCAGCCAGTGTTTCCTCTGTTTTAATAACCTTTTCTCAATCACATTTTCTTCAGCTTGCTTTATTGTTAGAATACATTATACAATGCTTATAACAGAAAAATGTGTATTAATCCACTGCTTACATCATTGGCAGAGCTTCCAATCAACAGTGGACTCTTGTGAAGTTTTGAGTCATACGTGGTTTTCAACTGTGAGAGGGGGGTGGTGCCCCAGCCCCGAGTTGTTCAGGGTCAATTGTGTTTCTACCCCCTTCCTGTTTTCATAATATCCCAGGTTCAGAAAATGGTGTGTTGCTGTTGTTGTTTGAGCCCTGACTGATCTGGGAGGGGAGTCCGTGAGACTTTGAGAAGCACCCCCAATCCTGGCCAGGAAAATGTCGCCCTAAAGGAAAGTGTTCTCGGGTGTCCTCAGGACCCGCCTGCCATACGCCCAGAAGGAGAGATGTATTCTGCCCTGACCTCTCCCAGAGGTGGGGAGACGTCCACACGGCCCGGTCCTGGAGTTCCGAGCAGGGAAACCATCACCTCTGAGGAAAGTGACGGCCTTTCAAGTTGCAGGGCGGATTGTGAGACCTCCAAGGGACTCCACGCTCTCCCCTCCTCCCCTCCCGCTCTCTCTCATCTCCTTCACTTCCACCCTCCACTAAACGGCGGGGATTCACCCAAGCAGGAAAGATACAAAAATATCAGAACCCGAATAACCAAGTTACATCTAAGGGCTTGTCCACTAAAATAAAATCATCTCCAGGAAGCTTTGTGTAATTCTTCCTGCCCCAGTTCATGCTAAGTTTCTCTTCTATGTATTCGCAGAGCTCTCTGCCTGCATTCCTGTCTGAATCCAGGGTCCCGACAACCTTAGTATCCCAGAGTTCAGGCCTTTACAGGGAACACCATAGGAGCACCAAAAAGTTTAATAAATGCAAAGTAACTTTTCTAGGTATCACTTACAGAGCCACACACACGTAAGAACACACGTGGAGACCAGATACGTTTGGCTTTGTTGGACTGACGTCTCGGACGGCCGACAGCCAGTCAGCGATCTGCATTTGCAAAGGCAGCATCTGGGACACTGCCACACTCCCAGAACCAAGACGTTAATTTATGATGTTTTTAAATATATCTCACAGGCTTCAAAACAAAGATCTAAAATGTAAGTGGGTGGCGAAAGTAGGGAAACCAACTGCCACAAAACTAATTTTCAAAAGAGCAAAAATGTATGTGGAATCACACGCTAAGTAGCAGAGCAATCTGTGAGACACCCACCACTCCCCACGAAAATGTGTCCTTCACACGAAGCGTTCACTGCAGCTTTACCAGCCGCACGGATCCATCCCACTGAGGCACTGTCGTGAGTTAAGTAATACCCTCTCGTACTGAAATAGATCCATAGTCCCCCAAAGTCATTTCTAAAAGATGAATATTTTTGAAGTTGGGTAAAATAAGCATGCAGATTCCTATAAACGGGAGGAAAACATGACTGATTTCTGTATTTTGCATCCTGAAACAATGCCGTTTTTACTTTTCACATTTCACATAGTACAAACTGAGACATTTAACACATTTTGCAAGTTTTTCTTACATGATTAAAGGATCTTCAGTTCCTTTGACATTTAAATTATATTTTGTGCTGCTTATGTAATGATGTGTCACTCTTTGCATTTAATTTGTAGCTGTAAAAGTTGCATTTTTACAGGCATCAAATGACAAGTCTTTTGTTTCCTGGTTCTCTATTTTTAAACCTGAGAGGCTTTGCAGACCCTTCCCGGTTCCTGGCCCTCTCGGAGGCAGTTACATCAGGTGGCTGCTGGCCTCGATGTGCGAGGTTGGTACCACACGGGCGGTGAGTAGCAGCTGGGGACACACATACTAACAAGCTGTGATCGCCACCCTTTCGTCATTTTATCCGGGTGAGGACAGTTTGGAATGGGCACCAAAACAGCTATGATGAAAAGGAAGTCCCCTTTTCCAAGGCATTTGCCACTCTGCTGTGTCCATTTGTCTCCCTGTCATTTTCCCCAGGGAGACGGTGTGTTTGATCGGCTCTGAACCTGCTTCAGTGACTAGCACACCTGTGAGCACAGTTAATCTGGCAGGACCATGGCTGTCCTCACCCCCACAACAGCCACCATCCCCAGAGTACCTCACACAGGTGGAGAACACCCCATGCCCGTTGATAGACTACGGACACCTGATGAAAACGGTTTTCTTTCTAATTGTGTCCACCTTGTCTCTGACTAGAGTGGACAGACAGCAGATGTCTGTCCCTGGAGCTGGGGAGTGTTCTCCTAGAAAGAGGCACTCCAGTAGCTGTTCCCCAGAAAGCACATGTGCTTGGCTGAAGGATCTCAGATGTCCCCGCCCGAATCCCCCAGAATCCATGGGTATGTTACATTCAATGACAAAAGGGACTTTGAAGGCATCATCATTAAGATGTGCCGTTGCTGGTTTGGAGATGAAGGGGACAATGTGATGTGACAAGGAAACTGGCCAGTGTTACGAGGCCGAGAGAGGTTCCTGGCTGGTTTTCAGCAAAAATACGGTAACAACAAAATAAAAACCCAGAGACCTCAGCCCTCGAGCCACAGGAGCTCAGTTCTGCCAGCAATCTGCATGATCGTGGAGTCAGTTTAGTGTTCAGAGGTTCAGAAAGGAGGCGGTGTGCTGGCACAGGGATCCTAGCTGGTGGGCCTCCCGGCAGCACACAGCCGACCCTCCTGGGCTTGGACTTCTGACGACAGACGAGAGATGACAAATGGCTACAGTTTGGAGCCAACTGATTGTGGGAACTGGCCACATCAGCAACGCGACGGTGATAACTGTGGGAACTGGCCACGTCAGCAAGTGATGTGGAGGCTGAAACCCAACCCTTTCGGTTCCACTTCGAGCTGCCCCTCCCGAATGCCTTGGAAATGTAGATAAATGAGGGGAAAGTCTATTTTTTGTGAGGATCAAAAGCTTCCTCAGAAGCCCAACCTGGATGTCCTGGTCCCTTTCCTTCTTTGGAGCTCGGGGTCATTAGGACCTACCACAAAGGCTGGGAAGGCTCCAGCTTAGGTCTGCAGGCAAGAGAGGTCCTCAGGGGAACCTCAGAGGGGATAGCAGCTTGGTGACTCGGCCTTAATGTCAGAGTCTAACGCCTCAAATAAATGCACGTAAATGGCAAATCTCCCTAGACTGTGTTTCTTTGATCAATTAAATGCAGCAAATTCTTGTTAGTGTTTAGAGCTCTGTTAGTAAAATGTGCTCCAGGGTCATTCGGAAGGGAGTGAGGTGCAGGATCTGATCCCAGAATCCCCGCAGCTCCAGTGCAGAGCGTGTCACTGAGCAAACTTCAATACACACTTGTTGGGTGGGTACCTGGACATGTGGACAGGTGGACGTGAATTCTCAGCCTTGCATAAAACCTAGCTCTTGCTCGGCTCATTTTTTTTTTTATGGCAGTTTAGTATGGCTGTAATTTTGATGGAACCTCAGATATCAGCTGCCTACTCTCAACCTGTGTCTATTCTCATCCCACTCAGATCACAGGGAGTCGGACCAGGCTGATCCTGCCTGCCGGGCAACCACCACCCACATGGAGCTCTCCTTCCTGTTTCTCCAGCTGCCTGAACTCAAGGTTTTTCAATTCATCAGGCCTCACAGTGTTGCTTTTTTGTGCTATTATATCATTCTGTAATTGATTGCTTTATTTGCGAAAACCAATCCTGTCTTCCTTTTGCTTTCCCCAAAGAAGACCCTCCCTGAGAACAGAAACTACGTATGTGTGTGTTAATAATGCATCACCCTGTGGATGGTGCAGCTGCACACGCCCGGCGCTGCCACCTAACACCTTTGTGCAAGTTCATTAATGTCATTGGGCTTTGGTTTCCTTCTTTTTAATATGGAGATAAAAGAGTTTGCCAGACTCACTGGGTTTTGTGAGAATTATATTCATTTATTAATGGAACGGTTCCTGCACATGATAAATGCTCACTAAATATTAGATTTCCCAGCATAGTACTTACCACAGTGACCAGAGGTTAGGAGATACTCAGTAAATGATGGTCAAAGTTTAGTTATAAAAAGGAGAGGGGACGGTGATAAAGGATGTGTAAATTTAGAACTCTTTTTGCAATTTTCAATATATTTTTACCCCTTGTTCTTTGACAGACTGACAAAGATGAAACATACAGATGTCGTCACACTTGCCGGTGCCAAGAGCCTGACAGTCTGGAGACCCTGCTGCAGCTCAGACTCACCCCAGCCGCAAGCAAGTCACTGAGGGCTCCCTCTGCTGTTTCCACATCTCTGCCTTAGGCATAATAATAACCCCACCCCGTCTGGCACAGCCTCCCTGCTGTCTGAGGAGTGGACTGGAAGAAGTGACTTGTGTCCTGACTCCCCACACTCAGCAGACACCCTTTCCCCTGCTTTAGTAAGGGAACAGTAGCCATCAGATGTGACGGCCTTCAACTCTGCCACCGAGAACAAACAGGCCAGAACGTCGTACACTTCCGCCACTCCCTCCTTTTTTAGACGATGAGACGACCCTCCTAACTATAGCCCCAGCCTCCTGGCTATGCTCTTAATCACCGTCCTTCCTTCGCTCCACGGGGCCGTGGAAGTGACTACCAGAGAAACAAATGGCTCAACCACATGCCAACAGTCACCTTCTGTCTTTCCTGGATCTTCAATCAGCCTCATCAATGCCAGCGGACACTGCTTAAGTTTCTCCCATCTGACAAATTCTAGCTGCCTTTACCCTACACCTCCTCCATCCAACCCTGTCATCCAACTTCTCAAAATCTCTCACCATTTCCCTTTCTTTTGCTGGATTTGCTTGCCAAGGTAGACCCCCGGCAGAGTAAATATAGTCAAGCTGCCCTTCACAGGCCCGGCTGCTGTGCTCCAGCCCGAGACACGTTCAGCCCACCGCACCACACCCCACCCCCACCTGTTGGTGCTGGATCTAAGTGTGTATGTGAATGAGATCACACCCACATTCTCCCACCACTGCTCATTTCTGCATGTCCCTGATCCTCAGCTCAGGGCTCTAACACTCGAGCGTCCACTGAACACATTCACATGTTCCAGAGTCATTCCCAAATCAGAGTGATCCTACAAAAATGGAAATAAGATCATGTCACTCACAGCTGAAGACACAGTGATGAATTCTCAGCAAACAGAAGAAAACCGAACTTCCTCTTTACAGCCCACGAGTGATTAGCTCTGACCCAATCCTAAGGCCTCATCTGTACCCCCTCGTCACCTGCTCTGCCCCAGCAATGCTGTTTTTTTGTTTTAAAAAGCTCCTGTGGCTCAAGGAGTAGGGCGCTGGTTCCATATGCCAGAGGTGGCGGGTTCAAACCTAGCCCCGGCCAAAAACCAAAAAAAAAAAAAAAAGAAAAAGCTCCCTTATTTCAATTTTGGATCATCTCCTCCCAGCTCCAAGGCCAGTGGGTCTACCCTCCTCCTTCCTTGGGTGTGACACAAGGTCATGTAAGTGGGGACCAGTGTCACCTTCACTGGTCTGTCCCCACTGCTCAGGACAGTGTCTGGGGCACAGCAGGTCTTCAGTAAATATTAGTGATTGAATTAATTTGTTATTGCCAGAAGAGTTCAAAGTATTACATCATCCTCATTCTTTCACTGGTTAGTAATATATGTTTTGCATTCACAAAATGTTGAAGGTGAATAATAGCATTTAACCTGATTTTGCTGTTTTCATAGCCAACACATAGATATTTTTGAATTTAAGTGTTAATTTTCTCTCGTATGGAAAACTATTCTAGATTCAGGATCTGTTTTCAATTTCACTATTTTTTTATGATTATAAAAATGAAATCATCATGATTATTTTATGTTTATAGTTCCTTATTTTGATCATCCAATTTTTGTCACAAATGGAAAAGGTGGAGTTGACTCTTTAACAAAGTTCCCAGGGAAACAAACGGCACGGATGTCTGGTGCAGAGGTCTGCTCCGCTGTCAGCACTGAAGCCAGCCACGTTTCTTCTGCTCCTTATCTCCAGCCCTTCTCCTGCTGATGGTGGCCCTGGGACCTTCCCACCCTGCTCTCAGCTTCCATTCTGCACAACTCTTTTGACCAGTTCTGAGAGCTTCAGCCTGCCATCCTGGGACTGAGGACTTGAACCACCCCAGCAGGGGCATTCCAACCCTGAACCCCGTTTCTAATTGCTGGGCTTTCCCCAAATGGCATCAGGAAATGGCATCTGGACTCTGTGTGAGCTTGGGTGAAAAGCAGAGCTCCCTACCCAGATTCCTGGTTTATAAAATGAATTTTCAGGGAATAGATTCATGAGCAAGAGATGTACTACTGGTCAGTGCCTTTGACCAGTGAGGAAAGAGGCCTGGAGAGTGGGGGATAAACTGTGACCGGGTTGCAGCCCAGGCCTTGGCTGAGCCTGCTGAGGCCCTCTCAGAAGGGTGACTCCTGTACGATGCTTCCCCCTGAGCGTAGGACTGACTCCATCGCCCAGCCCTGGAGGCAAGAAGGCTGCCCGGGAAGGCCGTGATCTTAGGTGGAGCAGCTGTCTTTGGTCAAGAGAAGGTATCTCTCAATAGGGAGTCACACAGCAGCCTCCACTGCCAACCTTTGGGGCAGCCTGGAAGGTGGACGCGTTCAGTCCTGGGGGGCCTGGGTTGTTCCCTTCAGAATCCATTACATGGGCTTGGTCGTATTTTGCCAATTTTGTGTAATTTCAAATGAGATTTTGTATGTGAACAGCATCTAGCCTAGTCCCTGGATCTTTCACTCAAAACATAATTGTTTTCAAAAAAAAAAGAAAGTTTCACTGATGCTGTATCTGGTGGGTATTTGCTACTTCCTAGGTGCCACCATCTATCACGAGAATCTCACTTCTTTCTCACAAAGTACGTGGCTGGAGAGGCTAAAATTTATAAAGAGCTCAGCTTAGGTGGGGCCTGTTTCCAAGTCGCCAGTCAGCCCATCTTCCACCTGCCCTGACTGAAGACAGGAAGCCCCTGCAGGTCTGGGCCAAGTGCGCTGAGTGAAGCAGCTGTGTGATGGGTCTCAGCATCTCGGGTATTTGAAGAATTAGGGTTAGGCTCACAGAAGTCAGAATTAAGAACAAAATCACTTGTATATTTTAGGATATGGTGCTAACCTAGCCAACTAATATTTTTAAATGATTTCACTTTAACCGGCCCATGTATGAGATTTGCATTAGGAACAAGGAAATATACATCTCCTGAGATAAGAAAAGTCACGTGAGGTGGTTATTACTTTTACAAAGTCAGAAATCACATTCCTCTTCCTGGATTAGTTCTCATATTTTAAAGAAATTCTTCCAACAAATACCCTTTTTCACATGACCTTGTGAGAGAGCTCCTCCTTTCCCCACTGTGAAGAGGTTTAAGTGACTGACAGGCTCCTTGCAGAATTAGTAAAGGACAGAGCTACGACTTCTAATTTTTACTACCCTGCTGCCCTGCCTCCCATAATTCCTCAGTTACTTTGTTCTCTACTTCAAAACTTTGTCTTCTTAATGTAAAATTAATTAATTCTTTTATTCATTAGCTAACATTTTTGTACCACATTTTATATGCAAGCACTCATGCAGCCAAGACCCGCCAACACAACAGGAGACGTGTCGGAAAGCAAAGTCCCAGAGTTTTGTGAATAGAATGTTTCCCTATTTTTCAATCAGGAAAGTTTGCAAAATCAGAACATTTATATGGGTTTCAAATTTTCCAAGAGGCAGCAGTCATATCCAAATTCAAACAGATACTGATGAAGAATGGAGCTCTTCTTCAACCTTCAGGGAGATGAATATCATCCTGAGAACAGGCTGGCTCCTCTGAAGTGAGCGTCTTGAATACCCATATTTAGGCTCCAGCATAAAGAGAACCTGATGGTCAGAGGACAATCATGGCCTCCTGCGGCTGACCGGTTTATGACTATAATGAGATAATGACCACAGCCCTGTTGTTAATGCTTTTCAAATCCAATACAATGATGATTATACAAATATAGGATGCTGTTATGAGAACAAAAATAGTGTTCCTTTGAAAAAAAATCTCCAGTGAGAGCTATTTCATGTCACGGTATCTCCCTAGAGACTGGTTATGGAATTTTCTTGCAGAAAACATTTTATGCGATAAAAATGGAGTGCATTTGTTTCCTTGGAAACAAACCCTTTCACCTTGATTGCACAGACTTCAAAGCAAAAAATATATATATATATATAGTAATTAGGCCCAGAATCTACCTATTTTTAACTAGTGGAATTTTCAAAGTCATGATATTATTAGAAATAAAAACCGTTTAGATCAGTTGAGGTCAAACAAATAAACCTTTACACGACTTAAAAATATAGATGCCTGGCGTGTGAACACTGGAAGAAAATTACCTCCAGACGATTACATGTGAGTAGTTTAGAAAATTCCCCAGTTAAAATCAGGCACTGACTAAAATTATCTTCACAGTATTAGAGAAGAAACTAATAAAGGCATAAATTGAGTAAAAAAAAAATATCGTTATTAGGAAGTTGATAAAGAGACAGTGACTACGACTGTGCTGGTGGTCTCTAGCCGAGCAACAGAAAATGTTTTCTAAAGGAAACAAATCGTGTTTTCTTTGTTAAAGAGAAGGCTTATAGCCATACTCTTTTTTATACCCCAGAATTAATCTCCTGTATGTACTTTAGAAATCACATACTTTCCTTTTTCATATTACTCTGTTTTTAGGGTAAAGATGTAAACATAGGTGATGCATTAGAAAGGCTGAGATTAATGCTGACATTAGTCGAGATGAATCTCGGGGTCAAAATGATTAATTCAGTAAAAGTAATCGTACAGTATAATTAAATTCTATATTCAAAGACTAGAATAAAGGTGTTACAGAAAGGCGTCCATCGCTCCCTTTGCTTCAAGTTTTCTCTAACACAGCTAGAATCAGCTTTGAACATTATCTACGCTGCCTTTCAAGTTCATTACATATGTCTCTAATGTGTAAAGACAATTATTTTTCAAATTTGAAATTATTTCAACCTTGGAGAAAATCTAAAAAAAAAAAATATGTACATGTCCTGTGTGCTCTTAACCCTTCACCCAGTTCCCCAATCTCCTTCTCACGCAGGCAAGCCATGGGCGCGTACCCACAGTACGAGTGTGGAAACTTAGAGTTAGCACAGTGCAGACGTTCTGCGATCCTATCTTGTATCTCATATTGCTCTTAGTTTTAAAAGTTTTTCATTCATCTCCAATCTGTGACAATTCTTCCCCCTTTGTCTTTCAAGAAGAGAAATAACCAGCCGTCTTGTATGGCGTGCTCAGAAGGGAAACACTTTTCAGGCCCCTCCGTGGAGCTGCGCGGCGCCCACGCGTGCCACGGCTGTGTTGACCCACGGCTCCATCACGCGGCACCTGCAGGCTTCTGCTGCACAGCACAGCGCTTCTGCTCTGTGACTATAGTTATCTTGGGTTAATACTTTGAGACGATGAAAATACTGTTTGTCTCATTCCTTTTACATTCATTAAGTGAGCATCTTCTGAAAGGAGGACCTTTAAGGACCGGTTTTATTCTGTGATTGGTTTGAAAATAAATGTTCATTTTAATTATTTGCTCTAGGTTTTCTGAGACTTATATAATAAGTATTAAATGAAAGCTCTTATCTTAATAGGGCAGGGCTGCGGGAATTAATGGCACCCAAGGCTAAGGAGGCTAAGGTAGCTGGGAAAGGGGAAGGGCTCCCAGAGCACCCATAGTTTGCCGGGTATAACATGCTGCTCTGTACAATGCGCACCCACAGTTTTTGCCCAAACTTTCAGGTAAAAAAAAACTTTTGTTTTTAATTTTTTTAGAGGAGGGTGGGCATGGCTGTGCAGGGGCCTCTTCCTTCACAGGGCACCAGGCACAGATTCACCCACTGCAGAGAAGCCGGAGCCAGCCCAGGTGGCGGGTGAGGGTGGTCAGATGGACTCAGAACTGACCTCCTAGCTGTCCCCTTCTGGCCCACCCCCATCCCACATCCTCATTTCCTGTCCCACCCATGTCTGTAGGTGGGGATGTGGCCATGGCCACTCCTCGGAGAACCCCAGGGCCCTTATATCCCAGGAAGCTGGTGTGAGGGGCCAGGGCCACCCTGTCTGCCCTAGGCTCCCAATGGTAGACCCCTGCCCTGTCCTGCTGCCTCATGTCTCACAGCTGGCCCCATGCTGAGGCCCCCTGGACACCGTGTTGAGGGGGAAGATCCCCGATGACACCCCAGGGAAGCCCTCTGCACTTGCATTCCTGTTCAGTGACCAGACCGTGACCAACTTGAGCCATCCCGACCCTGGGCACTCAGTAACGTGAGAATGAATGACACTGGCCTCAAATCCTACAGATCACCCAGGGACTGGCTAGAATGAGACCCTTACCCACACCCAGTTCCACTGAATCTGCACCCCAGGAGAAAGACCCGGGTGTCGGTTCAGCTGCCAGGCATCCTGGAGGGCCCTTCCTACTGGCCAGTCTGGGAGATCACACCAACCCGACACCTTGCCCTCCAGACAAGCCACAGGCTCAGAGTCACAATCTACAGGACTCTGAGCTGTCCTGCTTCACTTCCAGGTGCCCACAGACAGAACTTCATGGGACTAAGGCCCAAGGCCACAACAGCGGCTACCAGCAGAACTGGGTCTCAGAACTCAGGTTTTCCTGCTCCAGCTCAGGGATTTTCCTTCTCAGCATGGGGTCCAAGGGCCTCAGCAAGGGGCCAGCTGTGAGAGGCTAGGCAGCCAGGAAAGGCAGGGGTCTATTATCAAGAGTCTAAGGCAGGGGTCCACCGTCAGGGCAGGCAGATTCCCAGGAAATAAGCCCCCCGTGTTCTCAGAGGATGGCCACGTCCCCACTGATGTGGGGGTGAGAACAGGGAATGAGAGGATATGGGGATGAAGGTGGCCGGGAGGGGACAGTTGGGGGAGGTCAGGCACTTGGACTGTCCAACCACTCTCCCCTGATGCCTGGGCTCGTCCCAGCTTCTCCCAGCTCTACACCTCGTGTCTCTGGTGAGAGAAGGAGACATCACTGGGCTGCCACCTCTGCCTCCTTTCCCTGATGTCCAGATGCCGACTGTCCCGTCACTGTCTGTCACCAGCCCACCTGCTTCCTCGGCAGTAGCGCCAGGTGTCCAGCTGGAGGCTCCTGCAGCTGCCTGGTGGAGGCAGCTGGGGCGGGGAGTAGCAGGGAGGGGCACGATTACCATACTCAAGGGCAATATTATAGATACAGGTATTGTTATTGCTTTTTAGAGTTGCACTTTTAAAACATGAGCATAAATAAAAGAATTGAAAAGATGTATATCATTAAGGAATTAGTGCTACCCATGTATAATGTGTATCCTTATTTTTCCCTCAAAAGTTTGGGTAAAAATGTGCCTTCTATGGGCAAAATAGACTAAATATTACATTGGAAGCCTCTACCACTGAAGTAATGTCTTTGTATTTAATATTATACCATCAGAAGCTTATTAGAAAGTTATCAAGTCTTAATCATTTTGCTAGGTGAAAAACTGGCTTTTTTTTTCATGCTGCAACTCAAATATCTCTTCTCAAACACACTCCTCTAACTTAGTCTGCAGGGCAACACCTCCCTGATGTCCCTGGTGCTCCTCGGTGCCTAGCCTGCCGTTTGATACTATTTGCTGTATTTGCTACCCTGTGTCTCAATTGCTGGCCCTGCTCTCCTCCCCCAGCTGCAAGCTCTTTGACATCAGCCACTCATCTGACTCACCCTCTGATCTTTATCACTTAACAGCACAGAGTTAACACCCATGTGACGGATAGATGGGTGAATGGATGGAGGATGGATCAACTAACGAGTCAAAGCATATTAAGTCCTCACTGAATGTCCCTGACAGGTCTTTAGAAAGTGTAATTTTATTTATTTTTAGTTATTTATTTTTTTATTAAATCATAGCTGTGTACATCAATATGATCATGGGGCACCATACACTTGTTTCATGGAATATTTGACACATTTTCATCTCATTAGTTGACATAGCCCTCCTGGCATTTTCCTAGAATGTGGAATGTAAATGTCTTGGCAAAGTAACTAGAAAGTGTAATTTTAGATGGAACTCCATAGGTTTACTATAGGTTGACTGATATGAAGGAAAGCCAAGTTCCCATGACATATTTCTGTCACAACACATCACGAAACTTCTAAATAAAGAACCAAAATAGTTCTAGTATTAAACACTAAAATAAATATAAGTGATATGTGCATCTAAGAAAGATCAATAAAAACAAATGAGATAAATAATATTTACCCAGAGCAGGGCTGCAGGCGGCCAGCGCTGTCCTGGCAGCTCAGGGTGCAAGGCGGGGGCCCACCCTGGATAGCGCACTCTCCCCCCACCCTGGGCACACTCGTACCCACACTAACTCACTCACCTGGGAATGACTCTGGGATGTGGGAGGAACCACAGCACGCAGAGAAAACCTGCAGACCATGGAGGGCCACACAGACACCACACCGCTAGTGACCTGGCCGGGAATCTTTTGTTTTTTTTTTTTTTAATCAACATTATAACAAAACGACATTGAACAAAAGTTATTTAAGGACCTGCTGTGTCTACCCTCAGGGAGTTTATCTAGTGAGAATTTGAATTATTGTGAGTAAAATGCAGGAGGTAATGTATTGAAAGAGTCCAGCTCAGACATTGAAACGACAGGTGGACGGAGCAAAACCATTTTGCCTTTCTGGGTTTCAGTTGACCCATCAAATTAATGATTGGATGACATGTAAAGTCACTTTCGACAATCACACCGTCCATCATTCCGCCCTCTGCGTGGTGCTGCTGAGATGGGGAACTGACGCCCTCAGTGTCCACCGAGCCAAACGCATCGGCAGGCACGCGGCTCTCTCCACCGCCAATGCTTCTGTGCTCCGCCTCCATCCCCTCCCCGTAAGGAGCATCCTGTTCCGTGTTGCTGTCTATCTGCTCACTCTTCAGGACTCACCACGGGGAATGAAATGGTCATTTTACATCTCAAGCTATAGCAGAAGTAAGCAAATTTTTTTGGTGCGTTCCAAACGCCCCTGGAATTCCATTACGCCAGCCCTGGCTTCACTCATGCTGATGTTTTTAAGCACGTCACCTCTCTTGAGACAAATTCATAATTTAAGAAATGAAATTAAATGCTCAATGGCATCACACAGGCTTACTCCAGTGCAGAGCAGTCTTTCTGCTAATGAAAGTGTTATCTTGCATTTAGTTTGCGTTTTATATTTCCAAAGAGCTTTCACAGTCATCACCTTGTATATGGGAACATTTTTAAAACTCTGATGAGCTGAACAACAGTTACGTGCTGTTATTATCACTATTACAACATGATAATCTAGGGAGGTAGACAGGAGGCCAAGAACCTTTATCCCAGGTCATAAACTTAATAAAAAGCACAGGCCGGCTAAGGACGTTCTCATGACCACGCGGACGGTGGGAATTTCCACACTTCTCAGGATGTTGAAGAGTATTTGTATTTGCCTAAGGTACTCACAATTTAATAGATTTAATATTTAAATTTATAATATATTATTATTATAATATAATATAATTATTTCAATACTAACATTTAAATTTATCTATTAAATTTAATAGATTTAATATTTAAACACAATTTTTTTTTAATTTGATGACTTGGTGGTGAGGAGGGTGAAAATGTCTGTGATGAGTATTTAATGGCAATGTTACCATTTTAACAGAAGCAGGATAACACTAAAGCCTCTGGAAAAAAGAAAACAAAAAGAATAAGAGAGGGAAAGATGAATAGAAGGAGGACGGCAGGAAGGCGGGAAAGCTTCACTCCACCCTGTCTTACCAGCCTCACTTGAAAAATCAAATTGAAACATTATAATTCAACTATCTGAAAGTGCTGAGGAAAATCGGTGTTTTGGGAAGCAAGTTGCCTGGATACCAAAGGTTCTGGGGAAGGGTCATGTCCAAAATGGTGTCGAGAAGGTCACAGGCCGACACGTTCTTGCCAAACATATTAGGATCTCGTTTACCTACTTACTGACACCACAGTTATAGGAACTGGAATAAGGGCTGTTTTTTTCTCTTGTTAAAATCACTGTCCTCATAAAGAAATCAGAATTTCATTATTCTACTTGTTTCAAGTAAAATACGCTTGCAGTATGTGGAAAACTACTGAATTTACCAAATGTCGAGGTATGATAGGCTGGGTGTGTCAGCCAGGGAGAGAGGAAAGAGAAATAGATAAATAAATGGTCAAAACACAGAGTTACTGAAAAATTCCAAAGAAACTCTAGACTGTCCCACTTCTTTCACGTAAAGCACCCCTGGATCTCACTCAGCAGGCAGAGGAAGGCTTCCACGGCAGGGCCACAGCCTCCTAAGAGTGATTCCTTGGTTGTATGGATAAAAATTACCAGTCAGCGTCCAAAAATACATTTTACTAATTATATGGATCTAGGTTGTGGATTCTATATGCTATTCCATAATAGTAAATAATCTCTTGAATACCAAAACACACATCTTATGTCCAAAATTACACAAGGAAAATTTTAAATTTATTTCTTTCCATATTTTTAAAGCAACCCATCCTCAGTGAGGATAAATGGGAGAAAGAAAAGCAGCACATCTGTCAACAGTAACAATAGCGAATATTCACTGAGCACTTGGCAGGTGCCCCCGGGCTCTGGGGCTCTGCACGTGATAACCACAGAGTCCCAGTAACATAGGGCCACGGTGCTATCATCATCCCATTCTGTGGACTGGAAGCTGGAGGCTCACATTTGAACTGATTTTGAAAAAATTTGTTAGGAATTCAAGAAAAGAAAGAGGGAATGAGTATTCCAGACAAAGAAAAGGGCACCTGCAGAAGTGAGTGGAATGAAGACGTACGAGGCATTATGGACAGGCAAGGACTGTAGTCACTTGGTTCTTAAGGGCCATCAACTCCAGATAATTCACCAACATAAGAAGCCTTTTTAATGAAGAAACACCCATGCCTTATCTGTACATACCAATTGTCTTTCATTCACATTATTTTTCAGACTAAATGGACGTATGGAAAAGAAAAACGTCCCAGAATCAAAGGAAAATTAGATCATCTGATAAATTCCTCCCTGCTCGGTATTTGATGAACTGTTGCTCTGCCAAGGTCACAGAAACTAACTCAGTTTATCAACGGAGAATTTAAGACTCATTATGAAGCAAGCACTCTGCTGCATGCTATGAGGGTTATAAGAAATATTTCAGAAGTAGTTATGCCTTGAAGACTTAAAACAGACTACATAGATTCTACCTATGTTGCGACCACATTTCTTCCAACTTGTGTATTTCATATGCTGTTTTTTCTGCACTCGTATACTCTTATGTCCCCAAGTATTCAATGTCCCCCTGCAGCTAATGTTCACGATTACAGCTCCTGAGTCTTCTAGCGACACTGTTTAAACTCAGTGTCACAACAAAGTGGACATTCATATACTGATGTGAAGAGGGTCAGGAGCAACTTCTCGTTTACACCCAATACCTGGGCTCATGAATTTGATTTAAGAAAATTTCTATATGATCATCAATCTTCTCTTTCTGCAATTAACAAAAGCTTTCTTGAGAAGACAAGAGGTAGAAGAGACAGAGTTGGCCTCACCCGCACCTGCTCCCGGCTGTAATCCAGTCAGTGGCTCCTCCTCTCTCTGTTCTTTTAAATTTATTTCTGTGGCCTGTGTGGCCTGCAGTCAGTCCCGCCAGCGGGGTGTGAGCGCTTCTTCCTCTAGGCTTCCATTACTTTTTTACTTTTCAAACGTGGCCATTGTGACAGGGCTAACATAATACCTCACTGTGATTTTAATTTGCATTTCTCTAATGATTAGGGACATTGAGCAGTTTTTCAATGTGTTTATTGGCCATTTGTCTATATTCTATCTTTTGAAAAACTTCTGTTCGTGTCTTTTGCCCACTTCTTAATGGGATTGTTTTTGTCTTGCTGATTGATTGAGCTTTTTGTAGGCTTTGGCTATCAGCCCTTCATTAAGTGTATAGTTTGTGAACTTTCTCTTCATTCTGTAAGTTGTCTATTTGCTCTGTTGATTTTTTCTTTGCTGTGCAGAAACTTCTTATTTGAATCAAATCTCGTTTATTTTTCTTGTTGCTGTATTTGCCTTTGGGGTCTTAGACAAAATTTCTTTGACTAAGTCAATGTCTAGAAAAATTTTTCCTACATTTTTGCCTAGAATTTTTATGGTTTTATGCCTTGCATTTAAGTCTTTTAGCCGTCCTAAATTAACTTTCGCATATGGTGAGAGGTAGGGGTCCATTCCATTCCTCTGCATGTGGCTATCCGGTTTTCCACCACCAAAGATGTTTGTCCCCTTTTCCTCCTTAGATATTTTGAAAATAAAAATGGAATTTTCAAAAAGCCACAAATAACCCAAGTGCCCATCAACCCACAAATGATTAAATAAACTGTGGCATATATGTACCATGGAGTGCTGTTCAGGTATAAGAAAAGATGGAGAGCTTACATCTTCAGTATCTACCTGGATGGAGTTAAGACACATTCTTCTTAGTAAAGTATCACAAGGCCGTAAATGCAAGTATCCAACGTGCTCAGTACTAACATGAAGCCAGCAGAGGATCGAATGCACGCCCACACGGGAGAAAAACACAAGTGTATTCAAGTGGGAAAGGAGAGGATGGAGGGGCTCGGGGACCTCTCACCTAACGGACTCACTGTGGGGGTCACCCACACCCCCAGGATGGGGGGCTCAACTGCAACTTGGACTTTACCTTAGAGACACAGACAATGTGACCTAATCGTTTGTACTCTCATATTAATCTGAATTTTTTTAAAAAAGCAATAAATACACAATGATGAAGAGAGCGTGGGTGGGGTGGTAGCCAGCACACTAGATGACCAAAGCTGGACAGAGGGGCATCAAAGACCAAGGCAAGGCAGACACAGCTCAACCCAGTGATATCCTGGGGCTGCTGCAAAGGGAACCAGAAAGAATCCAGGGCTGGGAAACTGGGGAAGCCAAACATCTGTATTAAACCTCCAGATAGCGACAGTCTCCCTTCATCCTCAAGCTCCTCCATAGAATTTGACTAAACTGCAGGTGAAACTGCAGCCTTGCTGCCTCTGAGGCACTGGGGGGTGGAGGCGGTGGCCAGCAGAGAGTCCCCGTGGAATGCCCTGTCCACTCTCTCTGCCTGACCACCCTAAAGCTAGATCCGCCTGGATCCAGGGCTCCAAACCAGCGTGTTACTGACTCATTCCCAAATATGAACAGACAATTGAGAATCATCAGACATCTGAGGAGAGCCATGAGAGAGTTTTCAAAAAATAGAAACAGAAATGATCTGACAAGGCTCCCACATCTGGGCGCCACTCTGCATGTGGGGTCAGCCCTGCCGAGCACCTCAGGGGCAGCAGGTCAGCACTGACTCTCCTCCTGGGCTCCTGCCCACACCTCCTGGCATGCACTCAGCAGATAGGCTTCAGGGCTGCGGCACTTGTGACTAATACAACCAAGAAAATATCATAAAATAGAATGTTGCCAAGGCTAAAAACTATAATAAAATACTATATTTAAAGAAAGAAAGGAGGGTTCAGAACAAAATCTCAGAAAAACAAGAGTCAAAGAAGTGTAAGTGTGTTTGGCAGCATAGAACTCACATCAGCACAACGTCAGAATCTGCCCTGAAGACCACTGTCACAGGGACATTTTATCCAGATTCTTCACACTTTATTCAAAATATCCCAACATTATCAACTCTGTCTACTGAGATTCCAGCCTTTCAGAGCAATAATCTGATAAATGTGCCCATCCACCTAATCAAAAAAGAGGAGGAAGTTTTCAGACAGTGACTGTGTCCCACGGAAAGTGCCCAGGGTCTGGCATTGCACCCTCCAAATCAGAAGGTTTTGTGTTTGGTCAACATGCTATCAATTTCCGAGGGCTGGATTAACTTTCATGCAGGGTTAGAATCAAGTTTCAGACCTCAGCGCTTAATGAATTCACTAAAAGAATGATGTCCTATATCGCCTTGGCCGGGCAGCCAGGTGACTAACTCCTGGCCTGGCTGGGACCCACTTTGTTTAGTCTACGTCTCCCTGTACATTGGTTCTCAATATTTGCTACTCTTTTGAATTATCTGGAGAATTGTTAAAAAATTCTTAAATTAAGATGGACTACAGTTATTCAGATCGATTTGATTTGTATTTAAACCTGGACATTGGTGTATTTTAAGCAATTTCTAATTGGCCCAAAAGAAAACAAGAAAAGAGAACCACCGGTGTGAGGTAAGTCATTGCAGGCGAGGAGGTGACCCTGGGCTGCGGACAGCTGAGTCTGAACTGCAGCGTCCACTTTGAATATCAGCATTTTATTACCAGTGGTCATTTCACTCATTTATACTTCATGATCACACATTTCCAAGACACTGGGACAAAACAACTGTTACTAAAAATATAAAGAAGGTTTTGATACCTGCAACTTCTTAAGAATCGCCTGGATTGTAAACTGTCCAGCCTTCGACGGCTTTGAGGCCGAGCAGAATCCAACCTGATACTTTCTGTTCATAGGGAGACCCCAAAAATAAGTAAAACATCGTCTTTGTTTTCAGGGAGTTTTCATCCAAGGTTTCTTTTCATCCTAAGCTTGTATAATTTGCACATCAGTTATTTTATTTTTATCAGACTAATAATAACATTCAGAACTGAGTATTAGTATTTTCTTCCTTCTCCTAGATTTTCATATAAAATCTACTTTATTATTTGATGCTTTATTTCTTTTAAACTTCAGGCAGTTTAATCACTCTAAACTTCCGTTTCCTCATCTTTGAGAAATACTATACACCAAGCAGATCACAAACAACAGAAGTAACTTCTTCCCATTCCGGAGGTTGGGAAGCCCAGGGTGGAGGTGCCGGCAGAGCCAGTGTCTGGTGAGGACCTGCCTGTGGCTCCTGATGGAACCTTGCTGCTGCGTCCTCTCAGGGTGCAAGGGACACCACGATTCTTGGGGGCCCTTTCCCACCAATCTCTCTTACGAGAGTCTGCCCTCACGTCTAATCACTCACAAAGTCCCCACCCTCTAATATGACCACATCGGTGACGGGGTTTTTAACATGAGAATTGTAGGAAGACACAGACACTCAGACCATAGTGGTTCATAATAGTGAAGTTCTTACTCTCTGATCATTCTGTGGGCACTAAATGCACTCAGGCTTTTAATGCTCTTAGCATAAAGCCCAGCTCTAAGCACATATCGAATCAATGTTTGCTGTTATCCCCTGGACTCTCCAACAAGGTACCAATGAATAATTCAAGATCTCTTTCCTTCCTGCTATTAGTATAATTTAAGGAAACTGAGATATTTCCAAGGATTCCTCTGTCTCACTTGCAGAACTCTACTGATAGCATATGGAATGAATATATTTTTTGCATATTTCAAGGGATCTATGAAAAGTAAGAAATACCTTGCGTATGGAATTGGGTACTTGTCTAGGGACAAGGGGCACAGAGACAGACATACAATGTACAGTTTATAACGAGCTGTTACGTTTTCTTATTCATGTGCGTGCTCTCCATTCTCCTACAGAAGCTGGGTAATTAAATGATTATAATTATCTTATTATGGGCTAGCATAGTGAATATAAAACACGTGTGGAAATAAAGGATCTGGTATTAGGAAATGCTTATAACACAGAATAGCAACAGCTATTTTGTACTCATCTCCATGAAACTCGTTTTTGTTTTATAAATCATTAGCTATTTCCCAACTCTGCAAAATAAAGTAAATTGATATTTTCCTCCACAAAGTGCTAGTTAAACTAAAATTTCGATGGCAATTATACTTGTAAATTGATCACAAGCTTTCAAATATCAAATGCAAATAAAGCAGCTCCAAGCCCAGGACATCTGGAGCAGCCCAGCGCTTCAGCCTCTGGGTGTTTTCTGCGGTGAGAAATGTTCTAGTCAGTAAACAGATTAACCTTTCTGGATGTTATTCGCACATTTGATTCAAATCCATGGGGAAAATCACCTTTCGGTGCATGAGAATTCTGAATGCAATTTTGTCTCACAATCTCAACACCAGTGGAGAAGAGGAACAAAAAAGGAGCTTGGCTACCCCAAAGGCCATCACGTCCACTCAAACTGCAGTGTGCCCCTGCCATGTGGGGCCACGCCAGCTCTGGTGGGGGGGGCCAGCTGTAAGCTCTGTTCTGCCTCGCACTTGTGGTGTCTTAGGAAAGTCCCCACATTTCCCCGAGCCTGTCTCCTCTTTTGTTAAGATGGAAAGGACACTATTTCCTCCACAGAGCTGCTGTGGGGATTTGCTGATGTGTGGTCAGTCAGGAAGCCCTCCACCAACTGAAAAGCATTTTGAGAGGATCAGACATGATGAGGTGTGGATGCCTTGATGGTAGAGGCGTGGAAGGAAAACACGAATTGCAGCAGAGACACAGGGCTGAATGCGTCTGCAGTCAGGAGCAGAGATGACCAGACCCCTGCAGAGGTTCCTGTATGTGCTCCACACGCTGCCCACAATGGTCAGGGTGGCTGCAGCCACTAAACTCGAGCCTTACTAGAACATCAGGCACACAGTAGACAATTGGTGAATTTTTTTTTTTTTTTTTTTTTTTTATTGTTGGGGATTCATTGAGGGTACAATAAGCCAGGTTACACTGATTGCAATTGTTAGGTAAAGTCCCTCTTGCAATCATGTCTTGCCCCCATAAAGTGTGACACACACCAAGGCCCCACCCACCTCCCTCCTTCCCTCTTTCTGTTTCCCCCCCCATAACCATAATTGTCATTAATTGTCCTCATATCAAAATTGAGTACATAGGATTCATGCTTCTCCATTCTTGTGATGCTTTACTAAGAATAATATCTTCCACGTCCATCCAGGTTAATACGAAGGATGTAAAGTCTCCATTTTTTTTAATGGCTGAATAGTATTCCATGGTATACATATACCACAGCTTGTTAATCCATTCCTGGGTTGGTGGGCATTTAGGCTGTTTCCACATTTTGGCGACTGTAAATTGAGCTGCAATAAACAGTCTAGTACAAGTGTCCTTATGATAAAAGGATTTCTTTCCTTCTGGGTAGATGCCCAGTAATGGGATTGCAGGATCAAATGGGAGGTCTAGCTTGAGTGCTTTGAGGATTCTCCATACTTCCTTCCAGAAAGGTTGTACTAGTTTGCAGTCCCACCAGCAGTGTAAAAGTGTTCCCTTCTCTCCACATCCACGCCAGCATCTGCAGTTTTGAGATTTTGTGATGTGGGCCATTCTCACTGGGGTTAGATGATATCTCAGGGTTGTTTTGATTTGCATTTCTCTAATATATAGAGATGATGAACATTTTTTCATGTGTTTGTTAGCCATTCGTCTGTCGTCTTTAGAGAAAGTTCTATTCATGTCTCTTGCCCATTGATATAAGGGATTGTTGGCTTTTATCATGTGGATTAATTTGAGTTCTCTATAGATCCTAGTTATCAAGCTTTTGTCTGATTGAAAATATGCAAATATCCTTTCCCATTGTGTAGGTTGTCTCTTTGCTTTGGTTATTGTCTCCTTAGCTGTACAGAAGCTTTTCAGTTTAATGAAGTCCCATTTGTTTATTTTTGTTGTTGTTGCAATTGCCATGGCAGTCTTCTTCATGAAGTCTTTCCCCAGGCCAATATCTTCCAGTGTTTTTCCTATGCTTTCTTGGAGGGTTTTTATTGTTTCATGCCTTAAGTTTAAGTCCTTTATCCATCTTGAATCAATTTTTGTGAGTGGGGAAAGGTGTGGGTCCAGTTTCAGTCTTTTACATGTAGACATCCAGTTCTCCCAACACCATTTATTGAATAGGGAGTCTTTCCCCCAAGGTATGTTCTTGTTTGGTTTATCAAAGATTAGGTGGTTGTAAGATGTTAGTTTCATTTCTTGGTTTTCCATTCGATTCCAAGTGTCTATGTCTCTGTTTTTGTGCCAGTACCATGCTGTCTTGAGCACTATGGCTTTGTAGTACAGACTAAAATCTGGTATGCTGATGCCCCCAGCTTTATTTTTATTACAGAGAACTGCCTTAGCTATACAGGGTTTTTTCCAGTTCCATACAAAACGCAGAATCATTTTTTCCAAATCTTGAAAGTATGATGTTGGTATTTTGATAGGAATGGCATTGAATAGGTAGATTGCTTTGGGAAGTATGGACATTTTAACAATGTTGATTCTTCCCATCCATGAGCATGGTATGTTCTTCCATTTATTAATATCCTCTGCTATTTCCTTTCTGAGGATTTCATAGTTTTCTTTATACAGGTTCTTCACCTCCTTCGTTAGGTATATTCCTAGGTATTTCATTTTCTTTGAGACTATGGTGAAGGGAGTTGTGTCCTTAATTAGCTTCTCATCTTGACTGTTATTGGTGTACACAAAGGCTACTGACTTGTGGACATTGATTTTATATCCTGAAACATTACTGTATTTTTTGATGACTTGTAGGAGTCTTGTGGTTGAGTCTTTGGGGTTCTCTAAGTGTAAGATCATGTCGTCAGCAAAGAGGGAGAGTTTGACCTCCTCTGCTCCCATTTGGATTCCCTTTATTTCCTTGTCTTGCCTAATTGTATTGGCTAGAACTTCCAGCACTATGTTGAATAGTAAAGGTGACAGAGGACAACCTTGTCTGGTTCCAGTTCTAAGAGGAAAAGCTTTCAGTTTTACTCCATTCAGTAAAATATTGGCTGTGGGTTTGTCATAGATAGCTTCAATCAGTTTTAGAAATGTGCCACCTATGCCTATACTCTTCAGAGTTCTAATTAGAAAAGGATGCTGGATTTTATCAAATGCTTTTTCTGCATCTATTGAGAGGATCATGTGATCTTTATTTTTGCCTCTGTTAATATGGTGGATAACGTTTATAGACTTGCGTATGTTAAACCAGCCTTGCATCCCTGGGATGAAGCCTACTTGATCATGATGAATGACTTTTTTGATGATAAGCTGTAATCTATTGGCTAGGATTTTGTTGAGAATTTTTGCGTCTATGTTCATGAGTGAGATTGGTCTGAAATTCTCCTTTTTGTTTGGGTCTTTTCCTGGTTTTGGTATCAGGGTGATGTTTGCTTCATAGAATGTGTTGGGGAAGATTCCTTCTTCCTCAATTTTCTGGAATAATTTCTGCAGTACAGGAATAAGCTCTTCCTTGAAGGTTTGATAGAATTCTGGAGTGAAGCCATCTGGACCAGGGCATTTTTTGGTTGGAAGCTTTTTTATTGTTTCTTTGATCTCAGTGCTTGAAATTGGTCTGTTCAGGAGCTCTATTTCTTCCTGGCTGAGTCTAGGGAGAGGGTGTGATTCCAAATATTGATCCATTTCTTTCACATTGTCAAATTTCTGGGCATAGAGTTTCTGGTAGTATTCAGAGATGATCTCTTGTATCTCTGTGGGATCAGTTGTTATTTCCCCTTTATCATTTCTGATTGAGGTTACTAGAGATTTTACTTTTCTATTCCTCGTTAGTCTGGCCAATGGTTTATCTATTTTATTTATTTTTTCAAAAAACCAACTCCTTGTTTCATTAATTTTCTGAATGATTCTTTTGTTTTCAATTTCATTGATCTCTGATTTGATTTTGGATATTTCTTTTCTTCTACTGAGTTTAGGCTTAGATTGTTCTTCTTTTTCCAATTCCATAAGATCTCTTGTGAGATTGTTGATGTGCTCTCTTTCAGTTTTTCGAATGTAGGCATCTAAAGCGATGAATTTTCCTCTCAAAACTGCTTTTGCAGTATCCCACAGGTTTTGGTAGCTTGTGTCTTCATTGTTGTTATGCTCAAGGAAGTTAATGATTTCCTGTTTTATTTCTTCCTGCACCCATCTGTTGTTCAACAGAAGATTGTTTAGTTTCCATGCCTTTGGGTGGGGTCGAGCATTTTTGTTAGAGTTGAGTTCCACCTTTAGTGCCTTATGGTCTGAGAAGATACAAGGTAAAATTTCAATTCTTTTGATTCTGTTGATATTTGTTTTGTGTCCCAGGATATGATCAATTTTGGAGAATGTTCCATGGGGTGATGAGAAGAATGTATATTCTTTATCTTTGGGGTGGAGTGTTCTATATGCGTCTATCAAGCACAGTTGTTCTAGAGTCTCATTTAAGTCTCTTATATCCTTGTTTAATTTCTGTTTAGAGGATCTGTCCAGCTCTGTAAGAGGAGTGTTAAAGTCCCCTGTTATGATGGTATTATCAGATATAATATTGCTCAGACTGAGTAAGGTCTGCTTCAAGAATCTGGGAGCATTTAAATTGGGTGCATAAATATTTAGAATTGAAATGTCTTCTTGTTGTATTTTTCCCTTGACCAATATAAAGTGACCATCTTTGTCTTTTTTGACTTTAGTTGCTTTAAATCCACATGTGTCTGAAAATAAGATTGCAACTCCTCTTTTCTTCTGAATTCCATTTGCCTGAAAAATTGTCTTCCAACCCTTGACTCGGAGCTTTAATTTGTCTTTTGAAGCCAGGTGTGTTTCTTGCAGACAGCAAATGGATGGCTTGTGTTTTTTAATCCAGTCAACCAATCTATGCCTCTTCAGTGGGGAATTCAAGCCATTAACATTTATTGAGATAATTGACAAGTGTGGTAGTATTCTATTCGTCTTATTTTGTGAGAGTCCATTGCTTAGTTTTATCTTTTGCATCAGTGTGGAGGTTAGGTTCTGTCCTTTAATTTCTGAGTTCTTACTTTGCTGCTGATCCATTGTGGTGGTCAGTGTGCAGAACAGGTTGAAGTATTTCCTGTAGAGCTGGTCTTGTTGTGGCGAATTTCCTCAATGTTTGTATATCCGTAAATAACTTGATTTCTCCGTCAATTTTGAAGCTTAGCTTAGCAGGGTACAGAATTCTGGGCTGAAAATTGTTCTGTTTAAGTAGATTAAAGGTAGATGACCATTGTCTTCTTGCTTGGAAAGTTTCATTAGAGAAGTCTGCGGTCACTCTGATGGATTTGCCCCTGTAAGTCAACTGGCGCTTACTCCTGGCAGCTTGCAGAATCTTTTCTTTGGTCTTGACTTTGGACAGGTTCATCACAATGTGTCTTGGAGAAGCTCGGTTAGAGTTGAGGCGACCTGGGGTCCGATATCCCTCTGAAAGCAGTGTGTCAGAATCTTTGGTGATATTTGGGAAATTTTCTTTTATAATATTCTCTAGTATGGCTTCCATTCCTCTGGGGCATTCTTCTTCCCCTTCTGGAATTCCTATAACTCGTATGTTGGAACGCTTCATAAAGTCCCATAATTCTGACAGTGAACGTTCTGCTTTCTCTCTCTTCTTTTCTGCCTCTTTTACTATCTGAGTTATCTCAAAAACTTTGTCTTCTACCTCTGAAATTCTTTCTTCTGCATGGTCTAACCTGTTGCTGATACTTTCCATTGCATCTTTAAGTTCCCTGATTGACTGTTTCATTTCCTTCAGCTCTGCTATATCCTTTTTATATTCTTCATATCGTTCATCTCTTATTTGATTCTGTTTTTGAATTTCCTTTTGGTTATTTTCCACTTTATTAACAGTTTCCTTCATTGTTTCCATCATTTCCTTCATTGTTTTCAGCATGTGTATTCTAAATTCCCTTTCTGTCATTCCTAACATTTCTGTATAGGTGGAATCATCTGCAGTAGCTACCTCATGGTCCCTTGGCGGGGTAGTTCTGGACTGGTTCTTCATGTTGCCTGGAGTTTTCTGCTGATTCTTCCTCATGGGTGATTTCTTTTATCTGTTTACTTGCCTTAATTTTCCTTTCAATTCCTCTTGCTCTTTAAGTTCTTGTGCCTGTGGACTAAGGGTTACAGGACCAGAAGGGTGAGAAGGTTTAAGAGCAAAAAAGCGATGAAAGAAATGAGGACCGAGTGATAAGAAAAAAAAAAAAAATGAAAAAAAAGAAAAATAGAGAAAGGAGAGTGGTTGGGTGAAAGGAATATTGACAAAAAGAAGAGAGGCACAGAAAGAGGGAGACAGAGCAATATAGGTGTACAGTAGGGTACTTTGATACAACCTTAAAAAAAAAAAAAAACACCTTCTGGGGGTGCCAAGTGGGGTGGTTCCCTTGAGGTCAGCAGCTCTTTGCTAACCTGATCAGACACAGTACCCCACCTCCACCAAGTAGAGAGGAAAGACAAAAATGCTATAAATCAAACCAAAACAAGCAAACAGAAAACCTTACGGGATAAAATTGGCTGGAAAAAACAAATAATAGTGGTAGAAACACTAACAAAAATGAAGTTCTGATTATTGAAATAGGCAGCAATGGGAAATTATAATTAAACTAGAAAAATTGAGAAAGAAAAAGGATCTGTATGGAAAAGGTTGAACTTAAAAAACAAAACAACAATCTAGAACGTCAAAATAAACAAAAAAAACAACCAAACCAAAAAAAAAAAAAAAAAAAAACCAAACAAACAAACAAAAAAAAACACACACGCAACCAAAAACAAAGCAGTATGTATATGGAATTGAATATTGTCTGGGCAACACGTGGTCTTCTGGGGTATGAGATGTTAATCACAGTTCTGATACGACTGGAGGCTGCTAGTTTCTCGAACCCCAGCAGGTAGACACCCTAAATCTCTCTTCAGCCCACTTAAAAGGCACTTTGAACTTGTTCACTTACTGAGCAGAAGCTTTCTCAGGGAAGTGCTTGTTGCTGGAATCACTGCTGAAGTGGCTATCCACTTACCCTGTGTGTCAAAACTGGTCTCCCTCTGCCCCCGAGGGTTAGGGCTGCAAGGCTGCTCAGACCCCGCCCTTAGGCTACTTGGTCGCTGGGTTACCAGCTCCCACCCAATTCCAGCTCTGTGACCCTGAGGGCGGAGCTTGCCAGGGCAGATCGCTCACAATGTCTGCCTGTGACCCAGAGCCAAACTCTATTAGCTCCGTCTGGCTCAGCGGCTCAGACTGGGGCCCTAGACAAAGGCCAAAGTTCTCCGTACTCCCGCTCAGGCTCTCCCCAAGGCAGTTCAGCTGAGTGCCAAGTCCAAAGACACCAAAACAGTTCACAGGTAAGGCCTTTCTGGTTTGCAGTCTCGCTGCTACTGAACTTACAGTTGCGGGCGGGTTTAGGCGGATTGAACACACGCGACCACTTGCCGGTTTTCCACTGTTTTAGTCCTCCTCTTGGGGTCCAGAAGTCTCTCGCTGACTCCCTGTATCCTCTCAGGGGTGATAATAGGCAGATCCCACCAGCCAGAGATGCCTGGAGTCCTATATCCCCAGACTCACGGTGCCCAGATGCAAGGAAGCTGTTACTCGGCTGCCATCTTGCTCCACCCTCAATTTTTTTTTTTTTTAATTTTGATCACAAGGGATCAGAAGTAATTGCAACTGTAAGCTGTTGCTTATTGACTTCCGAGTGCTAACTATGTAATTTTTTATGTGGTTATTTAATTGATTCATTCATCAGGCATTTGCCAACGCTCCTAGTCACATTGGTGGGAAAAATGACATAATTCTGCTCTTGTTATAGTCTGGAGTGAAGGGGACATTCAATAAATGATTTCCCCAAATACATATGTATGAATTGGAAAAATTTCTCTCAATAAAGAGTGCAAAAGGAAGCAGCCCAGGACCAAGGACACCTGACTGGGGAGGACAGAGCAGGCCCGGCCTTTCCCCGCCCAGGACCCAGAATACCTGGCTGGGGAGGACAGAGAAGGCCCGGCCTTTCCCCACCCAGGACCCAGGACACCTGGCTGGGGAGGACAGAGAAGGCTCGGCCTTTCCCCACCCAGGACCCAGAATACCTGGCTGGGGAGGACAGAGAAGGCCCGGCCTTTCCCCACCCAGGACCCAGGACACCTGGCTGGGAAGGACAGAGAAGGCCCGGCCTTTCCCCACCCAGGACCCAGGACACCTGGCTGGGGAGGACAGAGAAGGCCCGGCCTTTCCCCATCCAGGACCCAGAATACCTGGCTGGGGAGGACAGAGCAGGCCCGGCCTTTCCCCGCCCAGGACCCAGAATACCTGGCTGGGGAGGACAGAGAAGGCCCGGCCTTCCCCACCCAGGACCCAGGACACCTGGCTGGGGAGGACAGAGCAGGCCCGGCCTTTCCCCGCCCAGGACCCAGGACACCTGGCTGGGGAGGACAGAGCAGGCCCGGCCTTTCCCCGCCCAGGACCCAGGACACCTGGCTGGGGAGGACAGAGCAGGCCCGGCCTCTCCCAGCCCTTCTACTTCCAGGCGAGTCTCCTCCTCTGCCAATGGACGTGAGCTCCCGAGGATGACTCGGTTAGTTAGAGATTTTTGTAGTCTGAGCATTTCACCAAATTCTTGGCCTGTAATGACCGCTTAGTGAACACAAATTGGTGAACTTGTTTTACATACTGTTTAATCATTTTGTTTGTCTTAAATTCAATCTTGGATAAAATGCAAAGCTTCTAAGACAGCAGAGCTCTAGACGCATTTAGGCTTATAAGTTGTAGGTTTCTAATACATATTTAGTCCTGACAAAAGATGCTGGACCCTTTAGTTGCTTCGTTGCTGAGAAGTGCTGATGACAGTGCACCATGCGTTGACTCCTTTGGTGAGTAAGGAGCCACAACAGATACTCTGAGAGCAGCTGAAGCCGAGAGCTGGGAGCCATGCTGACCAGACACAGCCGGGCCACACCAGCTGGGCCATGGTGAACATCTCACTGGTTGATCCCTGGCGGTTAGAAAGCTGAGAGCACGTAGGGGACAGCCCTGTCCCCTCTAGCCTGGCTCCACACACATTCACACCTACAAACATTTCTGTGACACGCAAAAGGCCCCAGACTGTACCACATGTGACTGATTAGAGTTGTGACTAATCAACACCAACAATTATGCTCAATAAGGGCTGAAAAAACAAAAAGCATAGTTTGAAAGGAAAGTTTGACACACTGAAGTAACAGCAGAAAACAATCTACGCATGTGTGTGTTTTAACGCTCACGCTGGCAGCCCTCCCGGCAGCCGCTCCCTGCATTTGCTCATCCGGCCGTGCTGGGCAGCCTCTGTCTGAGCCCTCCACGTGTACCACCTCGCTTCACGCTAGGACAGGCCAGCCTGCCTGACCAGCAGCACTCAGCTCTCTTGCCCCGACGCCTCCCACCTGCAGCCAGGGGAGTGCGGCAGGACGGGGGAGCTGCTTATTCTTCTGCCTCCTTCCCAAGGGCCACCACGGGCCACGTGAAAGGCTCACGCATGTGAGGCGGCCGTCTCCACTCAGCTTGCACGTAATTCCCTCCTTCCCCCTCCTCTCGAGACTCAGCAACAGCAAGAGTACGACCATTTCTCACTCGGCCACTGGACTATCTTTTGTGACTTCCTTCACATGTACCTTTGTAAATTAATCTTGGTCAATTCCTCAAATTATGCTAACTTGAAAGTGCCATCTGTTTTCCCATTAGGACCCTAACATACCCACTCATAGAATTTTCGGAGAGCACATGCATTGTGCACCCACCTCTGTTTGTAGGTGCAGAGAGGAAGAGGCACTGCTCCGGGGGACCAAGCTAGAGGCAAGACCAGGGTCACAGGCTTTTATCACTGAGGCAGCACAAAAAGACAGCAGCTCTCAGATGTGATTCCCACCCAGCAGCCACGGCGTCACGAGGTAAGGTGTGAAAGTGCAGACTCTCCCCTACTGGACCAGAGATGCTGTGACAAGGCCCAGCAGTTTTGTATAACAGTCCCTCTAGGGGATTCTAATTTCCAGTGAGATAATACAGAAAGGCTCAGTGATTTGGACTATTAGAGTAAAAGTTCATTTAAATGGAAAGGCTAAGTTAAATAACAGTCTTTAAAAATAATTACAGGCTCAAGGAACTCAAAGTAGACCTACCATTCGATCCTGCAATTCCTCTACTAGGCATATACTCAAATGATCAAACATTATTTTACAACAAAGACATTTGCACCGGAATGTTTACTGCAGCCCAATTCATAATAGCCAAGACATGGAAACAGCCCAAGTGCCCATCGACTCATGAATGGATTAACAAATTGTGGTATATGTACACTTTGGAATACTATGCAGCCGTAAAAAATATGGAGATTTCACATCTTTTATGTTTACCTGGATGGAGTTGGAACATATTCTTCTTAGTAAAGTATCTCAAGAATGGAGAAAAAAAGTATCCAATGTACTCAATACTACTATGAAATCAATATGTAATCACCTACACACTCATATGAATGGCAAAACATAACTATAGTCCAGAAAGTAGAAGGGAAGAGGAGAGAGAGGGAAGGTGGGGTGTGGGAGGAGGGAGGGTATTTGGGGGGACCTCACCTACTGTGCATGATGCAATGGTACATTTCAAAACTATTAAGAAATGACTATAATTGTGATGGATGTGTTACTTAGTTCAATGTAAACATTTCACATTGTTTATCGAAGCAGTACCCTGAACTCCATAAATGCATCAATTTATAGTTATGAGCTAATAAAAAAGTTAAAAAAAAAAAAGACTAGGATGATAGAGTCAAACCTCACCCAAATAGGGTGGACCCACCTAAAAGAATCAACCCCCTACCCTCTAAAAATAACTACAGGTATGTTAATGTTCATAGCATTACAACAATTGCCAAGAGGTGGCAACAACCCAAATGTCCATCAACAAACGATGGATAAAGCAAATGGCCATATAGGTACAATGGAATATTATTCAGCCTTAAAAACTAACACTCTGATGCCTGCTGGATGGCTGTGCTGGGTGAAATGAACTGGGCACAGAGACAGAGGTGTTGCACTGTGTGACTCTACCTACACAAAGTACCTAAAAGTACCTAGCTTGGTAAAGACGAGGGAAAAAGGGCGATGGCCAGGGACTTACAGACGGGAAAGGGGCAGTTGCTATCTCATGAGCTTCAGACCAGGGAAACGGAGACAATGGGTGGTGACCACGGCTGCACAGCAGTGTCCATGCACTTAATGCCCCTGGGCTGTTTAAAAATGTTCCAGATGGCAAATGTTATGTATTTTTTACCACAATAAAAAAGAGGCGTCAATTCTTTTAAAACATGCAAAATAACTGAAAACTATTTCAAAGTTTTTGCTGTATACAGCTTTTCTTAACACCTCTTGGGACTGAGGTGTTTTCATGTTGGTAAGGAGTTGGCGTGCCCTAAATCAACTAACATTACATCATTTCATCATTTACTAATAAATAGGTTGCTAAAGTTGATAGAAGTTCTTTATCATATAGTCAAATACTCACTATAACCTGTTTTCTCACATTTGCTCCATAAGTATTACAAAGGAAACTTCAGTTCTGTCAGAACTGGTCATCTCCATGAACCTGGCTTATCCAAAATCTGCACCAGGTCCTGCGGGGTCCTCACGAGAGGCCGGATAATGGTAGTTCCGGAAGCAGCAGGCGTCACACCGTCAGCTGTACTTGTACCAGAAATGGCTGGTGTCTAAACTGTGGGCTTACTACATACTATGGGTTGTTTTAATTGCTTTTTTATATAGTCTCACTCATTTATTTTCCTGACAACCATAAGAGGTAGATACTATTTTTATCTTGCAAGATTCAGAGAAGTTAAATAACATTCCCAAGTTTACCCAGCTGGTATTGTGGAAGCAATATGAAAACACAGATGGTTTGACTTCAGAATCGGTGCATTTAACCATTCAGCTTTGCTACCTCCGTCAGTAATTACGGGCTCCCATGTACTCCGCATTCACTACGTGCCAGGAATTGTGTTACGTGGTTTTTCTTGCATGATCTCACACAGTCTCCCTGAAGAGCTGGGTTAGCCATCCACACGCTGGAGTTTGTTTATCCATCCCTCCCTTCCACTTTCTCCAAGGACAGACACCTGCGGCCGGGTACATAGACCTGACCTCAGTCTAGTCCAGCATTTCTCAACCTGTGGGTTGTGACCCACAGGGACTGTATTAAAGGGCCGCGGCATTAGGAAGGTTGAGAACCACTGGTCTAGTCAAAGCTGCCTGAGTCAGAGGCAGGGAGAAGCTCCTGGTTCCTCCAAACCCCTCTATTTCACAATTCCTTACAAAAGTGATAGAAGTCATTATTGTGACTGTGTCTCCTGGGCATTATTTCCTCAAATTTTCATCAATTTCTGCTCGTTATTGAAAACCTACATTTAAGTAATGGTTTAAGACCCTCTTTATCAGTACCCTGCATTTATGAACGCTGTCAAACTTTCTACTATAACCTGCAGGTTTTTGTGGAACCCAGACCCTGCTGTGGTGCTGGAAATTTACATTAAGGCTAACATTTTGATTGAAAAATGTTGACAGTGAATTACTTGATCTTTCTACACCTCAAAAAATAGGAAACTGCTCATGTAGATGCACGGCACAGGAATGAACTCCAGTGTGGAAGTCTCCACAGAAGTTACCTGTGAAGTTCAGCCCCTGATACTCTAACAGAAATGCCTGCTGCAAAATTATCCTAGCAACATTATTATAGGCTTTTAATTTCACCTGTAGAACTACTGTTATGCTCACTCAAAGAATTATCTCATCATCACCAGTTGCATTTGCATTCTTATATACTAATATTTAAGTATTATTATATAGTAATTTGAGAAAGAAACTCTAAGAAACAAGAAGAATTTTAAAAAGTTTTCCAAGACATCCATTGGTTTGTTTTAGGTGTATCTCTGCCAGGCCATGTGTCCTAGCCATGACTGCATTAATTGCATTATCCCTTAATAAGCAGGCACAGTCATTAGCAAGAGATATTCCAATAACTTATTTCAGTATGTGTAGCATCATCCCTCCATCCATCTCAGTACAACAGTAGAATCGGACAGAAACAGAGCTGACCGGGAGAGGCATGGAATGAGGACAAGGTTGTGGGAACAGGGACTTTCCATGTGACCAATGGTTTGGCTTAAATCCAGTCAAAAACTAGAAATTGGGCAAACTAGTTCCATTGGAAAATGATACCAAATCATTTGTTAGATTTGATGAGTGAGCTGAATAAAAATCATATGTAACAACCCTGTAAGCAGAAGCTGAATAATTTGCAATCTATGACTGACAATAAATACCAACAAGTATATACGGACACCATAATAAGATGCCATTAATACAAGATGTATAAACTCGACGTGTTTTCCTGATGGTTAGTGGTGCTAGTGGCCATGGCATGTCCTGTAGGTCCTCTGCCCCCGTTTTAGTTGGGTTGTTTTCACTTATGATTAGGTGTGTGGTTCGCAAATATTCTTTCCAGTTCCCCTGGTTGATTTACTGATTGTTTCCTTTGCTGCTCAGAAGCTTGATGCAACCCTGTTTTTCTATTTTTGCTTTTGTTGTTTGAGCTTTTAAGATTGTGTCCAAAAACTCCTTGCCCAGACCAATATCAAGATACCTTTTGCCTGTGTTTTCCTCTAATCATTTTACTTAAGTCTTCAATCCATCTGGATGAAGTTGGAGGACATTTGCTAAGGGACACAAGCCAGATGCAGAAAGGCAGAAACTGAATGTTTTCACTGACATGTGAATTTAAAAACAGTCAAACTCACAGACAGAAAAGTACAATGATGGTTACGAAGGGCTCAGGGGTGGGAGGTAAGTGAGTTTGGAGAGACTATGGACAAAGGACACAAAATTTCAATTAAATAAGAGGAATAACTTCAGGAGATCTATTGCATAATACGATGTCTATATTAAAAACAATGTATTACACACTTGAACATTTCTCAGAGGGTAGATCGGTAAAGTTTTATCACCAAAAAATGATGGATGTGTGCGGAGAATCAATACATACACCAAAACATCAGGCTGTACCCACAGGTAGGTGCACCTTTTCTCAATTTAACTGATGAATTAAGAAATGAATGTTTCATTTTTTAAAATCCAAATGAAATATCTTAACTCTAAATGAAATACTTTAATCCGCAGGCTGGCAGGGAGGGGAGAGAAACTAAGGTTCAGAGCTGCTGTCTTTTGGTGGCCAGGCCCTCGGGGGGCATCCGGGCACTTTGCTTTTCACTGCAATCGTGAGATTTGTTGTTGCCGTTGTTTCATGCTGACATCTACGTCACATCCACAAAAGCTGCAAAATAGCTCTGACTATCCCCGTCCACGGTCACACAGCTGAGACTGTTCAAGTGCACTGGTCGCTGAGAATAGTTTCACATTCCTCAGGATCCAATTTGTCCTGAGAAAGACTTGCTTTATCTGTCTCATAAAAGGTTTAGAATCATGAAAGCTCCTGAAGAGAAAGCACTGGAGAATAACTTGGTGTTGTGTAGGTGAATATATCCTCAGGACAATACATTATTTCCTGCAATGCGGATTCTAACAAATAAAAGATTCTTCAGTCATCATGCTGGACCTACCGTGAAAAGTCTCATAGAAAGCAGATATTTTTTGCTGTTCCCTAAATTATGAGAACAACTGAAAACTTTTTCTAAGTATGAAAATCAAAATGGTTTTTAAACTCATTGTATATAATAATATTTTTATCAAAAAATGTGTTTATTGGGATGGTTTTGCATTCATCCCAATTAATTCAGGGTACCTTTGGTGCTGCCTGCTTCTGAAGGAACGCCCCTCTATAAGCCGTGCTCCCCTCCGCAGGCCGGCAGGGGACGGGACAGCACCAGTACACAGAGCTGCTGTCTGCACGCGGCGAGGCCCTAGGTGAGCATCTGGGCACTCCACATCTACAAGGCAGGGACAGGGACAGCACCAGTGCACAGAGCTGCTGTCTGCACGCGGCGAGGCCCTAGGTGAGCATCTGGGCACTCTACATCCACAAGGCAGGGACAGGGCAGCACCAGTGCACAGAGCTGCTGTCTGCACACGGCGAGGCCCTAGGTGAGCATCTGGGCACTCCACATCCACAAGGCAGGGACAGGGCAGCACCAGTGCACAGAGCTGCTGTCTGCACACGGCGAGGCCCTAGGTGAGCATCTGGGCACTCCACATCCACAAGGCAGGGACAGGGCAGCACCAGTGCACAGAGCTGCTGTCTGCACATGGCGAGGCCCTAGGTGAGCATCTGGGCACTCCACATCCACAAGGCAGGGACAGGGCAGCACCAGGCATGTCTTCTTGTGTCTCCTCCCTGCTTCCGAAGAGAGATGGAGGCGAGCCTTCATGTGTGGCATCTTCTGGTGGGAGGTTACCACCACTGGAAAAGTGTGTATCTTAATTACTAATAAATACAGGAAAATGGTTGACAAGTTTATTACTGTGCTTCCTCACCTCAGGTGCACACTCAGAATAACAAGTGATGCCTCTGAGTTGGAATTTCATTTCTATGTAGTTGGTTTAACTTCATATTTCCTGGAAAGCAACAGTTTAGTATAAAGCAATCTGTTTAGTATAAACAGATGTAATGAAAAGTGAATTTCACTCGGCGACCACAGAGAAGCCCATCTTGACAGATTGCACAGGGGAAAATATCTATACTTAATTTTTTTTTTGCATAAAGGCTATCATATTAACTAGAATTACTTATTAATTTTATTTGTTATTTTTTTCCCTGTGGGTTTCTTACTATAGCAAAAACTATAAGTAATGTGAAAAGGTTGCCATGATCTTCATTGACAGCTCAAGGCCACCTTTCGAGCTGTGTTACACTAATCAGTGTGTGCACAGGGTCACCACCAACACCTCTGAGAAACTTTCAGCTTCACAAGAAGAGACCCTGTGAGACCATCTTCAGTGGCAGGTACACTGGTCCCGTCTCAGGAGGTTAAGACACAAAATGGGTAGCAGGGTAAGAAGAGGAAACCCAATGAAAGGAGAAGGCCACGGTGTTCCAAAGTTCTGACCTTTGGAGAGACATAGTCAGCATCCAGTCTGCAGAGAAGGATCAAATGATGGGAAGAAATTCACATGAAAGGTGATTCCTCTCACTCCAGAGCGGACTTACAGTGATTTTTCAGCCACAGATGCTAATTTTTACAAAGTCAATTTATATGTCTGCCATGCGGTCCTAAGTTTAAACCAGATGCGGTGGTTCACACCTGTAATCCCAGCACTGTGGGAGGCTGAGGAGGGAGAATTGCTTGAGCTCAGGAGTTAGAGACTTACCTGAGCGAGAGTGAGACCCTGACTCAAAAAAATGAAAAACCCAGCAGGTTGCTGTGGCAAGCACCTGTAATCCCATCGGCTTCCGGCAGTGGGAGGCCCACAGCCCGAGTCTGAGGTTGCAGTAAGCTACGATGCCATTGCACTCTGCTCAGGGCATAGGGTCGGAATCTGTCTCAACAAGAAAAAAAAATGTGTCTGCCATACAATCCTACATTTAAACCAGATACTTTTAGAGAGGCAAAGTGATTTCACTCCATCAGTAACGATAATGCTTAATTTGTCAGTTTTTAAAAATATTGTATTCATAAATAAACATAGGATCCTTCTTTTTATATAATTAATTTCCTTGAAAGTAGGCTGTGATTTATTCTCCATCATATCTACATCTAAAAGGGTAATTTTACTATTGAAACAGTATGTAAGGCACAATATTTAAAGTACTTGGAGCCAAGACGCGTGGTGTGTTAGTCAAGTGGGTGGGGGGGCTCTGGTTTCTGGTTCTGGCCACCATTGACCTTGAGAAAGTCACCTTCTGGCATAGGGCACAGAGCCTCAGGTTTGAGCCATAAATTGAAGGAGGGATCTATAGAACCTGCTGATCTCTTCGGCTTCTTTTTTTTTTTTTGTTTGTTTTTTCTAATAATAAAAGACACTTGTTTGCTTTATTTTATTAAATAAACAAGACAGTCAAATCAAAAGATGGGAAAACAGATACATTTTGTAGGAATTTTAACAGAAATCATCTGTTAGGATTTTAGAATAATCCTCGAGATTTCCTCCTAAGCCCAAATTGTGTGACTCAAAGGCCTTAATGGCCTTCAGAACATCAGAGACTCTAAGGGCGTCAACACTGCCCACTTCACCAGCTACACTCAGCAAAACAAATCCCCGTATTTCCCGTGTACTGCTAGAATGATAAACTCTGACTACAAAATTTACTCTGTCTGGGACTCATTACACTTTCATAACATTTCAAAATAAAGTGTATTTAGGTAGACACATCCATTCTCTCTGAAAATAAGATGACAAAATCCTATATTCAAAGCAAAGTATTAGTATAGTGTGGAAACCTTTTACTTAAAAACAAAACAACCTCCCCCCCCAAAAAAAAAACCTTTAAAAGATCTTAGTATATAAAAGTATTGGAGTCTGTTTCATTTACTATTAAAATCAAAAGACTAAAAAGTCAAAAGCTTAGCATTTGGCTTAGCCATGGATACCTAATAGCAAATATTTTAGCCATCTTGATTCACAAGTAGTAATTTTAGGGAATGTGTGATTAAACTCTCCACGGAGAAACCTCTCCTCACAACACCAAGGAGACTGGAAACCATTCTTGGCGAGTCCTCATACAACTGGTTGTCAGTGTTAACCAGGGGCAAATACCCAGTCCAGCTTTGGGGCCACATGTGGCCTTCTGGACCCTTCAGTGAAGTCTTTCACTGATTTCAATTTTTACAGAGCAAATCCTTTAATAAGGGATACAAAGGATTTGTTCTGCGAAGTTTGAATTCAGTTGAGGGACTGAATTTGGGGATCTGACGAGCAACATACAGCCTTGAGGCTGTAGGTTCCCCACCCCGGTTCAACTTAAATATAACCATGATGAGATTAATAATGGAGAATTCACTTTTACTCATTCGTTGATTGATTAAGTACTCACTTGTGCAACCCTCAGCTCTAACACCTACAGAGACTATGATGAACGCACCAGCCAAAACCTCCCCTCCCAGAGCTTACTTCGAAGTGAGGGGGAGAGGGAAAATTAAAATACAAATGCATAATATATCTGATTATAACAAAAGCTCTGAGGGAAAATAAAGCAGAGTAAGAGAACAAAGTGTGAAGGGGTTTAGGAAAACCAGCCAGCATGTCTTTAATGACATTTACAGTAAGATCTCCAAGGACGTCAGGAGTGAGATGGGACACTTTCCAGTGAGGTGTGTCACAGAGAAAGGGGACATTCCGGGCAGAGGGGGCGACCTGTCCAAGCTGCATCTGCACAGAATGGACTCTGGAGGGACGGCTCCGTGGGACAGAGTCACCGCCGACCTCAGCCAGTGTATTTCCTGGCGCCCATCACGTGTACTGCAGTAAGTAGGCACCAGTGTGTGTTTGGGACTCAGACACGTTGACTCCTATTCACCCCCTGCTCACTGAGGATTTGAGAAAAGAAGAGAGGGTCTGTCTCCCAGCGCAAATCTATCAGCAACGTGTGTCCATCTTACTAGGGTTTACTGAATGTCAACTCTGTGTCCGGCATTGGCAAAACAGATTTTACTGAATTTTTGTCTTAAAATGTATATTCTGCTATTAAAAGTCATAATCACATAAAGAAAAAGGCTTTAAAACAACAAAACTGAGATGAGTTAAAAATACCTCAAAATATATTAAGTGGCATCTATTAATTTATTATTTCAAAATTTTCACAATTTTTACCAAGCCAAAAACAAAAGATCTGAGAATTAAATTTGTGAGATGCCAGAACTGATGGGAGATGTGTTATGGTAATTCAATCCCCACTGTGTCCACTATGTGTCCATGAGTGTGTGTCTGTGTGTCTCCGTGTGTGTGTCTGTGTCTGTGTGTGTATGTGTCTGTGTATCTCTGTGTGTGTCTGTGTATCTTTGTGTATCTTTGTGTGTCTGTGTGTGTGTCTGTCTCTCTGTGTGTGTGTCTCTGTGTGTGTGTGTCTGTGTGGGTCTCTGTGTGTGTCTGTGTGTGAACAGAGGTGTGACGTGTTTTTTCTGGCTTAGTGACGAAAGTACATTAAAATATATCTGAGTGAAGCCATTTATGGGAGAGTTAAAGGAAAGCACTCCAACTAAAATGCTTCTTAATGCTCTAATTTGATATAGAAACGAAGTCTCAGAAATTCAGGAACAGGACTGTTCACTATAGTCCGTAGACTTCCTTTCCTGACAAAGTGTTAACATTCTTATCTGGGTTTCTCTTGGAACCTAGGCAGCAGAAATTTAAAACTAACCTCTTGAGCCACACAAAAGGCTGATATTTTTAACTGTTGATGTAAAGGAAAAACTCAGCCTGCCAATGTCACATGCAGGTTTCAAAGAGGACATTTTGTTTTAAAGTATTTGGCCCTAAAGTATTCCAGCCACAATGGGATAATGAGCTAGATTAACACTCTCACTTGAAATAACTTTAAAACGGAAGAAAAACTATGAACCTCTGGATCACGATTCCTGAAAGAGGGTAGAGAGATGGGTGAGTGTCCAGCCCAGTGTCCAGCCTGGAGGGAGATGCCAGGCTCAGAGCGGGGAATCCAGAGGGAGTCCCGCATTGGTGCTGTGTTAAGAAAGATGTCAGACGTAGGGAGGACAGGGGGGCCGGGGACCACCAGACTGGATGGCAGCGATGAGGGATTGTGCAGGGTGGCACTCTGGGGATCTGCTGAGAAGTCCTGGTAAGTCTGGCTGAATTCTGGTTTCCAATTGTGTGAGAGCAAATTACCATGACTGAAGAAAGAGGCCAGTCTGAGCAAACCACAGAGCTCGTGTACAAGTCCCCATAGTCCAGGTTCTACCAGCCAGCGTGATTACCTGGAGCATCCATAAGAATTCCCACATAGTTATCACCAAAGCAGTGACAGTTACTGAGCCTTAGACGAAGTGCTGCTCTGGACCTGCTCTAAGGAAATGCAAAGCAGACTTCAGAAGAATCAAGCTGACTCCAAGCCGTTCACCTGGGCCAGAACAACATCAATCACTATTTAAAAAATAAAATAGAGCAAACCCAGCAGTGCACAGTGTAAGTCTGAAATGTCCTGTGGTGAGGCCCATGCGAGGTGCTGATTTCCACAGGAATCCCCAGTCACTCAGTGATCCTGCCCCCATGTCCGTCACAGGCCACACACTGGATGAGTGGTCCTTGTAGAGAAAGTTTTACTGGTGGGTGTACCAGCTCTTGCTTGCTTCTTCTGTTGGCTACAATGAATTTCAGATACACTGTCACAGAATGCTGTTACCCAACGTAGTTTTTCTTTATGAATAAAGAAGGAGAAAACATTAAGTCAGTAAAAGTAGTTAATGTGGTTATGCTGGCACCGAAACCCCCAGTCAGTGTACGTTGACATGTGCTGAATGGACTCCACCAGCCGCCCTTGGCATTACCTTCTAAACCCCCCAAACATAGTTTCTCAGTAAAAACAAGAAGTATTACTGACTCTTCCTGCTGAGCGCCAACAACTCTGCTTCTTTACAAATGATGTCTCATGACCTGTTTGAAGAAAGTGTCTAAATTTCACCTAAATGTGATGAAGGGTAGCAATCCATTAGAAGAATAAAAAAGGGATCTCAGTTTCAGAAAGTGAGTGAGGACCAGGCACACGGCTAGGCCGTGAGAACCCCTTGTCCAGCAGGGACTTCACTCTGCGATCTGCTCACCATCACTTCTGAGTTTCCCTCATGCCCAGGAGGAGGAATAAATGAATTCCTTCATTATGAACAGAGACACTCAGCGGGCAGTAACCTGATTTTTTGGAATCTCATTCTTCAGGAGGGCTTTCTTCTGTGCCTTTGAAGTTGCCCACAGGAGTTAAGTTGCTGCACATAACCAAGGAAACCGCAGGAAACTTGGTTGCTAGGAAACCCTGAATTGTCTCATGAAGATCACCAGGGTAGGCTCGGCTTGAATAGCACAGATGCTAGGAAAATAAAATTACCAAGTTACAGTTACATTTTTTTTAAACCCAGGATGCCTCTTTAATTGCCACTGCAGTCTTTTTGCCTAAAGAAACTGGAAAAACAATTTATCATTTCTGAAAGGCCATTGCACAGGTGGGCCCACAGGGTGCGTCCAAGGCCTCCTCCAACCCATGCACCCTTCCTCTTCCCAATTAACGTGGCTACCCAGGGAATGGGGTATGGGGACAGCTGCCGTCACCACAGCAGAGAGGGAGAATTTAAAGGAAACACTCTTGTAATTGAGTATTTTCAAACCTGACTGTTAACATCCTCCAGTTTGCTCCATGCAAAACTCTTTCCTAAAAATGTTACAATGTTTCATATAATAATTATGAGTTCATTTTATATTTGTGAAAATATATTTGTGAAATATATCTATTTAACATGTGCATAAATATATACACTTATATAAATATATATATGCATAAAAATGTTACAATGTTTCATATAATAATTATATTCATTTTATATTTGTGAAATATATATATTTAATGTGTGCATATATATACACTTATATAAATATATATTTTTATATATGCATATAAATATATATTTTTTTGTCATCTAAGGCTCTGTTGAACTTGTACTCATTTGTTCCTCTGAGTAACTGGCTTATAACAACACTTGCAAATTCAAACACAAAGGGATGGGCAGACTGGGCCAAGCCGCTGCACCACCCTGCACAGCCCCCACTTAGAGGGAAGGCCCCCCATGTTGCCCTCAGATATTGTGTTTATGTTCTGATGATGAGTTCTGCCCTCCACTGCACATTACTGATATATTCATAACTCTATCCAATCTGTTTAGATTCTAAATGTACTTCTACCCAAACCACCCCTAGAGGAAATTCGCCTTCTCCCTGACTGTACCCTCACAGGAAACGGTACTCCCTTCCGTACCAAACCTGAGTCTTTTCACTGCTCTGGAGTTACAGCTGCCATATTCACACTATGACCTCCCTCAGTTTTGCTGCTTCTATGCTGGCTCTGGTCACTTTGTTCTGAAAGTCCCATCTACTCCACGATGCAAACCAGTTTTTCTCAAAACGAAGTGATGAGACGTCATCCTTATCCCTTCCTTCCGTTTTCTGAGACTTAAATTTGTCGTCTACATATATCAAGGGTGGAGTGGATGTGATTTCATTAGTAAATTTAGATTCCAGCTGATATTCAAATGAATAAAGTCTTCCATTAGTTTTATCCTGTGGGCCACGGTCTTATGGGGGCAAAGGAGGGTAAAGGTCAGGGGATGACAGGAGCAGTGACCAGACTGTGTCAGACGGGTGACTACGGCTCTGTGACAGCAGCTGATGGAGTTTGGGTGCAGGACACACTGGAAGCCGAGAGGATGGTTCAGAATCCCTTTGGGCACTTCCCGGAATGCACAGAACAGTAAGCTTCCCTGAGCTGGGAGAAGCCCCATACCACGTATCACCAAACACGTAGTTTACCCAGGTTCGAGAAGCAGGTGTGCTCACCTTACATGCAGGCTTAGCAAGGTGACTGCTAAGTTACCCTTCTACAGGGCAACTCCGAAAAGCTCTATCGCCTCAGGGACAAGATGATGAACCTGGGGCTACTTTAGGGTGAATTAATTGTGCAACTCTATCTACCCACGGCCCACTAATGGAATCCGTGAGAAGGTCAGTGTCGGCACGGCCACCTGGTCCTGGCTCTACCTGCTTCCCCTCTTTCAAGCTACTGCTTAAAGTCTGAGAGGGAAACAGCCACTGCAAGATGCCACAAAGTCAATACAGTGAAAGGGACGGACATGGTAGTAACAGTGCGTGGTAGTGACTAGCTCCTGTTTACGGCTACTCTGTACCTCATCTCTAACTCACAGATTCTAGCAGGTTCACCATCATTACTCTCATCCCCAGAGCGAAGACTGCGGCTCAAGCAGCTGTGTAGCTTGTGAGCAGTTAGTACCAGCAGGACTTCAGCCCGTGGCGGCTCTCCCTTCACCAGTTGGACTGGCTCAGTTGTGCTTTGAGAACAATCATGGTGATATCGCTGGCAGGAATCTGCATCTCAGCCAAGGGGGCCTTCCCAGGAATCTGCACCTTGCAGCCACTCAGGACCCTTGTTGAAGTGTTCCCTCTCCTTCTCTGCTTCAAATGGAACCAGTAAGTTCACTCCATCTTTTCTCAGCAGTGTCTCTCCCCACCAAGAGTCTTAGCCCAGCCTGTATCTCCTCTTATCTGTTCTTAAAACTATCTCCATGAACACCGAGCTGAGGTTCCTGCCCTTCTGTCTGATCCATTGCAAATCATTTCACAAATTTCTTCCAGAACAATTTTCAAGTGAACTTTTTAAACCACTGTCTCCCTATGTGGAAGCCATGGACTGCCCAGTCAATACCCACAGGGTAAAGTGCAAGTGCAGGTGTGCAGGGAAGGAGAGCTTTCACAATCCAGCCTGAATTCCACAAGGGCTTTCACAATCCAGCCTGAATTCCACAAGGGCTTTCACAATCCAGCCCAAAATCCACAAGGACTTCCACAATCCAGCCCTAAATTCCACAAGGACTTTCACAATCCAGCCTGAATTCACAAGGGCTTTCACAATCCAGCCTGAATTCCACAAGGGATTTCACAATCCAGCCTGAATTCACAAGGGCTTTTACAATCTAGCCTGAATTCCACAAGGGCTTTCACAATCCAGCCTGAATTCCACGAGGGCTTTCACAATCCAGCCTGAATTCCACAAAGGCTTTCACAATCCAGCCTGAATTCCACAAGGGCTTTCACAATGCAGCCTGAATTCCACAAGGGCTTTCACAATCCAGCCTGAATTCCAGGAGGGCTTTCACAATTCCAGCCTGAATTCCACAAGGGCTTTCAAAATTCCAGCCTGAATTCCACAAGGGCTTTCACAATCCAGCCTGAATTCCACAAGGACTTTCCCAATTGTAGCCCTAAATTTCTGGCTTTCTCTTTTGCCCACCCTTCAGCCCCCATTTCACAGGTGTGGACCTGCCCACTGTTCTCTGGACACAGCACACACTTTGTTCTCCCAGGACCCTGTGGACACAGTTGTCTCTCTGTGGTGTAAGTGCCTTCCCCTCCAACGTCCACACAGTCCTGTAAGGTCCAACTGAAACACAGCTGGTGTCCATTCCTCCTGTCTCCCCGCACACCTCTGTCATTGTCCTGACCTGACTCTATGGAGCTCATTTCTCTACAAGTCTCTCTTCTATTGTATGAGGCCTGTGTTCTAGAACTTGCTATGAACCCCGACGTTTGGGGAGAATTAGGGTGGGGCTGAGCTGGAGAATGAAATTCTAATTAAGTGGAGCTAACGGTGCAGTTTACAAAAACCAGCATTGGCTTAAGATTTTCAGATACCAGGAGTAAAGTGACAAAATTTATGAAGAGTAAAATACAATGATTAATAAGAATAATAAATGAAATGTTATTGGCCTTATCACAACGGAAGCACTAATTAGAATTCCTTAATGACTATTGACATAAGAAAACACCCTTTAGAGTGTGGGCCACCAGGAAGGTCAGAGTGGCTCCCCCAGCACTGACGGTGAGCTGCCAGCTCGGCTCAGGGACCCCAGACTCAGCGGATCCTTTATTGCATTACCAGCTTCTTTATGAAAATCTCAGGCAGCAAAGATGCAAAATATTAACATGGCACCTGCCAGCATGATCTCTGAGGAATTTTAAATTAGCACAAAAGAAAGTGTTTCCCTCGAGAGCTATCCTGGGAGCTTATACTCACATACTGCAGCTGGTATACGAGACCAACACAACATGCTTTTAATAAAACACCCTATAAACGTGGGAGGGGTGGTTGCCATCTTTTTGGTGATAATTCTGCTTTTTTCCCTTTGGAGTAGAGAGGCAATGATCCCCACTGAGCCGATAAAATAGGCTCCATGAATCCCTGTCGCGAGGGTACCATTAGCGGTGGAATTGCATAGATTTTCCAAACGCCTGGGTAGCATTTCATTATTGAAGTTGCCTGATTGTTTTGGTTCAAACCTTTTCCCAATTCCTTTCTTTCTCTATTTAAAAATCACTACAACAAACACCTGAAACAGCCAGATCACAGGCAGTAGGACGGGCCGAATTCCTCACCACCAGAGGCGGCCACACAAACCTACAGGCAAAACAACCACTTTAGTGTGGCACAAACAAAGCTTGTCATGATTCCCTGACACCTGTCCAGGCAACAGGAAATGTGCCCTGAGCACCCTGGGCCTTCGTGCTCCTGTGGGTAGAATGTATCCTGAACCCAAAGAGAACATTCTGGAACCAGCGCGCCCAGCCACTCTGCTTGCCACAGCACCCAATTGTTTTGTTTTCATCTGCTGGCAAGTTATTATTCCCCTTCTGTATAGACAGCCACTCTCCCTGCCCCTTCTCCCAAAATAAAACTCCTCAGCTGCCACTGAGCTCAGATTAAAATCTCCCCCTTCATTACATTTGTACCTTGTCTTATTATCAAGAGGACTTCTAAATTTCCCTCTCTGCACTTCTCTCATAAAAATCCCCTTTTCAATTCGATGACTTGTTCCAAGCCATTTCATCATTCTGCTCCTTATAAAAAATTTAATGGAATCTAATCCTCTAAGTCCCACTGAAATTGCTCTGTGTCCAGTGTCAGATCCAAGTCAGCCGTACAGCAGACATTTACACCCCAGACCTGAAGATCCAGCCCCTAATTCAGTGGTTCTCAAATTTTAGCCTGCAGGAGAACCACCTGGGGAGTGTTTTAAAGATGCAGAGTGGAGGCTTGGAACTCAGGAGGCCCCAATTCAGCACAGGACTGGGGAGCACATCACACACCCCATGGCCACTGCTGAGCCGGTGAGGCAGAGCCCAGACAGGTGGACATCCAGCCTTATGCTCACTCACCCTGACATTCGGTGTGTCCTGACCAAGCAGACACTCTCTGAACCCACTAGTCTGCTGCAGCGTTCCCCACCATCCCTCCCTGACCATGTAGGGCTGGGTGTCAGCCTGGGTTTCTTAGTTAGCACTTTTGTTTCCAGCAAAATAAGACTGTGCCTGACAATAACCTCAGCCCAAGGACTGGGGCCTGCCTGGTCCCCTTCAGGGATAATCCCTTCCTCTGTAGCCCAAGCTATAGTCTAAATTTCCACAAAAACCCAGACAGACCCCAGAGTACAATGAAGAGACTGTAAGAAGAGCTAGACCTGCCAGACCCCACCTGCCTTGACACCTGAGCCCCCACACCTCCCAGGGTTAATCTCTCAGACCTCCTGTTTGTGTGACGTGGGCTCTAAACCGCAAAGTGTGCCCTGACTCCCACCCGAGGAACTATTTGCAAGCCATTTCACATTGCTTCTACGATATCATTGGCTAGACTGAGGGTAGAAGATAAAGTCCAGTGAAACTCTTCCTCGTAACTACAGTGATGATGCTGGCAAGGGTGTACTGTTCACTTCCTTACCCATTTTCCTCTTAATAAGAACCCACAGGGATGCCAAAATAGATTTAGTGCTTCTGAGCAATTGATTCGTTTGTAGCTCATGGACTCTAAACTCTGTGAGAGAGGAGAGTTCTGCTTTTTACCTTTGGCTGTGGGAAGCACAGCCAGCCTCTAGCACTAGCTTTATGCTGTACGTCACATTCGAAGCAACATTCTCTCCACTTTTATTTTTCTATTTTCTTTCATCTTAATGTATATTCTTCATTATATTTTCACACCTTGCATATGCCTTGCATTTCTAATTATTTAATTTTCATGTCAGCTTCACTGACAGACATTCACTTAGATTTAAACTGACTTCCTACTGTGGATAAGCAAGGTGCCCAGAGATCAAACACAAAGTCTCCTTTTCCTTAGGGAGTAGGGGGGAGAAGACATGAAAAGTGTGAAAGACGGCAGTAAACCCAGGCTGCCGAGCAGCGCCTGACCGGGCGTGCAGTGAAAATGAGGTCAACAAATAGCGGGACTGGGGCTGGGGGGACGTGTCAGCAACACTGCTCCAGGGTCCTAGTTTTAGTCTGTGACTCCTCTCTGTATTTATGTTCCAGTCCACTTCTCTGCTATGATGCTGTATAAAATACGCTACCCTCCCCCCACCCCACCCCCCTGAGGATTTCACAAAATCCCCCTGTCCAGTCATCTGAGGACTTTGGAATAGATTGTGGATAGGCTCATGCTGTGTTAGCAGCAAAATGTTTGTGCAAATCCAGAGTATGCATAGGAGCACGCACACACACGGGAAAGCGGGATGGGGTGAGGGGTGAAGGATGGCCTTTTAATACGCCAGCTGTCTCTCTGACCACACGACCATGACAGCAGGGCACCTGTCCTGCCCTCAGGCCCCTGCTCATGGTTTCTAACTCTGTGACGCAGGGGCTAGGTCCTCCCTGAAGTGCAGAAGGTCAGGCTCACACTGCTGATGGGATCTCAGCCAACCCTGACATCTGAAAGTTCCAGAAGTTATTTTCCCCATGACGGCAGAGACTGTCGTTCTCAAAAATTTGCTTTGTGCTAGGCCCTGGAGTGAGGGTGTCATAGTTGATGCACACAGGAATCCAGGGAGTGAGTTTTTTCTTCAGATTCCAGTCATTAAAGCCAAAACCACACTGGATATTGCAAATGAAGGGAGTTACTTACAGGGGGTTTGTTACACTGATATTAGATGATTGGTGAAAAAAAGATGCTGAGGGGCCAGGTGACAGGGAGGATGGGTGTTAACAGAGTTTACAGTGCACCTGTAACACACCTTGATGGGACTTAAGAGAGTTTAGAGTGTACCTGTAACACACCTCGATGGCAGTTAACAGAGCTTAGAGTGCACCTGTAACACACCTTGATGGGAGTTAAGAGCTTAGAGTGCACCTGTAACTCACCTTGATGGGAGTTAAGAGCTTATAGTGCACCTGTAACTCACTTTGATGGGAGTTAAGAGCTTAGAGTGCACCTGTAACACACCTTGATGGGAGTTAAGAGCTTAGAGTGCACCTGTAACACACCTTGATGGGAGTTAAGAGCTTAGAGTGCACCTGTAACACACCTTGATGGGAGTTAAGAGCTTAGAGTGCACCTGTAACTCATCTTGATGGGAGTTAAGAGCTTAGAGTGCACTTGTAACTCATCTTGATGGGAGTTAAGAGCTTAGAGTGCACCTGTAACACACCTTGATGAGAGTTAACAGAGTTAGAGTCTATGGAGTTGGAATCCACCTGTAACTCACCTTGATAGGCCACGGTGATGTGTCCCCCCCTTTTGTTTTCTATAATTCCCATCGTATGTTAAACTTCCTATCATTTTATTATAAATTCAGGCTATCTCTGTAACAATATCCTAATATTGAAATGTTCATCAATATTTTCAATGATTATATTTTGAATTTTACTTATATAATGAAGCCTTCTCTTTTTCCCCCAAATGTATCTATTTATAAGCCAGCACTTTCTCATTTGCTAAAAAGATCAATATATTTTTAGGGTGTTGGTTTTGTCAAGGTAATGATTTTAGTTCCTCTTTTTGTTTGGTTTCTAGCAACTTACACTACAGACATGTACATGGGCACATGCTCCATCAGTAGTTTCGTGGTGATTTGGGTAAGTGACACTTTGACACAGTTTTCCTATGTGAGCTGGAATGACTTTTTCATAATGTCACAGGAACACAGAAAGCTCACAGGCTAGGCAATATTCTCAGAGATGTGCCAACGAAACAGAATGCTTGAGAGTAATTCTTTTTTTTAATAGTTGGTATCTTGAGTGTCTCCTACTGGAAGAGACCTAGGATGTTTCAGGACATATATTGCAGAAATATCTGGGTACAGATAGGCCCTTGTTGGAATGAAAGAATTGCTCAAATTGGAAATTAATAGATATTTTAAAATAGCATGTCACTTAAACTGTTCAACAAGTATTGAGATCATTTACATTAAAAACTTGTTGGCAAATTTTTCTATGCTTATTTTTATTTCTTTGAGGAAAAGCTTTCACCTTATAATTGGAAAGACTACTTCATAATGTAACAAATTTTCTTTTCAACAGAGTTCACACATCTCATGTTCAATTGTCTGGTTGCTCTCAATAGTGCTTTGTTGTACAACACAAAAGTCTTTCCTCCTCAAGATTCAGTGTCTTCAAATAATATCAAAGAGCCATTAGCTCTTCCTTTAGTTTCTGCTCAGTCAAGCTGTGCACAGTTAGCTCCTTGAGTCTTTTCTCTAAACAATTCTCTCCACTCAGTTTGTGCTGCATTCTCTGAAATGTCTATAATCGACGGGCATTTGCTGAGTTGAATCACCTATGACAAAAACCAGTACAATGCACGTGATTAACTATGCTGCACAGTATCCCTGAGGGAGTTAGAGCGCCGGCAGGCTCACGGGGCATCTCACGTGCAACCTGTGAGCTACGCAGGTGTTCTGTGTACACAGGGACAGAGAGCAAGAGGCAGAATCCTCGAGCTCCCTCCAGTTACCGAGGGCACCTGTGCAGCTGTGACTCCGTCTGCAGGAGTTTCAGACAGACAGACCCAGAAACTCTGGGGGAGAGGGCTCAGAGCACCCGTTTTCAGTTCTACTCAAAGAGAATCAGCATCTACTATATAAGGACAAATATAGGCTGCTGGGTTGTGAAATGGGTCATGTTTCTGACAATTAGGGTTGATCCCCCTGACCTGCATGCGTCTGAGTGAAGCTCCTCAGAGACAGGGAATTTATCATATGTGCCTGTCAACAGCCCTGAAATGAAGAACATTCCTCAAATGAATAAATTGCTAGTGAGTGGCTGGTGGGCAGAGTGAGTCTCTGTCTCCCCCCCATGCCATCTCCCCCGCCCTCCAAGCTGCAGATGACCTGACTCGAGAGAACAGGAGTGTTCTTTGACTTACGGAAGTGGTTCCATCTGCCTGCTCGAGTTCTCATATGTGTTTCATATACTGTCCTGTGCTAGGCTGTGGTGCAGAAAAGAAGTCTATGATAAGATTTAAAGTATAGTTGAAGGTAATGATAAGGGGGAAATGTCACAATTTTGTACAAAATGAACTGTCAACTAAACATCATAGCAGGTCAGAGAAGAGACAGAGTGGATTCTGCCTGGACTCTGGGCACCACGTCGCCCTGCACAGGTGGGGCAGGGGGGTCGGTTAGGGAGATGGTGGCTCACAAGGGGCTGAAGGGAGACGCTTTAGGTCAGGAAGAAGGTAGCCGCAATATCAGTTTCCTGACCACCTAACTTTACACAGTTGACTCAGTCGCTCTATTACTCAATTTCTTTCTTGGTAAAATGTATTTAATGAGAACAGCCAACTGTTTTCACTGCTCAGTGGGCCAACCAAAAGACAATGCTTTACGTGAGTCGACTCATTTAATCCCCACAGAATCTATGAACTAAGTGCCATTAGGAGAGACAATTCCTATAAATTGCTTAGAACAGTACAGAGTGCATGGTGACCTTAGAACAGGTTAGTATGACCATTATTATATCACTGTCACCACCTGCAGGTAAGAAAAATGATGTACATAGAAGTTTGCTATTTGACCAAAAGCATAAAAACCAGAACTAGTAGAGGCAAGATTTGAACTAGGAAGTCTGTCTGCAGAGTCTGAGGATATAATTCTTCACAACACGACCTTTAAAAATAACCAAATGGCTATGGACAAGGCATGGCACTGTCTCAAGGACACGGAAAAGCTCAAATATTAGATACTACCCTTACTGTTGCAGGGAAAACCAGAATCACAGCTTTGGAAACATATAACTCATTCATTCACTTAACCACAGTTGATAGCGTGTCTACATACACTTGGCACTGAGGAAAATGGTCCCTGCCCATAAGGAGCTTGCAATATGTAAAACAAGGCAAGTTCATAAGCAAATAACTGAAGAATGACGAGAATTATGCTATGGGAATAATGGCAATGAAATCACACCTTCCTCCATCTTAGACAAGTGCCTAACCCACAATACAGATTTTAGTATAAATGCATTACTGATTTTATTACTGTTATGATCACCTGAGTGGTGGATACTCATGAAGGAAAGGGAGCTGAAGGAGCAACTCCCACTTGTGAACAAAGTCCAGCTCCCAGACGTGCTGGGTTTGGCCCTCCGATGTTTCATTTTGTTCTGTTTTGCTTATATGTGAATGAGTTTCCAAAATTGAAAACTTAGAAGATCACAGATTTCCAGTGTCTCCTGAAAAATCTAAAAACTGGAAAGCACATTTCTGCTTAGTGGACATCAGGGTTTGGCACTTGAAGGCAGCAGGGTCCTCTCTCCACTGTACATTGCCAGAGACCAGCTGGAGGTCCAGACAGCGCCAGCAGCCTGGCTCCTGGTGAAGGGGGTGAATGGACTATAAAGAAACCCCCTCTCATCCATACTGTTCCTAGAAATGTGTTTATAAGATTATAATTTTGGTCATTATTATGAATGGAATTCTTTTTCTTTTTTTGCATAAAGGGGATATTGCTAAATCTCTAAAGAATGAACATGAGGCCTGATGACCTTTCCTGATCTCACAAGCTCCCTGCAAACCAGCAAATACAAAGCCGCTTGAAGAAGAGTTTTCCTCCATAAGATGAAGGACTGCCATACGACCCAGCAGCAACTGCCCTCCGGGGTATGTACATGAAATAATTGAAAACAGCTATTCAAATAAAAGCTTATACAAGAAAATGTCCAAAGCACAACTATTCACAATATTCAAAAGGTAAAAAGAACCCAAATGTTTATCAACAAAGTGTAGTATATCTATGTGATGGAATACTATTCAGCCATGAAAAATGAAGAACTGATCAGTGCTACTGAGTGGATGAGCCCTGGAACACTGTGCTGGGTGGGAGGCACAGACACAGAGGGCGTACACTGTGGTTCTGTCCACATGAATGCTCAGAACAGGCAGGCTCAGTTCTGACAGAAGGCAGGCTGCTGGGCCAGTGTCTGGGGGTGGAGGACGAGGGGTGACTGCTTTAATTGGTACAAGATTTTCTTTTGTGGTGACAGTAGTCATGGTTATAAAACATTATGATGTACTAAATTCTACAGAATTGTGCCTTTTAAAGTGGATAAAATGGTAAATAGCAGGGTTTGCGTATTTTACCATAAATTTTAAAAAGGAATATTTCTCAGAATGTAGGATCTCAAAGATCAGGAGATTTGCTGTCTTTTATCAAAGCAGTGAGTTCTTCTCAAATACAGTCACTTAATCAGCACTGTGTGACTGGATATCACATAGTTATTGACCAAAAGAAAGCCTGACCTTATTATGCCTCACAAAGGTGTCACTGATGTTTTTTTTGTCTTTTTTTTTTATTGTTGGGGAATCATTCAGGTACAAATGCTTATGCTGCTTGTATTTGCCAAGTAAAGTCACTCCTATAATTGCGTCCCACCCCCAAGAGGTGTGTCACCTTGTGACCCCTCACCCCCTCCCTCTCTCTGCTCTCCCCCACCCCCCACCATGTTCCAGCATCAAGTGTCCTAACATCAGAATTGAGTACATTGGATTCTTGCTTCTCTATTCTTGTGATGCTTTACTAAGAAGACTGTGTTTTAACTCCATTCAGGTTAATACAAAAAAAGTAAAGTCACCCACCGCCTCTTTTAGTGGCTGAATAGTATTCCATGATAAGCATATACCACAGCTTGTTAATCCATTCCTGGATTGGTGGGCATTGAGGTTGTTTCAATTGTTTGGCAATTGTAAATTGAGCTGCGATAAACAGTCTGGTACAAATGTCCTTATGATAAAAGGATTTTTTTTCTTCTGGGTAGATGCCTAGTGATGGGATTGCAGGATCCAATTGGAGGTCTAGTTTGAGTTCTTGGAGGATTCTTTATACTTCCCTCCAAAAAAGTTGTATTGGTTTGCAGTCCTGGCTGGGGGCATCAGCCTACTAGACCTACAAGGCCATAGTGATCAAAACAGCATGGTATTGCCACAGAAATAGAGACATAGACATCTGGAACAGAGTAGAAAACCAGGAGATGAAACCAGCCTCTTACAGCCACATGATCTTTGACAAACCAAACAAGAACATACACTGGGGGGAAAGAATCCCTATTCAATAAATAGTCCTGGGAAAACTGGATAATCACATATGAAAGAGTGAAACTGGACCCGCATCTTCCTCCACTCACAAAAATTGATTCAAGATGGGTAAAAGATCTAAATCTAAGGTATTAAACAGAATTTCGGGCATGTTTTCCTTTATTATTTCAGGTATGTTTTCCTTCCTGTACTGAACACAAGGCCTTCCCCCTGCTCTTCTGAGGCCGTGATGACAAGCGGCCACACCTCCAGGACCTTCTCAAACACAGGTCGTGACTCTGCTGCAGGCAGGGCTCCTGTGCACAGGCAGATGCGGGCTGTCTGTGCTGGAACAACAGTGCTCACGGAGCACCTGCAGTGGCCCAGGGCTCTGCCTGCAGCTTCTCAGGACCATTTCACTCATCAAAGCCCCTGCAGTGTGTCTAGAGATGGTGTTCACACACACCGTGGTGCTTCCCCCACTAAGTGTCTCTTGTTCTCTGATGGGGCTTTCACATTGTTAAGTAAAACAGACCTCTCCTGAGGCTCCCCTCCTGATAGTGTCCTTAGGGGCAGCATCTACAACTGGGCTGAGCATCCCAAATGCAGTGCACAGGCTGCTAGCGAAGGAGCTCCAGAGCTCTGCTACTGAAGCAACTTATGTTTGCTTTAGGGAGAATCCTGTTATCTGGCTCCCTGCTGGGTTTGTTGCCATCTAAAGCTTGAAGTTGGCCACAAATGCATTTTCTTTTCCAAAAAGCACATGGGGGAGACAGGCTGCCTCACTGTGCGCCAGGAAGGCGCAGGTGGCAGGAGTGGGGGAGGGGAAGGCTGGGGGTGGGAGAGGGGAGGCTGGGGGAGGGGAGGCTGGGGAGGTGGAGGTGGGGGAGGGGAGGCTGGGGAGGTGGAGGACAGCTGGAGGAGGGGAGGGGAGGCTGGGGAGGTGGAGGACAGCTGGGGGTGGGAGGGGGAGGGTGGGGAAATGGAGGTGGGGAGGAGAGGCTCGGGAGGTGGAGGACAGCTGGGGGTGGGAGAGGGGAGGATGGGGAAGTGGAGGAGGGGGAGGGGAGGCTGGGGAGGTGGAGGCCAGCGGGTGAGCCTGGAGCAGGTGGTGTGGAGCCCTGGGCTCTGGAGACCCTTCTCTTCCACAGCTCCACAGCTTCATAAAGCCTCTGACATCGTGTTAAGACTTCATTGTCCAAGCACTGTTCTAAAACTTTTGCTAACACTACCTCGTTGAATTCTCATCATAATGCCGTGAAATGGACTTGAATAACCATTGCCCAAGATGATGCCATTTGTGGCAAAACCTCCACCAAACAACTATCCACCTAACCTTCTGGCTCTTGCTCTTGATGACAAGGAGACATGGTAAAGAAGGGTACAAAGATGCGTCCAGAGGGTCCAGTCTGCTGGGCACACTGACTCAGGCCAGACCCTGTCCTCAAGCATCAGGAGTCTGGCAGGACCCAGCCCCAAACCACCACACAGAGGAATTGTCCCATGTCTCAGGCAGAAATGACCGTCTGCAAAAGGCTAAAGATTGAGTACGATTTGTGTTAGGGCAGCAGGATAATTTTTAGTTGCTTAACAGTGTGTTTAAACTTTATTTCCATCATTCCGACTTGACAGGAAGATCTACATGTTCGATGTCTTTGCTTTGCGCTCCTGTCTCATTGCACCACTTACTACACTTCATTGTTTGGTTTATTCTCTTTCTTGTCTACTAGATCACAAAACTTCCAGGGCAGGACCACACGTGATTTGTCTCCGTGTCCCTAGCACCTGGCAGAGTACCTAGAACGGGATCCTAGTGAGCCAGCACACGGGGCCGTCTGGGAAGGCCATACTGAACAGGTGCAGTGTCCCCACGCTGGACAGGGGACAGCTGCTCTATCAAGCCAGTTAGTGGACTGCATAGCTACCTGCTGCTCCCCACACCACCGCCAAGAAATTATAAATGTACAAACTAAAATCGGCACACCCACTTTAGTGACAGAATTTCTCTCAGAGAAATCACAAGAACATGTCTACACAATGACGTGAAAAACATTAGGCCCCAAGCAGGGACTCGGGAAGTCTTCAGTGGCTGTAGAAGACGTCAGCTCTGCTCCCGCCACTTGAAAACATTTGGATGCGCATCTCGGGGAGGCTGCACTATTGAGGAGAAGCTCACCACTCTTCCTCACTGCTTCTTACTGTTTCTCAAGCAGCCTCCGTGGTATTCACCAACCTTTAGAATTTCTGCAGAGGAGCAGCGTGCAGGGAAGGCCCCAGCTGGACGCTCACTGCACAGAGGGCTGTTTGAGTGCATTTATCTGTGGGGCCCTGGGGCAGCTGAGGAAGGTGGGGTTCTAGGCTGAAGCATGGCCACGTCATGGCCTGGACATGCACTGATGCCGCAGAGAGCCCTGACCCACAAACAGGAGACGTGGCCTCAAGTACATCACCAGACCTGTCTGCACCCCAGTTTGAAATGAAAGAGTTGTGCAGGCTCACCACTAGGCTACCCCCACCTGATAAAGTTATATGACCTTAAGAAAACAAGAGGGCTTTTCAGTTGCCCACAGAGTCTGAAAAATCAACACGCTCTGTGTTCCTCAGTTACAGAAACGCATAGTCTTACAGCATCTACAGAGCCTTTTCTTGTAACCAACTTTTGAATATAGGAAAGATCAGTCATAGAGGGAGGGCCGTCCACAGGAGGTAAACACGCTCTTCTTTTGGAATGATGAACTCTGTACACCAAAGATGAGAAGAGGTGACAGGAGGGGAAAGCGATTCTCAAAAAAGGCAATTCGACCCATCTGAGTTGACATGGAAACACACATTTTTGCCCATGGGTAGCACTATTTCCATAGTGTATCTATATAAATGTTTTTAACTTTTTCATCTGTTGAAAGTGTAGCTCTAGAAAGTGATAAGAATATCCGTATGCAAAGTAACTCCCTGGAACACAGAAGCCCAGCAATCACAGCAGACTAAACCTGGCCTGCCGTGATCCCTGGTGGGCGCGCCAGCCAGCCGCAGCCTCCCAGACAGGTCAGTAGACGGCCCTTAAAGGCCCTGATGGAGAGAGAGTGGACGTCGTGGACGCATCAGCTGGTCGTAATTCAACACCCACGGGCAAATCAATGAATCTTCTATCACCCAGGTTTGTGACTGGATTCTAGGATCATGGGGCAGTGTTAAGATGCAAGTGGTTATGAAATCATTTAAAAAATGTGGCATCATCAGTGTTACGGATGAAACTGAGGACAATGGAATTCAGTGGGATGAGAAAAGTGACTTTTCAGAAGATAGGAGTAATGTGGAACTTGAAGAAGATGATACTCCTGCCGTTGACAGTGATGAAGAGCTCTTGGCCGTCTACGATATATAAATATCATAAATTTGTAACCAGTACACAAAATTACCTATACCTTGTATCTGTTCTTGGGTTTTGTAATTATTTGTTACATAAAATATTTTTGTACCATTAAAAAATTAATGCTAAAATTCCTTTATACATTGTAATACAAAAGAAAACAAGTATCTAAATGTAAACAGATAAAAATTTAAGTTAAAAATTATAATGCAGGTGGCGCCTGTGGCTCAGAGGAGTAGGGCACCGGCCCCATATACCGGAGGTGGCAGGTTCAAACCCAGCCCTGGCCAAAACTGAAAAAACAAAAACAAAAACATTAAAATGCAAAATCTTTTCCCTGGCAGTTTAAGTCAAAAACGTGGGTGTGAATTATAGATGGGGGTGCATTACACAGGGAAAAGTCCACTCTGCATTCCACTTTCACAAAACTGAAAAAGTAGTGAATCATTTCAGGATATAGCATCTAAAGAAATATTCAAAGGGAACTTTAAAATAGAATCCTACAATTTTGCAGGCAGCACTAAAGTTTAATACCCTGTTTTATCAATTCATGTTTCTATAGGTTGTGTTTCTACATACATGGGACATTTTTACATCATCTAATTTTTATATATTTTCCATCTATAGATGTAGCATGCTTAATAATAATTCCTTTATATTTCTGTTGTAAGTTGACAGCCAAAATAAGCAAAATAAAATCATAAATCAAAAAAGTTCTCAAAATTCAAATTGTACAAATTTGTTTAGAGAAACAGCAAGCCTGCTTTTACTGTATCAAAATGCTTGCAATGACCCTCTCTTAATATTATTAGAGTCTTTTAAGCTGCTAGCCAGTGCAAATTTAAAGCAAAAATTTAACATTCCTTAAAAAAGTTTCGTTATTGATATCACTTTATAATCAAGAGGAAGTGTAAATTAAAAAAATGGGTGGGGCCACATCTATGGTGCATCTTAGAATGGGTACAGGCGATTGCACTAATGTACACAGCTATGATTTAACAAAAAAATTTTTTAAAAATTCATATTTGTAAAATAACGTTTCCATCCCTGATACAGAAAACATGTCAAATTTTAAATGGATTGCATAATCAACAAAATTATATCTTATCAAATTGAAATCAAAGAATAGTCCATAAATTCCTGTAAATATTAACTTTCCAAGATAGAAAAAGAAATGTTTTTACACAAATCTTGGTGTGTGTCACACTTTATGGGGGCAAGACATGATTGCAAGAGGGACTTTACCTAACAATTGCAATCAGTGTAACCTGGCTTATTGTACCTTCAATGAATCCCCAACAATAAAAAAAAAAAAGGAAAAAAAAAAAGAATAGTCCATAAATTTCTGTAAATATTAACTTTCCAAGATAGAAAAAGAAATGTTTTTACACAAACCTTGGTGTGTGTCACACTTTATGGGGGCAAGACATGATTGCAAGAGGGACTTTACCTAACAATTGCAATCAGTGTAACCTGGCTTATTGTACCCTCATTGAATCCCCAAAAATTAAAAAAAAGAAAAAAAAAAGAAAGGAGCAGAAAAAATATTCAAAGAAAAACAAAAAACAAAATTAACTACAATCTAAGCTATACGAATTTTAATCAGATGATTGGCTAAAATAAAGAAGAAGGAATCTTAAGAGCTTGTCTCTAATTGTCCATATTTCCATGACAGCAATCTCTTTCCTTTCCTGCTTCCTAATATCTTTGTTGATCGATATTTTATGATAATTGTTTCCATGGAAACTTGTACTTAATCTACTTTTTTCCTAGCCTAAATCTCCACCTTCCCAAAAGGTAAGCCAAAGATGTAGAATCTCTCAGCAAAGATGAACAGCCAGCACTTTGGGACAAGTTATTTTTAAATGGCTCATTGTCACTTTGTGTCTCACTTTGTCACCTTCCACCCCCCAGATTCCCACTTCAGCCACTTTTCCCTCCTCAGAGTCCCATATCCTGACATGTCCTCTTTCTCCAGCTTGTAAATCTGTCTCTTCTGCCCTTAAAGCCTCTCTTCCATGTAGTTATAGACTTTATACAGTAACGAGAACACTCAAATATTCCAACTAAAAACTGCAACATACCTTTTTCTTCTGAGAAAAAAATGTATATAGACACATGAATCAATCTGTGTCAACCCGGTTACTAAGCTCCTGTCCTGTGTGTCACGCCCCTTAGCAGAACACGGGTGGGTGTGACTATGAGGTGGCGGCACTTGCTCCCAAAGAATTCACAGTCTCATAAAAGTGTACAAACTTGAAACAGATCATTTCAGAGTAGCAGGTGTAAGAAGCCCTGTGCAGACCTGATTGAGACGCCACATCCGGGTGGCCACACACAGGCCTGCAGCACCCACAGGTGAACGTACGCAGGGACAAATGTGACTGCAGAGATTCGCACAGAGAATCGGGAAAGAACAAATCTGATCATGAACGATCATAAATATGACTTAAACTGCCCCAGGAAGTAGAATTCCACCCAAAATGGTTTAAATGAGAGAGTGCAGGTGGGGCTGTCAGCAGAGTCAAGATTTGGCTTCCTGCTGAAGGTTTTTCTGACTCCACCCTCACTATTACCTTACGTGAAGGTTATCTTAGGCCCCCTCTAAACTGCCATGCATTCTGTTATAGATCTATCATGGCAGTTACACTCCGTTTTAGAGATTTTCTTTTCTACGTCCTCAGTAGAGCTGAGATTTGGGACAGCAGGGAGTGTGGCCATTCCATCTACCCACTGCTAATAGCCCAACATCTGATCAATAAACTCTACTGGGAAGACAGAATTATAGCAAATGAGAACTATAAATGTAGAAATTATTATCATGTAAACTAATTTTAGAAAATGCATAAAGCAGAAGTATCAGAAAGGGCTACAAGAGAACCAAGAATAGGAATTTATAGCATGATCCAGGGGTCTGCTGAGTGGGTGGGAACGAGTGCAGCGTGTGATGATGTGTGGTCAGGACACCACCACACAGACACGAGGGAGGGCGTGAGCGGCATCACGGAGGCAGGAGAAAAGGAGGAAAAGGAGAGGATACTCGGAGAAAGAGACACTATGACTGGATGCAAAGACAGCGATGGGAATGAGGTTGGAAAGGTCGACGGGAGCTCTGGGTCACAGTGGTTCTGCAAGTGAACACAGTGAGTCTGCTTATCAGCACCCAGGGGAAATAGAAAATAGGAAACCATAGAAGGATACACAGGAAGTTGACAGAGTCACCAAACAGTTATAGGCTTATCTAGAAACTGGGCCTCAGAAAATTAGTAAGGGGAGTGAGGAAGGGACATAAGCTATAAGGCACCAAAAAGCAGAAATAGATATGAAACTACAACTTTTTTAAAAACCAGAATGAAGAAAGTTATTCTAAACTGAAATACCCCCACCACATACATGACTTAACAATTCTAAACTATATACATATTTTTTCACATTTTAATGTTGCTGAAATCAGGATGCTAATTTAAATTGATGGCAATTTGCATTAGTGACATACAGTAACAGTCGCTCAGTAAATATTTCGCTCCATGAATGAATGAAGATTGATATGAACCAAGAACAGACTGATTTTAATCTTTCATCCCATTTCTATTAGTGCCAGTCTACAAGCTTTATTTGATTTTTAAAAAATAAATTTAATATGTCATTTTGAATCTACCTTTAAGCAAATTCTGGGCTTTGATTTAAAATACTGGGAAAAAAAATTCTCTACAGAAATCTAAAGTATACTTTCTTCAGAACATCATCTATGCTATGTATGTATTTTTTAGTAAATGCTACTGATAGTTAAGAGTTGGCACTCAGGTTGCAACATATGGTGTAACATTCGAATAAAGTGGGGAGCGCAGAGTGCAGAGCCCCAGAAGCCAGGAAGACACCCAGCAACTCACGGTGCCTCACGGGCAGCAGGAGAGGAACAGACTTCAGAGACCAGGAAAACGGTGAGCCGGGAGAAAGACAGTCAGCAACGTCCCTCCTGGGGCACGGCCCACAGAGGAAGCTCCTCCTGGCTTCCCTTTGAATTTGACCACCAGTAAATTCCAGCAGGAAATTTGAGGGCAAAAGAGAGCCAGGCCGTGGCCACTTCTCCTGGACTCCTTTCTAGCTCTGGACGGCCTCCTTTCCTTCCTTTTCTCTCCTTCCTTCTTTCTTTTTATCTTTATCGGTGTCTGACGCAGCTGGTGACTTTCATTTCCACAGGGGCATGGCTGGCCCTTCCCGGCAAAGTCGGCTCCCACCCGGGAAGACCTGGGCTTCCCGCATCTTGTTTGTTGGTGTTGGACTGACCCTCGCTTGGCCCCTCCCCTTGACGGCACCTCTGCACACAGTTCTCTCATTGACAAATCCTCATTAGAACCATCTGGGCAAGTTCTGTTTTGCTGGGTTTCTGACGGACAATGCCTGGGAGAAACTTCAGTGAAACCTGAAATGTAAATAATCTTGAGGAGTATGAAAACGTAATTCTGTTCCTCAGCACCTCATTAATTCATTCCTGGGCTATCTCCCTACTCTCAGAAAAAAGCACTGACTCAACTGTGAGTAACTCAGGGGCCCCTGGTGAATTCTGATCTGCCTCCAGCGCTGTTAGGAGGCTCAGCTCTGAGAGACCCCCTGCTCCTTACAGAGGACTCAGGGAGACACGCTGGGTGACCCTTACAGATTGCTTTATGCAAGGGTGTCTTCTGTGAAATCTTGGGCTTCAGATTTTTTCTATTTTAGGTATAAGCAAAGTTTTTATAGAACTTGAAAGAATGGTAGCTAAACCCTACATCCATAGTATGGTTTTAAATAGATACAGCTCTGGCTGGAGGGCTCCTGGGACCTTACAGGACAGAAAGCAGGAGCAGTGACGAGGGAATGAAGGGCGTCACCTGACAACTACCTGGGAGATGGCCAGAGCACTAATGGGCATCTGGGTGACAGCCCTTTATCTCACTTGCACAGGAGGAACAGTAGTTTATTAGATCTGTTAGTCATGGACTCATGTAGTTTTTCTCAGGACTCAAAGTTTTCAGAGTGTGAAAAGCAACCAGGATAATAATTGGCACACAGACCACTTGTTTCTGCAGGAAGTGAAAGGTGGTAGCCACCACGGGAAGCAAGCTCCAGATCCTCCTGAACTCACACAGTTAGAAAACCAGCCAGAAGACTGCAGGTCAGAGGTCCCCGGCTCCAGATTTTTATAACTCAGTATACATCACTGGGGCATTTTGAAAAGTAAGATCTTATTTTCACAGTCACTAAAATGCCATCTTCCACAAACTTGGTAGGAATCAGGCTGACATGACCAGCTCCCGGGGTCCCCACCAGGCTGACATGACCAGCTCCCGGGGTCCCCACCAGGCTGATATGACCAGCTCCCAGGGTCCCCACCAGGCTGATATGACCAGCTCCCAGGGTCCTCCACCAGGCTGACATGACCAGCTCCCGGGGTCCCCACCAGGCTGACATGACCAGCTCCCAGGGTCCTCCACCAGGCTGACATGACCAGCTCCCGGGGTCCTCCACCAGGCTGACATGACCAGCTCCCGGGGTCCTCCACCAGGCTGACATGACCAGCTCCCGGGGTCCTCCACCAGGCTGACATGACCAGCTCCCATGGTCCTCCACCAGGCTGACATGACCAGCTCCCAGGGTCCCCACCAGGCTGATATGACCAGCTCCCAGGGTCCTCCACCAGGCTGACATGACCAGCTCCCAGGGTCCTCCACCAGGCTGACATGACCAGCTCCCGGGGTCCCCACCAGGCTGACATGACCAGCTCCTGGGGTCCCCACCAGGCTGACATGACCATTTCCTTGGGTTCCCCCACCAGGCTGACATGACCAGCTCCCGGGGTCCCCACCAGGCTGACATGACCAGCTCCTGGGGTCCCCACCAGGCTGACATGACCAGCTCCCAGGGTCCCCACCAGGCTGACATGACCAGCTCCCGGGGTCCCCCACCAGGCTGACATGACCATTTCCTTGGGTTCCCCCACCAGGCTGACATGACCATTTCCTTGGGTTCCCCCACCAGGCTGACATGACCAGCTCCCGGGGTCCCCCACCAGGCTGACATGACCAGCTCCCGGGGTCCCCCACCAGGCTGACATGACCATTTCCTTGGGTTCCCCCACCAGGCTGACATGACCAGCTCCCGGGGTCCCCAGCAGGCTGACATGACCAGCTCCCGGGGTCCCCCACCAGGCTGACATGACCAGCTCCCGGGGTCCCCCACCAGGCTGACATGACCAGCTCCCGGGGTCCTCCACCAGGCTGACATGACCAGCTCCCGGGGTCCCCACCAGGCTGACATGACCAGCTCCCGGGGTCCCCCACCAGGCTGACATGACCAGCTCCCGGGGTCCCCCACCAGGCTGACATGACCAGCTCCCGGGGTCCTCCACCAGGCTGACATGACCAGCTCCCGGGGTCCCCACCAGGCTGACATGACCAGCTCCCGGGGTCCCCACCAGGCTGACATGACCAGCTCCCGGGGTCCCCACCAGGCTGACATGACCAGCTCCTGGGGTCCTCCACCACCTCCAGGCAGCTTTCTGTGCAGCCTTTGTTTCCAGACTCTAGGATGCTTGACGTTTTTATTCTATAGCAAAGCAAGATTCTTGTGAGCACTGTATACTTAGCATTTAATGGTTCAAGTCAGAAACACCTGGCCTTAATATATATTTAATCTCTCCAGCTTCCCTATGAGAACAAGAATATTTACATCTTCACTTACACTCACTCATGTGCCTACTCAATTGCTTATTTTATTTTCATAAACATTTCTTGAATGCCAGAAATACACTAGAGAGCAAACCAGTAGAGGGAGGGTTAGGGAGGACGCCTTGCTTTGAGGGTTTCCAGCTTTTACGTGAAGGTGAGGAACTGCAGAGCCTGGGTTGTGTCTTACAGGCCAGATTTGAGCTGAGCGCGCAGACAGGAGGCATCTACCACTCCCCAAAGTCGTGACCAAAAACTGCAGGAAGAATGATGCCGGCGTTGGATTTAACAAATGAATGGGCGTTCTCAGGCCTCAGGTGACAAAAGAACAGGCCAGTCTGATGGCACGGCAGGTCTAGGCAGGAAGAGCAGTCTCCCCACTGTGTCGTTAGCCCTAACTCTTACATCAGGGCAAAATTCATCACTTCCGAGACTGTCGTGTTCGTTTAGAGCAGTGTTTTGATATGTTTTATCTCATAGCACACTTGAACCTATAGTTTAACTTCTGGGGAATACTTAAATTATATTGATCAAAACAAGAAAAAAGAGCATAAATGTCTTAATACAATACTTAAGTAAGTGAGGTGAAGGCTATGTTAACCAGTTTGATGTAAGATTCCAAATTGTATATAAAATCAGCACATTGTATCCCATAAATGCAACAATGTATATACCCTAATGATTTAATTTAAAAAAAAGAAAAAAATTAAAAAAGGATACAATTACTGTGCTTTCGCTTTGAACTTCTTTCGAAAATAATTTAACTAATGATCTTTGAAAAATTTTCACAGCCCACCTGAGATTGTGTCACAACACACCAGCTGAAAATCACTGGTATAGAGAGAGACATGGGAATACTTCCTAGGGAAGCCTGCTTCACTCTCTCTGCCAAGAAGACCCAACTTGAACTTTCTCTATAAAATTAATATGGGATCAATGACTCAATAGTTGGAATAAAGAAACTCTCACTTTGTTTATAAGGTGTTTGAATTTGATTAGAAAATAAAAGATAAGAACAGTTCCCTAACAGTTGGGATATTATTGAATGTTCCCAGCAAAAGAAATGACGAATGTTTGAGATGATACATCATGCACATCTGAACCTCACCACATACCTCATAAACATATATCATTATTATGTGTCCATTTGAAAATAATAAAGTATAATAAAAAGTAATAACAAAAGACTAGCACTTCTCAGCTTGGGCTTCACGTGAGAATTACCTGGGGATCTGTCAAAAAACACCAGAGCCCAGCAGCCGCATTAGACAAATTACATCAGAGGTCCAGAGGAGGGGGCCCAGACTCTGATAATAATCTTTTAATCTTCAGGCGATTCCAAAGGATAGCCGGGGTTTAGAACCACTGAAATATGCAATGTCTATGTTCTCTTCTTGCTTTAACATATTTTCATTCCAAATGAGTAAGAACCACCTCTCCCGCCCAGACGTGTTCTCATCTTCGTAGTTCTGCGAAGATTTTGAGTTTGGTGTCATTGAAATTACTCACTGGGCAAAACCACTAGGACACAATGTGAATGCTGTCTACGTGAGCCAGCTGTGTGCAAACACGCCTCAGGGGCTCCTGCTGGTAAGTGTTAATAAGGTCCGACTAGAGACAGGCAGTACCAGAGAGGGCTGTGCGGGGTGACTGCAGAAACACCAACACTCCACCTCTCAGCAGAGGGGCTCCTCTGGGGTGTGAGGACCTCACTAATAAGCAGGCTTTCACTGCACTGAGGAGGGATGTAAAAGACACACAGGGAACGGGATATAAATACACGTGCAGTTCCATTTGGATTTGCCAAGTGTGATGCAATATAGATAGTAAAAGTTTCTTATTAGAAAACTGGTAAGACAGATCAATCACTGATCTGCTTATCTTAGCATTGAAGGTTCTTACCTTGTCCAATACTCTCCCTAAAGTTGAATCTCCTGTTAGCTTCTTTATGGCCCCTTGTGGATAGCCCCCTGAATACTTCTTTTCCCAGGGAAGAGGCCCCACTTGCCTTCAATGTCACCATAATCTCTATCGCTGGGAAAGTCTTTGATAAACTTGAGCAAGATTTCCTTCTTCTTTTCCCTAATTCATCTGAAGTCATGCAGAACAAGTCTAATTTCCTCCACCATCTGAGAGCATTTTAAATTCTTGGAAAAGAGCTCTGCAGAACCTCAGATTGTCTCCCAGCCTGAACAAACTCATCACCTGCAGACACTCCGTGGGGCTAATGGGTAGAGTTCCATTTTTACTTAGGTGCTACAGCTACTGCAATTTCCACAATTAGCACCCAGAAGTCTATTGGGGAGCAGAAAATTGCATTTTATAAAGAAACACAGGCTATCTCTTGCTTCTTATTTTAACTAAAATAGTGTTTGAGTTTTCCTGTGTAGACAAAATTATCCCTTTCCCATGGCTCAGGATATAGAATATTAGCAATTTTCAAATGCTAAAATGGCTAAAGTGGTCAACATTCTGCCAAACTATACGAACAAGCAACCTCCCCTCCCTCCCCCTACAACAAGCAGAGAGACCCATTTGGGGGAACCAGCGTGATTCCTTTTAATTTGCTTCCGTATGAATCTCATAATGATGTCCCTCTCTCCCTGAAGACAAATAAGAACAGAAACAGATGTTCACAAGTGGCGAAGGCGACTGACGATCTCTTCCTTTCTGCTAGCATAGAGCTCAGTTTCTTTTGGTGCATCAGCTTAAACAAAATAACAAGATTCCACAGATTCGAGGGTCATAATATCAACCTCTGTCAGCTGCACACAGTGAGTGTGGTCCACAGTCCTCCAACAAACTCTTCAAACAAAAGCAGAGGAAATCTCACGATTGGACAAGCTAGGGATGTTATGATTCCACCTGCCCTCTCTGTCTTCACTTCACGGACAGGCTCTCTGTTTCTCTCCATCCTGCTCTTGAAACTCAAACGTCTTTGCTCCTGGTAGTAGAATAGTCTCAATTCACGTGCAAGAGGAGTAAAATGTTTGGTTTCTTCTTTTTTTTGTTTTTTTGGTGAGGTCATTATTTTATTTGATTTTTGCTTCTTTTGTGTTTTCTCAGAAAGAGAAATAAAAAATAACACAACAAAAATGTGAAGAGAAACAAGAAAAAGAAAGGAGATTAGAAAGAGATTTTTATAAATGGGCTCTCCTGATCTGGGAAGGTTATTAAAAGGGAGAGAAGGATCAGGCTCTTAAAATATTGGCATTTTTCTATTTTTAGAGGAATGTCTTTCTGGCCCCGAGAAACACTGGCGTTTACACATATTACACCCATGACCCTGACCTGGTTCATTGTCCTGCAGCCTCAGCATGAACTGAGCCATGGAGGGCCCATGGCCATGGAATGAGTCATCAAGGTATCCACTGAAGAGGCCATGGAGGAAGCCTTGGATGAGACCACTGAAGAGGCTGTGTCAAGTGACTAGGAAGGCCTCCAGGGAGGCCGTTGAAGAGCGTATGGTCGCTGGGTAATTGGAGATGTTCTAAGGGACGGGATCTTGGGGATGAAGAGGGTCATGGAGAAGAAGACAGAATCATGAGGGGAGAGTGAGTCAAGATGAGAGACCAAAATGTTCCTGGTCATAAGTCATGGCCTAGGTCGAAGACAGAACCATACTCTTGGAGTATGGAACTAACTAGACTCTTGGAGTCTGGCCAAAAAGGTCAGCTCAAACAGAGAGTGGCTTTGGAAGAAGCCCACGCCTCCTTAGGCCTGGGGATACCTCAAGTACATTGGTTTCTTCTTTAGAAAGCACGGGCATTTGGGTGACCACTTCTTACTCGCGAGTGACAGTGTCACAATGAAATAACCAGTGCCATGTTGCTAATCAACTTCTATCGTTAAAGGAGGACAGTGTGTCATCACACTGGTTAATCCAGCCTGCCCAGCTCTTTCCTCTCTCTTCAAGCCTAAAATCTGCCGTCCCCATATTCTCCTGGTTTACATTGCTTGCTAAAGACCACATGTAAAATGTTTACCTGTATCTTTCTCATTGTCAAGGGACATGTTCTAGAGAAAAATGGCAAAGAATCTAATTATTGCTGAGAAAATATATTGCCCACTCCTCTTTCTCAAAAAAATTTTTTTTGAGGCAGAGTCTTCTTACTTTCTTGCCCACAGCTCACAGCAACCTCAAACTCCAGGGCTCAAGCGATCCTCTTGCCTCAGCGTCCTGAGTAGCTAGGACTACAGGTGCCCACCATAATGCCCGGCTGTTTTTAGAGATAGGATCTCACTCTCGCTCAAGCCGGTTTCAAACTCCTGAGCTCAAACGATCCACCCACCCTGACCTTCCAGAGTGCTGGCATTATAGGTGTAAGCCCCGGCCCCTAGTCCTCCCCCATCCCTTCTCAATTTTGTTCACTTCCTTTGAAGGTATCCAATGATATCCTGAGGTTTCTCTTATACAAATGCATCTGTCTATTATTTTCTCAAGAATAAAGACATATGCGCAGAAACAACAAACTCCGGAAGAAGAGAAGGACCAGCAGGGATGTCACACGGCCAAGACGCTGACTGTCCACCTAGGGTTTAAAATCCAGACTTGGGTTCCTGTGTTTCTCTATAATTGGAAAGACTGATTTAGCTAAAGTAGCACCTTCCAACAGAAATGTAATGTGAGTCACTAAAGAAAACACAGACTTGCAGATTTTCTAATAGCCGTGTCTAAAAATAAAAAAGAAATGAGTAAATCGATTTCAATAATATGCTTAGCCAAATATGTCCTATTACCTCATCAATACAAACTTTATTAGGAGATATTTTATGCTTTTTCTTTTGTGCTACATCTTCAGAATCCAGTGTGTATTTCATACTTATATCCATCTAGACTGGCTACATTCCACACACTCAACAGTCATGTGCACTGTGGCCATGTTGGAAAGCACACGGGAAGTGCCAAGACGTTCTGAACGTTTGCCAAGGGAGAAAAAGTAAGTGTCATATTATATATTTCAAATATGGGAATTATTTTTATGGCAAGTGAAAACTCCTCAAATTTAAGGGGCTAAGTACTTTTCTTCCTACTTTTTACCAACCTCAGAGTCAGCAACAGAGGCAGAACGCTGGAGAAAGAGCCCACAGCCACAAGTCCTGCTGAAGGGGACCCTGAGGCCTCATAGCCCAGAGACAGACGACGTCTCCTGGATGGAGAGCCAGGAGATATGGTCTGCCGGTCAAGTCAATTCCGGATCAAGTAAGAACTGCTGGAATCAATGAAAGTACGTTACGCTACAGCAGTTAAACGTTAATCTTTGCAGACCTGTCATCTATAATTTAATTTTCACAGAGCAACTTATTTAAAAACTGTTTCTGAAGTCAGGGTCGGATTCCAAATGTATGGGAACTTGGAATTCTACTTGGGCTTTTTCCTTGTTCACTGCCATTTTGGCCAGAAATTGTTTTAAATTCTCAGAGTTTCCACTGTGAGAGGTGTCTTAAAAACAGCGTGGTAAAACCAAAGAAAATAAGCTCTCGTCTGATTTGACATTAAATGGGGAAATAATAAAATACACAAGTACATATGTATTAACTCAAAAGGCTTCCATTCTTTAAAAACTGTGTTATCGCAGGCTGGAAGAGCGCTAAGCGGGAACGAAGATAGGAAAAGTCCTAACCCTCCAGAGACATGGCAACCTGTAAGGAGGGCGATCTGGCATAACCAGTCAGGACAAAGGTTGGACAGCGTATCCTCAGTAGCAGCAGGAAGCCAGCCTGCTCCGCTCTCCAGCACCCCTGGCACTCAGCCTCGTCCCAGTGGAGGCCGAGCTGCCTGAAGGCCACAGGACAACAAAGACTTAGCTCCTCCGTGTGCAGAGAACCGAGGGCTGCTGTGAGTGCATTCGCCTTGGGGACAGGACAGTAATTTAAGCATATGTTACTAACCCATCACAGCAGAGACGACACACACAAATTCAAGACTGTAAGTGTATCTGTTACCCTCACTGTGATGTGAAATGTGTGCACAGTTGCATTTTTTGATGGCTGCTGAACAAACTACTAATTTAGTGCCTTAAAATAACACGAATTTTATCATCTTGAAGTTCTGGAGGTCAGAAGTCTGACAGAGGTTTCACTGGCAAAAATTGAGGTGTTAGCAGGGCTGTTCCTCCTGGAGTCTCTCAGGGAGACATCTGGACGCTGCCTGGGCTTCTTGACCCCTGCACAGCACCTCCCTCCACCGTCAATGTCATCAACACTGTCACTCAATGATGATTCCTCTGTGGTCACAGCTCTACCTGACCACAGCCAGGAAAGCCCAGAAAGGCTCCCTATTATTAAGGATTTCTATCCGGTCATACTCGGATAACCCATCTCAAGGCCATATCCTTCATCACACCTACAAAGACTCTTTCCAGGGATTAGGGTGTAGGCATCTGTGGGCATCTTTGGGGGCCCATTATTTTCTATCTCCCACAGAGAATGGATAAATTGTAAAACTACACATACAACTTCCTTGCTGTCCCCACGGCTGGGTGCTGCCTGCATTCCTCAGCTCCCAGCCACCTTCCTCCATCTTCACAGCCATCAGCATTTTCTCTCCGACCATTCTTCCAAGGTCAAGTGGCCCTCTGACCATATCCAGGAATGCTGTGTTTTATCTCCCTCCCTATCTCTCTCTCTCTGCCAGCTCCATCCCAACCATTCCCTTAACTAATCAACAGTCTGAAAGAAAAAGGAAACTATATGCAAATACAGTTACACTTACTTCCCCCAACTGTTTCTTACTGCCTTGGAGGGCCTGAAAATCACTATACAATAGAAGAATAAACAAACAAAAAATTAGTAGCAGAGATACAGTAAACATCATCACCAACATACCCGACTATCAAATACATTCAAATAATAATGTCGAATCAATCGTGGGCCAAGTATACATTAAAACCATTTTTGCCCCTGTTATTTTTTCCTAAGGGAATTGAAGCTAGAAAAAGTTATACGTGTTGGTATTTACAAAAAATAGCAGCTCCATTGAAATGAAAGTGCAAACCATATTGAGCAGTAAACATTTGTGATAATTACCTTTGTGCAGACAAAATATGCACTCGCCCCCTCCCTGTATACCTCTTCAAACACCCACCATGAAAACATGCAGAAATGCAAGATTTTCAGGGTTTGCTATAATGATTTAATTTATATCTCAAAATGCTTTCTACTGTTAATGTTCAGATTTCTAACATATATTTTTATATAAAAAGTATGCTTTAAAAATGAAAATATCTGTTTTTCTTAAATATGTAGTTCTGAAACACTTTTCTCCATCAACCCCAAGCCGGACACGGAAGGTGCCGCTATAGAGCTGGATGAGTTTAAAACAATTTCTCATTTCTGACTTGCGTACTCGCCACACCTGTCCTCTCCCAGGTACTCGTTATCTCCTCGTAGTATCAAAAGAGACAGAAACTCAGTTGCTTCCATCTACAAACAGAATACAATCACTCTGTCGGTGAGACTAACAGTGTACTCCATATCAGGCACTAAGCTAGCACTTGTATTAATTCTGCATCACCTTTTATCTTCGCAATGACTCTATGTGTCAGTTTTGCTAACCCAAAGGTATCTGAGGCTTAGAGAACAAAAGACGCTGGGCAGTGTTAGGTGACTACACTCTTCGCTGCAATGCGATAAAGCACTGCAGGGTCCACGCGTTTCCGAAATGCTGTCCTCACACATAAAAACTTTAGAGAAGTGGTTAAGGCAACCAGTGGTTAAGTTGCTCATAGTTAAGTTCATGCCATCAAAAAGCAAAACTACTTTATTATTTCTTAATTCCTAGACTGTAATTGCTTTTCAAAATCTAAATCAGTGAAATTAGCCTTTGACATCACTGATGCTCATCCCAATGCCTTGCGCTCCTTAAAAATCAGCTTGATTAATACCACCTCTCTCAAATCCTAAGGCAGTTTTATCAGTACTTTACACGGCACTATGAAGACGACAGGAGAGGCTGAGGAGGAAACAGGCCAGAAGAGGAGGCTGATGGGGCCTGCAGGTGCTGAATGCACACACCAGGTTTCAGACCCAGCAGGGAGAGCAAAGCGGAGGTAGTGTCAGCCTGGGGGAGACCGCTCAGGAGTGACCAGAGGGAGAGGAGGAACAAAGCATCAGGATATACCGCAAGCCCATGTGCCCCACAGGAAACAGAGGACAGGCCTGGGAGACACCAACTCTAAGCAAAGCGAGTGGCCTGACAGCAGGTGAGATGAAGTCGGTTAAGAATCATAGCCCGAGCGCTTCCTTCCCAACCACTTCTTAAAGGACACAATGTGTATTGCTGACCACGGGCACCATGCTGGACAGCAGGTCTCCAGGACTCACTAGCAAGGGGGGCAGGAGAAAACCATCAGAGGTGATGACCGAGCAAGTGACCTTGCTCCAGCCACGTCCTGCAGGCATCTGCACATGTCCAGGCTCACCAAACTGGATTCGTTGCATGGGTGACCTTTTGGGCAAATCAGTTATACCTCAAATAAGCACTACAGAAAGAATCCACATCTGATTCTAATTGAACGTGTTAGGCCTTGGCATATGATTGATTACCTACTCATATTACCAGTTAATAATTTATAACTCCTTTGTGATACGTTTATACCAAAACACAAACCATGGAACACAACATGGTAGAAATATAAGGGCTCCAGAGTCACTCAGTGACAGTTCAGACTCTGGACCCACCACCTGCTGCCCTAGAGACAGAGAGCTAAGTGTGGGTCCCTGAGGAGACACTCCAGACTGGGGGCGACCGACTGTCCTTCCTGCCCAAGATGGCTGTGGTTTACACACTGGAAGTCCTGCGTTCTGGGAAGCTCCTCAGTGCTGGGCTCACCAGAATGGCTGGTCACCCCACCTTGGCTGAACCCCACCTCTAACATTCACTGTGGTGTGACATAGGCCAGGTTACTTTTCTCTCTGTGACTCAGTGCATGCATCAGTAAGGTGCCAGTGAAAATGACAGCTTCAACCTTCACTGGTCGTTCTGTATATAAATAACTATATACATAAAGCTCCAAGAACACACCAGGAACACAACAAACCATAGGTGTGAACAAGGAGGCATCAAGCCTTAAAGTGGAAGGGTGGTGCCTGTGGCTCTGTAGGAGTAGGATGCTGGCCCCATACACTGGAGGTGGCGGGTTCAAACCCAGTCCCGGCCAAAAACTGCAAAAAAAAAAAAAAAAAAAGAAGAAGACTTAAAGTGGCCAGGTGCAGTGGCACATACGTAAAGTCCTAGAGCTTTGAAAGGAGAGGGCGGGACGGTTCCTTGAACACAGGGGTTCCAGATCAGCCTTGGCAACATAATGAGACCCCATATCTACAAAAAAACCTTTCCAAAAAAAGTTACCCAGGTGAGGTGATGTGCACCTATAGTCCCAGCTACTCAGGAGGCTGAGGTGGGAGGATCACTGGAGCCAGGAGTTGGAGGCTGCAGTGAGGTAGGATTGTGCCACTTAGCTTGGGAAAACAGCAACACCTTGTCTCCTAAAACAAAAACAAAACCTTAAACTTGGAGAACTTTAGATTTTTAATGGAAATGGTAATATGGCCTTCACAGAGTTGCGGTGAGGCTTAAATTGAGTATTATGTAACTCTTTGTCTAGTGTCTGAATACAAAAATGTGTACAATAGTATTGATTCATCCAATATTGTATACATACGTGAAAGTATTTTCTACATGTTAAAGAGTTATAAAAACACTACTCCTTCAATATCTATCTGCTCAGATAAGAGGCTAACGCCAAATGAATCCCGGCCGTACACGAAGGAACAGATTTAGCAGTAAATATTTCAGCTTCCCACACAGCACCTGCTAAAATGGGCTCTGACATAATAGTTTTGCTAACCCGCAAAACTCCAAATGGCACTTTATTGAATCTAATGCCTAAAAAAAAACTAAATGCATTTTTTGTGCTCCCTGGAGGAAGGTACAAGGTGTGGTCCTAGTGGAAGCGTCCCTCAGCCTGCCCGCCAGGCTTTCAGAAGAGGCCTGGCTAATACCCACTTCACCCGGAGAACTGCTGAGTGTCACGGGTTCAGAAAGCACCTCTCATCTGATAAATTCTAGGCACAGTTACAAGCTGACAGAATTACAGGAGACAGACGTGCCCTCTGCAGACCTCCCTAACACACCACACTCCTGCTCACTTCCCTGAAAGCATTTCACAGTTCTGGGAACCAGCTGCGCCCCAGGGATATGAGAAAGAAATTAGGTTAAAGAAACAGAGGAGGAAAGGGGGAGAGAAGAAAACCAAATAAAAACAAATTACATCTGAACTCGGAGCGTTAGAGGAGCAGGCCTGCCTTCTAATTCTACGCTTTCTTCTCTGTTGCACTTTGAAGGAAGAGCTGTCTTGGGCCACACAGTAAATATACAAACACTAAAGCTGATGAGCAAAAATAAAGGTCTGTGCATATTTTTCAAGCTATACAACATCACAGATAAACAAAATGGGCCTCAGATAATCTGCTTGTGGCCTGTGGGCCGCAGGTTGGACACCCCTGAAGTCTGACTTTGAAGACTTTGAGTCAGTCCTTCTGGCCCTCTGGGGCCCAGCTTTAGAGCATGTTAGTGGGTTTGAACTGTGGGGTCTCCTGAAGTCTTCTCAGTATAGGCATTTTCTCAATACTCTTTGGTAACTACAATTTTGCATGTAAAACATGAACATACTGAACATTTTCAGGCATTTCTTACTTTCTTTGTGAATTAAAAACTAATACGCATGATTTAATGCCATGCATACATTTGAAAACTGATTTTCTAACTTCATGGACATTTCAAAGAGAAAAAAATAAAATTTTTTCAAATGAGAATTTACTTGCCACAGAAAAAGCACAGGATGCTAGTTGTGCTGTTTCAGAAATCATTCTGAGCTGGAGGTTGACATTAGGATGTTTGTTAAGGAGAACTGCTGGGCTAATAACCACAGAAAGGAAGGGAGGCCACTGGGCTGAACCACTACGGAAGGGAGGGAGGGGAGTGGGGCTGGGACCCTGCCGCTCTGCCAGTCGACCCGCCAGCGCATCAGAGTCCTTCCACATTGAACCATGACTGCTAGACCTTTACACCCCAACCTCCACCAGTCACAGAAGTGGGCTGTGAGGGGGGCGGGGTGGCCTTGATGAAGAGGCCACAGTGTTTCCACAAGAACGCGTCTGGATGGCCTTTCGCCTGTCTGCCACAGCGCATGGGTGATGCTGGTCCACAGGCAAACGTCTCCAGAAAACACATCAAATTTATAGAAATACCACTTTTTACATTCTATTCAGGGCAAGAAGAGATGATTAGAATGAAACTTTACTTTGACAATCTAATCAGATCAGTACATGACTTCACACAACTGTTAAGTTACGTATGAAAGTGAAAAGTAATATTTTAATAGCATTTTATTCATTTCTTTTGTGAAATGTCACCCAATTACATACTGAAATGTGTATAATAAATGTTTCCTGCCTCTATCCACAGTCTTCAAACATAAATAAATCATTCTCCTTTTCAGAGAGAGAAATGAGTGAAAAACCTCTATCTTCATTTGCAGATGCTAAAACGAATGATTTATATTCTGATTTCGTTTCCAAATCTTTTCCCCAACGTAGAAATATTCATTCTATAAAACAGGGTTTGAATTTTGTCCTCTGATGTACTGGCCTACTAATTGTGAGTCTGGTATTATTCTTCCAATTTTAATGTAAAGTCCCATGACTCAGCACAAATTCTAAGACTCAGGATTCAAATACATAGTTTATCACAAACTTCAATATTTTCCTTGTTTTCTCTCAAATTTAATTTTTTAAGAAAGACTTTAAGATTTAAAAATTAGTTCCAGAAGCAAAAAGATAAGATGGGTCTAGTGCAGAAGAAAACTTAACTTTTTGAAATAGAAAAGCCATCACTTCTTTGCACCCCCCCCGAGTGGTGATACAATTTTCACATTTCCTTTGGAAACTTTGGGTATCACGGTTCCCCACTCTGCCCCACACTGTTTTTTTTCTTTAATCAGTACAGTACTCCATGTACAATTTTCCAGTTCTCACTGACGGCACCCTTCCTCCCATGGCGTCTTCACGTTCTGCTTTTCAGTTTATCCTTTGTACGTCGGTGACAGAGCAGCCCTTGTTTCCATGGCAACAATGATGCACCCCTCACAGATCTCCGACTCGGCAGATTTCCAGCACAGCCAGGCAGGATACCCTCCCTTTCATCATTTTTATTCCAACAGGAAGAATTGAAGGGATCTTTTTTAACAAAGGTGTATCTCAGAATAGAACCGATAGCGTGTGATTGCTCGGCCCTGTCACATGCTGTATAATCTAAAGGTATTGCTGTTAAAGTAGCATAGCTTTGCAATTCCGATCAACATTCGTCCCAGAGTCTGTAGGGCACTGTGAATCTCCTACATTAGTAGGCAACATTAATAAAATGTTGTATTATGTATGTGTGTGAATATATGAAATATTGCTAACGACAGGTACAGAAATCAACACTGTTGTTACCCTTTCTTAGCATTCATTAGGTTTCAGCAGAGGCACGCAAAGAAGCCACCGCTTTGTCTCCCCAATGGTCCAAATTTTATTTCCACCAAATGATGTCACTAATGTCATGGTTACTACAATACTGCACAGAGCTCAGTCCTGCCACTGACACAATAGGTCACCTAAGCAGCTGAGTCATCTGTAACAAACAATAGACTTTCTGTTGATGCTGAATTAAATGTATGTTTCCAAATGAACAAAGGATTCATGCAAGCAGATTTTTAAAGCTTCTCGGTATTAGTTTAGGGACCAACATGTTTTATGCTCTTTAATTTTTTCAGGGAATATCTATCTCCCTAAGTCTGTACGAGGCTCTCTGAATCAAAGAAACTTAGGTAAAGTAGACTGTTGCCTCTAACCCCCAATTACTTTCTTTTCAAGTCATTCCTCTAGAAATACTGAAAACTGTATCATTATTTATTTATGTGGGATTTTCACACTACGTTCTAAAATTCTCAGCAACTGGGGGAAAAGCTTAAACATATATTTTCCATCTCTGAGGCAAAAAGTAACCCCAGGTTCAATGTGTATTTTTGCAATAGAAAACTGGAAGGCATTCGAGGACGTCCACAGTGGTTAAACACTAAGGGCCCAGCAATGCTGAAATCAAGTCCTCAGCGTCACTGGTCACAGGTCCACCTTGCTGCCTCCCTGTTTATACCTTCAGGATGACCCGCACCGTACTGCAAATGCACCCGAGGAGGGTCCTATAGCTCTAATTTCCTACTGTGCTCCCTGGAAGGATTATCTAGGAAATCTATGCTTGGGTGATGCAGTTTTAGAACATATCATGTCCACATGCCAATTTTAATACGAGTCAGCTACATGTTAATTACAAGTGCTTTCATGTTTTAAAATATGAAATAGAGGCCTAATTAAAAACCACCAAAAACACCCCAGTCCTCTCACTGAGAAGTTCTCTTCAGTGTCCCCTCGTTATCCAGGGAGACGGGGAAGATATTCTTGCCACTCGGACCCCACTACTCCTGTCCAGGGGTCTTCCATCGGGCAGCACCAACACAGACACCCCCCCACCCCGTTCCTCCTCCAGTAACCAGGCAGGGGACGCATGAAGTCCCTGGGGCTCGCTGACTCTAGCCCTACCTCCAGGAGTTGTGGCTTCTCCATTCATAGTAACTAAGTGAATTTCAGGCGATGTCATTTAAAGCAACGCTCCAGTTTTACATGTGAGGAAACAGAGGCAGCCAGAGGAGGGGTGCTCCCATGTGCAGGCTCAGGTTCACAGGGGAATCTGAGGAGAAGTGGCGTCCTTGTCCTCGGGTTACGTTCTTTCTACTCTCAAGTGACAGACATAACATAGGAACCCAAATTTAAAGCAGTGAATCTAGTGGGGACAGCACAGCTCAGGGGCCAGTCCAGTCCTGTGGCATCGCAGTAGATGGGCTCAGAGGCTCCCCACTCCCACAGATGGGACGGAGGGTGGGGCCTACACTTCCTCCTGCACGTAGCCCACCCGACTTACCACTGTGTTAGAAGTGATTTCTCGGGGTCCCCTGACATATCAGATAAAACAGAGGTGACCACAAGTCATTTTCAGACGCGCCATCGGGTATGAAATGTCTGAGAGTGAAGAGCATGGGCCGTGTGAGTCACAAGACTCCCTGCCAGTGTCTCTGCTGACTCTGACCCTGTGCTTTGAGCAAGTCCCCTCTGCTTGGCTTCAGCTTCCCCAGGCGTAAAATAAACATGCTGGTCAGACAACCGTGTTTCTCCTTTGTCACTAAACATCCTTGGGTTCCACGGTTTATTTCTCTTACACTGTCTTCTTTGTAGCATAAATCATATTTTATGTGACAGTGTACCTTCCAGATAATCATCAAGAAGCACAGTGAACACCGAATTCTTTTGTTCTACTCCCCTGGATGAAACAATGTCTGGTCTGGATTCTTTGCTACTGTCCCCAAGTCATTACAGTAAAGGGTCATGGGTACCTACCTGTTCTATGGGCTACAGCCAAGATTATTCACTGCATGTGGGAGGAAGGTGGGCTTGGTGATTGCTCCTCAGCTGTCAGGAGACGGCTCAGCTTGGGGAGCCTTGGGGAATGGGGTGGCTCAAAGGAAAAGTTTACTCCTAAGACAAGTGATGCCTGGATGATGGAAGCCCATGATGGAAAGCCAAGGAAGGGGTTAGGAAGTCACATTACAGTGTTCAGAGGGTGTTCAAGGAGCATGGCAGACAGAGGATGGGCGCTCCCTGAGTGACCAGGCGAGTTGCCAGACACACCCTGTGGAGGTGACCCACTGACGAGGACAGCTCCCGTCATGGTCCAGGGGACAATTCACCTGCACACCCTGTGGAGTTGACTCACTGCCACTGAGCCCACTAGACCTAGTCATCCCATGGTGCCAACACCGTGCTGACAAGATCACAAACGCTAGGCAGATGGACAGCAGCACGTCCCTGGCAGGACAGGCCCGCTGATGTTGGGGTGGAATTTATTTAGTTGGCATTCACGATCTGCCTCTTCAAAGGGTCTGACCAGCACCACCTAAGCGAGGAGAGGCCGAGTTCAGCAGGTTGGTCACAGTCATGCTGACATGCTCAGGGAAAGCCTGTGGGCAGCAAGGAGGCTGCTCCTCTGTGGTTTCAGGGCTCATCCCTGTAGACCTGTGGCTGGGGGTCCAGGGTATGCAGAATGGTGCAGAGGCTTCTGCTGCCTCTGAGTATGGAAAGCATTTATTGGGCATCACAAACACCTCAGAACACCCATGTGAAACAGAGCTGGGGACTCTGTGCAGAAGTTCAGCACACCTGGCTCAGCAGCTGGGAATAAAGTGCAGAGAGCAGAGTGACTCAGTGGAGCAGGGCTTCTCCGAGAGTTTGAGGACGACAATGTTTCCTTCTCCATGGACAACAAGAGCAGACCTTTAAGTGGTGCCTGTTTACAGTGCACTACTCCCAGGATCTCCCCCAGACAACACCTATGATCGACTCTTCAACCCAGCCAGGCAGGTGTCATTATTATCCCCACATACCAGATGAGGAAACTGAGGCCCCAAGGGGTCAGCACAGCCTTGAGCAGCCCCCATCAGCTCAGGCGTCAAGGTGCAGGGTCCCCGCACGTGATCCCAAGTCTGTGCTCTCTCCAAGCAGAGACACAGAAAGCTTCAGAGGACGTGTTCCGCGGACCTGGCCATATCCCTGGAATGACTAGCTATCTCACAGATTTATAAAATCTTGTTTGTTCTTAGTTCTGATGTCTTGTTTCTGCTCACAGTTCTCTGGTTTGATGAAATTCTAATTAAAGTTCAGAGAATTCTAGCAACACTGGCTCATTACCTCAGGTTTTAAGATTTTTGGTTCTTGAGGGACTTTACCTAACAATTGCAATCAGTGTAACCTGGCTTATTGTACCCTCAATGAATCCCCAACAATAAAAAAAAAAGATTTTTGGTTCTTAAAGAAATTGCAGAATAGTGGAGGCCACCATATGCAGCAGCCCACCCCAAGAATAAATGCTGGAGGGGGACAGTGTTCCTCTGTGAAGCAAAGTTACACACTTTTTCCTCACTGAATGGTCTCCTTCACTCCTCACTGTTAACAACTACAATCATTATTCTATTCTTATGGCCAAAACCATGTAATCCTTCATAATTCAGAATCTTCCTGATAAAGAACTGGGAATACTTTATGCAAATAAGAAAAACCAAGAAAAAGTCCTTATCTTTATGGACCATCGCCAGACACCTGTTTACCACCAAGAACAAAAGGCCCTGGGAGGCGTCCTGCTCTCTTCTGATTCTCTTCAAATTGATTTCTCCCTGTCATGCATGTCATTATGCTGGGAGATTCAAGAAAGGGTCTACACGATTTGGGGACATGGCTAAAGAGAAGTTAGAAACAGTGAAACATTTGGTACATACTTTACATTTCTTTTTTCTGAATTATATGAGGTCTGTGGGTTTTTTTTTTTTTCTGGCATTTTCTTAAAATGTGCAACTTCGTGATTTCTCATTTTATTTTATTTTTTTATTAAATCATAGCTGTGTACATTAATGCGATCATGGGGCACCATACACTGGTTTTATAGACTGTTTGACACATTTTCTTCACACTAGTTAACATAGCCTTCCTGGCATTTTCTTAGTTGTTGTGTTAAGACATTTACATTCTACATTTACTAAGATTCACATATACCCTTGTAAGATGCACCACAGGATTTCTCATTTTAAATAAATATTAATAAGCTTGCTTTTCTTAAGTCGTATTATATTTTATGCCTCATCAAACCTGGATTTGTTTCTGCTGCTTGAAGTAAACTTTTAGAACTCTCTGTGTCATATATACTTGGTAAATATTTCTCTTAACTATCTCCTCCTGATCTCTACCACCACAAACTGTCCAGGTCTTCCTCATATGCTGCTTAAATCATTTACAGCCACGTCCAGATGCTGTTCCTGCCTAAGAGTGCCCCTTTCAAACGTCTCCTCTTCACTATGTATGAGATACATAGTCAAAATAGATAGGAAATTTAGCCAAAATAAACACACTGCACACAAACCCACCATGGGCAGAATCAAGACTTGGTCCACAGCTTGGCCGAGGTCTAGGCGCAGCTCTCACCCTGCCCATCCCTGTCCCCCTGCCACGCTCAGCTCTGCCTGACTGTGCACACGTCCAGGGGGACAGCATCCTGCCCTCCTGCCCCTCCCTGTCCCCTCTCAGGCTCAGCTCTGCCTGACTGTGCACATGTCCAGGGGGGCAGCGTTCTGTTCTCCTACCCCTCCCCGTCCCCTCCCAGGCTCGGCTCTGCCTGACTGTGCACACGTCCAGGGGGGCAGCGTCCTGCTCTCCTGCCCCTCCCCGTCCCCTCCCAGGCTCAGCTCTGCCTGACTGTGCACACGTCCGGGGGGGCAGCGTCCTGCCCTCCTGCCCCTCCCCGTCCCCTCCCAGGCTCAGCTCTGCCTGACTGTGCACAGGTCCAGGGGGGCAGCGTCCTGTTCTCCAGCCCCTCCCTGTCCCCGCCCAGGCTCAGCTCTGCCTGACTGTGCACACGTCCAGGGGGGCAGCGTCCTGTTCTCCTGTCCCTCCCTGTCCCCTCCCAGGCTCAGCTCTGCCTGACTGTGCACACGTCCAGGGGGGCAGCGTCCTGCCCTCCTGCCCCTCCCTGTTCCCTCCCAGGCTCAGCTCTGCCTGACTGTGCACACGTCCAGGGGGGCAGCGTCCTGCTCTCTTGCCCCTCCCTGTCCCCTCCCAGGCTCAGCTCTGCCTGACTGTGCACACGTCCAGGGGGGCAGTGTCCTGCTCTCCTGCCCCTCCCTGTCCCCTCTCAGGCTCAGCTCTGCCTGACTGTGCACACGTCCAGGGGGGCAGCGTCCTGCCCTCCTGCCCCTCCCTGTCCCCTCCCAGGCTCAGCTCTGCCTGACTGTGCACACGTCCAGGGGGGCAGCGTCCTGCCCTCCTGCCCCTCCCCGTCCCCTCCCAGGCTCAGCTCTGCCTGACTGTGCACACGTCCGGGGGGCAGCGTCCTGCCCTCCTGCCCCTCCCTGTCCCCTCCCAGGCTCGGCTCTGCCTGACTGTGCACACGTCCAGGGGGGCAGCGTCCTGCCCTCCTGCCCCTCCCTGTCCCCTCCCAGGCTCAGCTCTGCCTGACTGTGCACAGCCCCCGGAGGGGGGGCGGGGGCAGCACCTTCTTGTGCGTACATCTTTTGGTCCACTGCCTGTCAAACTCATTCCCATTTTCTTCGTCAGACTTAACTCATCCAAGATTCATTTTTCAAGAACATCCCTTGTTTGCCTGGATCTTGACTGCACCCTCCACAGCAGTCCGTGCAGGCTGCGTCTCCCTGCGTCTGTCCCTCTTTAACACAAGTGTCTCTGGGTGAACACGTGTCTCCCCGTCTCTGAGTGGTGGCGCTGAAGAGCACCAGAGTTCCTCCCACGCAGCAGGCTGCTGAAAGGCTTCAGGAACTTCCTGCTGCGTTCTTGCATAAAACTAGGAAATACATGTCAGGAAAACAATTTTATAGGAGAAAGTTGGCATGAGAATAATTTCAGTAAAGCATGCAGAGGCGATACTGGAAGGATCTTAGGAACCTGGGTCTCATCTCCAGCTTTGAGCTAAAGGTGCCTTCTCCTTGGGAATCAGCATGAGCTCTGGGGAGCCAGAAGAAGGAGTTTGGGCTTTAAAACGGAAGAAACAAATCTTTGATGACAAAGTACTATTTTGAGATTCTAAAGTGAAGGGAAGAGTCAAGAAAGAGGGACTTTTGGCAGCACATAAACCAGAACAAAGAGTCAAAGAAAGAGAAGAATAGTCTGGAAAGAGTCAGGAGTTGTGTAAGGTCTATCTCAGGACAAAGATCACCCACATCGGAGGAGCTTCGCCCTCCTCAGGTGGTTGGAAATAGGATGCAGCTGGTTAAATACATATATTAGCCAGTTATCTAGTCACACGGGACTTAAAAATAACATATTCCATAACTTTAAAAAATAGGTCATTTAGAATTTTGTTTTTAAAAGCTAAGACCAGTTGTTATAAGTCTACAGTGATGGAATGATATTGAAATGAAAATAGAGACATAAAAATGTACGGAACAGAATTGAGAAGCTGGTGGTAAAGCCAGCCTCCTATTGCCGTCTGATCTTTGATAAACCAAACAAAAGCACACACTGGGGAAAAGAATCCCATTTAATAAAAGGTGCTGGGAGAACTGCTTAGCCACATGTAGAAGACTGAAACTGGACCCGCCCCCTTTACCACTTACAAAAATTGACTCTTGCTGAATAAAATATTTAAATTTAAGACACAAAATGATAAAAGCTCTAGAAGAAAGTGAGGGGAAAATGCTTGACAGTATCAGCTTGGGAAAGAATTTATGAATAAGACACCGTTGGCAATTATGGCAATGATATAAATAAATAAATGGGACCTGATCAAGTTTAAAACCTTCGGCACGGATAAGGACACGATCAATAAAGCAAACAGACAACCTTCAGAATGGGAGAAGGTCTTCACACATCACAAATCTGACAAAGGGTTAACAACAGGAATCCATAAAGAACTCAAGCAAATCAACAAGAAAAAAGCAAACAACCCCATCAATCACTGGATGAAAGACATGACCCAAATCTGTTCCTGGGAGGACAGTCCAATGACCCAACAAACACATGAAAAAATGCTCATCATCTCTAGGTATCAGGGAAATGCAAATGAAAACCACTTTCAGATATCACCTAACCCTAGTGAGGATTTTCCCCATCACAAGGTCCTAAAGCTGCAGATGCTGTCGGGGTGCAGAGAGAAGGGACACTCACGTGCACTGTCCCTCACTGGGACTGCAAACTAGTATAGCCTTTCTGGAAAGAAGTATGGAGAATCCTTAAAGAGCTGAAAGTAAACCTTTTATTTGATCCAAAAAGCACATTACTAGATATCTACCCAGAAGACAAAAAAAATCATTTTATCACAAGGACATTTGCAGTTGAATCTGCATAGCAGCTCAATTCCCAGTCACGAAGATGTGGAATCAACCCAAGTGCCCATCAACCCAGGAAGGGACTGATGATAAACTGTGGCATTTGTATACCATGGAGCTCTATTCAGCCATAAAGAAAGGTATTCACCTGGGTGGATTTAGAGAGCATGCTCCTAAGTAAAGTATCTGAAGAATGGAAAGCAAGTACCCCATGTACTCAATACTAATTTGAAACTAGTAGATGAACAACTACAGGCCCACACGAGAGAAAAACAATTAAATTCAAGAAGGAGGGGAAAGGGTTTGGTGAGTTCCCCTCTCACAGGTGCAATGTTGGGGTATATGGCACACTTCCTGGGTGAAGGACTCAGCTTACAAACTGCACCTTACAAATATTAATCTAAGGAAAACAGACCCTGTCTCTCCGTTTCTTCAGAAGCTGAAATCAGGTGGAAATAATTCCTACCCACAAAAATGACAAGGATGTTAGGTGAGAAAGCACATTTAAGAAGCTTAGCATAATACTTGATAGACTTTTGATGATTATCAATGCCCGCCCATAATCAAGTGAGAGACAGGGTTTTTGTATGTTTTCAGTTTCAAAATTACATCTTTAGTCCTCACCTGTCATGGTCCCTACCTTCTATAATTTATAATTCTCGACCTAATTTTCTTTTTTTCTTTTTTTATTGTTGGGGATTCATCGAGGGTACAATAAACCAGATTACACTGATTGCATTTGTTAGGCAAAGTCCCTCTTGCAATCATGTCTTGACTTAATTTGCTTATTTGCCTTTAGGCTGTTTACAAAGACAAACCACCCCTGTCCCATCTCTGCCTGTCACAGAGCACAGCCTGCTACTGGCCTGGCCTTGGCCCTGCCCGCACGCTTTGCTGACTGGCAGGTGAACCAATTCCAAGCACAACTGCACTTTGAAAAGGAGACTGAACTGGATTTCCTTCTCTCACAGCCATGAGAAATTAGTTTTCATAAGTTTAACTTTCATGGTTTTGTTGGTCTTTGGAAAGAATTTCAATTTTTCAGGAAAAAAAAAAAAAAAAACACAAAATTCTCCAGGGTACTGGGCAATTTCCCAGAGACCCTGAAAGCGCAGTGGCTCTCAGGCGGTACGAGAGGGTTGAGTTTCTCTGCTCCCTGAAGTTTCCATATGGAAGTTACAGAAGTTGAAACCACTAAACCATTTGATGAAACCCAAACTGCTGAGTCCTGCACTGCATTACAAGAGGCCTTCTGTTCCCTAACCAGCGTGAGCTTGGGAAATTTTCCATTTACTTGGAGAGCTGTCATGTAAGCTGCTTGACCAGTTTTGCTCAAAGATTCAGCACAGATTTACTGAAATAGGGAAATGAATTCAATTAGTTGACTTCTACATTTCATTTCATTTTATTTTATTTAATAACTGGTCAAAAATTCAAATTTAATTTCCTTTTCTTCCTCTGAAGGCTCTAAAAAGCTTTTGTTAAAGGGCTGAAACTTATTCACCTTTTATCCCAAAAGCACATGGCAGGCGCTCGGGCACACAGTAGGCCCACAGAATCTTCTGTGCCTTCAACTCACAAATTACATTAGACTTTTTGTATTCCCAGGCTCATGGGAAGACCATGTGAATTTCAAATAGCAAGAAAATAGTAGGTTGTGCTGCAAAGAACTTTACCATTGCTAAAGTATAATTCTGATTTGATTTACTCTTTACTGGGCCCAAATGACTGTTGGTATTTGGAAATTTGAAAGGCAATGGATTTTCAAGGATTTTTAAATAATACGTCAAATTGATTTTTAAATTAGCAAATTTATGCCTATTTTTGCTAATATAAGATAATCATTCTTACCAATGAAAATTTAAATTAATCAGAAAATTTTGAATGCCAGCAAAATGTCTTATTAATTCCAGACTTACTGATTCAAAACCATAGCAACATACTGTCTTAAGAACAATATCCTTAAAAGAGAAACAGTACTTTATTGAAGTTGTTGTATGCTGGGAACTGGGCTAAATGCTTTTCCTAAATTATCTCTTTCATACCTCTTAGCAACCATTTGAACCAGGTAATGTAACAGCCTGCTGCAGATCAGGGAAAGGGGGCTCAGGAAAGCTAAGTTGTTTGTCAGCTTTCAGAGATACCAGGTGCGAAAGTCACAAGTGGGACTCAAGCGCGACACTCCCGTCTTCCTCGGCTCCCTCCCAGCTCTGGGCATGCTTTGTACTTTATTGTAACTTATTATTTTGTCCATCAAATTCAGTAAGCAAATCTCTAACTCAAAAATGTATTTCAGGTTGATGTGGGGGCCACATGCTTGTAATCCCAGCACTGTGGGAGGCCAAGATGGGTGGATTATTTGAACACAGGAGTCCAAAACCAGCCTGAGCAAGAGCAAGACTCCATCTTTACTAAAAATAGAAAAACTAGCTGGACACTGGGGTGGGCACCTGCAATCTCAGCTACTCCGGAGGCTGAGGCAGGAGGATCGCTTGAGCCCAGGAGTTTGAGCTTGCTGTGAGTGAAGCTGATTCCAAGGCACTCTAGCCTAGGCAACAGACACTCTATCTCAAAAAAAAAAAATAAGTTAAATTAAGTAAATAAATAAAAAATAAAAAATGTATTTCAGACACATGAGAATTACTGCTATTATATAGGCTACATAATGAAATTATGCATAATTAATAATATACATATTGCATCAGCAATGAACCAGCATATTAAGATGTGCTGGGCCTCAGCATGACTTTCTTCAGATAGATAAACGCTTCATTATTTTTTCATCCATTAATGTTAAAATATATCATAAGTTAAATCACAATAGTCTGGTTTCCTTTTCTTGGAAAACACAGGAGAAAAACTTATGCTATTTTTGATCTGAAATTGTTACTATTGAAATGTTTTTTCTAGGTATTTATATTTAAGTTGTATCAATAATTTATGTATATACAAAGAATTTTAATATTTGTTTGAATTACATGTATTTGGGGGGGAAAAATCACCAGAAGTTGGCTGGTTGAAAAGAATGATTAGTGATCTCTGCTTACAACATTTCCTTTGAAAATTGCTAATTAAATGTATCTTCAAACTTTAGTAATAAAAATAGAATCGAGGAGTTTGTTTTGAAAAATCCTTTGAAAACATTTAACATTTACATGTTGTATGTCCATTATGTAAAGTACTTGAAATTCATGTCCTTGTTTATTCTTTCCAGCTACAGATTCAGACACTTTGTGGAACCATGTGGCAGGTGCCACGTACGTGGGTATGTGAACTGTGTGTGTGCATGTATTTCAAAGCAAGAGTAAAACATGTTCTCTCTCCTCAAGTAACTCATGACCAGGAGGGCGGGGGCAGGAAAACGATGTGCCGAACCGTGTGACAAGTGCCACAGTGAAACACGAGGCCACTGGGCCTGAGTCTGCCCTGGCCCCACAGCTGGGCTGCTTCTGCAGGGCGAGGAGTCCTGCCTTGATGGTTCAGTAGGAGCCAAGTGGAGAAGGAGCTGAGAATATTCCCCCCACCAGGACAGCACAGGCAAGGACAGTACTTGGTAGAGTTGCAAATAGTTCTACACCATTGGGTCTTAAGTTGGAGAAAAGGGAAGGAGGGAGCTCGATAACATCTAATGATAAAAAGTCTCAGGAGCTGCACTAACTACTATCGGCTTGAGAGGAAATGTGGAACACAAACTCTGGACATTGTCAGTACAAAGCGAGTGCTCATTAGATTAGTGGGGAAATGCTGGAACATTTTTGCATATATGTGAGTATCAGAAAAAATTAGAAGCCAACTAATTAGCTTTGGGGCATCAAGCTCTCTAAACCACTTTGCTTAGCATGTTTTTTGCCCAAGACATAACTACCGACCATCACCCACCCCCTTCTGTTTACAACTCCTTAGTACAGGTTAGTTTTAGAGAAAAAGATATTCTATTCAATAAAAAATCATTTCAAGGCACACCTACCCACTATGTACTGCCATTCTTACCAATTCCAGAACAAATGGGCTTACAGGTGTGAAAGAAGACAGGGCCGTTAAACCAAGAAGATCATGCACATTAGATTTTAGGCAAAATTATCAAGTGAGCAAGGTATTGTTCTGCCTTTCCTCCCTCCTTGTACAAACCCTCCTCTCCTTCCCTTTCCCCAGGACTGCAGGGTAAGGGCTGACTGCCCAAATGGTCCCTATACAAAACACCAGAGTCTTCCCTAACAACAAGCCCCAAATGCAAATCTCGTCTTTACCTTTGCTCTCCCTGACTGAAAACTTAATTTCCTAAGTAAAGTTGGTTTTTTCACATTGCATCCAAACCGTCTCATCAAACCTCTAGCTCACTCGTTATTTCCAACAAGATGTGCATCAGCATATTCTTTTTCTTAAAAAAAGAAACAAAAACAAAAAACAAAGCAAGCAACTTTCTCTCCCTAGGTGCCTGGCTTATAAAAAGAAGTGTCACCTGTCACTTTAATCTAATGGAGCCAAGAATTGTACCACCCAGCCTACTCCCTCTGCATAGCCTTTCTCTTTGAAGGTGGGAAGAAGCCTTTGTATCTGCAGCCCCCTTCTTCCTGCTGGCTAAGGAAACGAAGAGAATTGAGTGTCTCTGTAAGAGCCTCTGAGATGGTTTCTCTATATGAAATGGGGTGCTGTTTAACTCTAGTTAGGGCCCGAGTGCCCTGGGTGCCTTATGCTAACATGTGTTTGGAGCTGGGCAAAGACACAAACCAGTAAAAAGAAGCCCTCTTCCTGCCAGTGCAACAGTCACCCTAGTTAAACAAGGAAAGGTGGACGCAGGGTCCTAGGACAGCCAGTGTTAGATACAGCAGCCTTCCCTATCAGGAGGCCCAGCCCACCTTCTCCCCTGAAACTCCACTCTGGATGCTGATGGAGGGAGAGGAACACAGAGCCCAGCCTCTTCCTCCCAACTCTCCATTTTTTAAAGGGTACAGTCTGAAACCACAGACTTCTCACACGTCCTTCAGAACTTTGGAGTGAGTTTTGGAAAACAATAACCATTTACGCCTGTGTACAAGTGAACATCAACAGTACACAAAATATACACCAGAATAACTGTGTGCCAGCTACTGAGTGCTTCACACAGACTATTTCTAGACCTGTCACAAAGTCTACTTCCATGCAAAAACTGAGGCTGAGTGACTAGATGACATTTCTGGGTCACAGCAGGTGAAGCCAACACAAGTTAAACCCAGGTATAAGTGGCTCCAGCTACACACATGTATGTGTATGTGATTGTAGGTCAGTGGGTATGTACATTTAAGATAGATAGATACAGAGAAATGAGAGAGAAAAAAGAATAAACAGTATTGTTGGGAAACTCTAAGACCAGAAACTAAGAATGGAAAGACAGAAAATATTTTGGAACTTATTATACTGAAAAGTAAATAATGATACTGTTAAATAAATCAGTTACCACTCACTGACCCTCTGTCTTTAAAAATCTCTTTCTTCCTTTGGTATACACTTAATTTCAACCAGAAAACATGGGCTCTTTGCAAATTAAGACATATTTTACCTGCAGATACACTAAATAGAAAAGAATAAGACTGGTTATATGTGAAGAGACAAGAAAAAACGCCAGGGCTGATTCTGTTCACTGAGGCACCAGCCAACCAAGAATAACGTCCATCAGATGTCCACTATTTTCCAAATTCTGCCTCTGGTGCCCTATATAAAAGAAATAGCAATTCTCCCAGCCCAGGGGAGGTTACCGGTTTTATTCAGGGAACAAGAACATAAATAATTAATTGTTTCATAGAATGTATGCTAAGAGGTAGAAATAGAATTCTGTGGGATTCTGGGGGAGTAGCATAAAACTCGTCCTGAGAGCATAGAGTGACATTTTGCTGAATATATAACTTTTGAGATACACTCAAACAACTCCACTATTTTAGACAGGAGTGAAAAGATGTCACAAAGACAGGAAACACGTGCAGGGCGTTTTCGCGTGGACATCATAGGTCTTGATTCACGGCCTCCTTACTGCCTGCCTCACTCATGACCTTTCCTCTGGCCCTCCTTAGCCCTGCCCTTCTCCAGTCATTCCGGTCATCCCACAATCTATTGTCACCATTCTTCAAGCAATACCTTTGCATTCACTCCCTGCTCAACAGCCTATTTACCAAACAATCTCAACTATTTTTTCCGGTCAGAAAGCTCCATGGAAATACGACCCCCTCCCCATATAATCCCACCACTTCACTTCCTGTTTCTACCATCTCAGGACCCAGCAGACACTTTCCTTGCCTTTGTATTTCCAGCTACTCTGTAGGTGCTGAATCCTTCCCTATAAACCTTAAGGATGCCCAAGGATTGAATCAACCTTAAATCAAAACAAAACAAAGAGCGCTCCCTTCACTCTCACTTCAGTACATATTTTGATGGTTGTTGCTTCCTCACGGAGATCTCTGAGTCTCCCCTCTAAAGAACTGACCCCCAGCCATGCATGTTGATGACTTCCGTTCCTTTCCTGAAGAGCATATATTGTGTGGTTTGTCCTGTCATTAAATTCTTCTTCTTTTATTTCTTTTTAAGACAGAGTCTTACTATGTCGCCCTTGGTAGAGTGCTGGGGCGTCACAGCTCACAGCAACCTCAAACTCTCGGGCTTAACTCTTGCCTCAACCTCCCAAGTAGCTGGGACTACAGGCACCCATCACAATGCCCAGCAATTTTTGTTGTTGTTGTTGTTGTTGTTTGGCAGGCCCGGGCTTGGTTCGAACCCCCCATCCCCAGTGCATCTGGCTGGTGCTAGCCACTGAGCTATAGGTGCTGAGCCCATGTCATTAAATTCTGGTGTGATTCTTCAATTCACAACTGTACAGCAATACACGACATGTATTTATGTATGTTTTTACTCACCCCCCAAATCCAAATCCTAGTACAATGACAGGCACAAGGAGCAACCTGATAGTTTAATTATGAGCTGAGTGACTGAGTGAGTCTGGCCCACGGCACACATTGTGTTCCAGCCAAACACATGGGTCAAGTACATACCAGTTTGATTCCACCATCTCAATGTCCCCTCATCACATAGTTCTGAGCTCCTGAAAGACCATCTTCAACTCTTCTCTATCCAAATTTTATAAATATTTCACATTTCTACAAAATTTTATAAAGTCTTTTATTTTGTGACTCTTTTCTGTTTCTGATTTACTGTACAATTTTGGCCTAAGTTGAATAAAGATAATAGAGGAAACTTTAATATAGTTTCCATTATTTTCATTTTTCTGTCCCATAATTTTTATACAATGATACAATTATCTTCCATGAGAAATTTTTACCACAACTCAAAATTTAAAAAATATTTCTATTGTTGAAAATTATGCTAGTCTGCACCTGCCCAGTGGTGTAATTCTGAAGGCTTCCTGTGTGGTCAGGAGCAAGACCAGGAAGCTACTCCCACCATTTCTGTTTGCCACTGTACCAGACGTCCCATCCAGAGCGATCAGACACAAGAAAGACATAAAAGAGACCCAGACAGGAAAGAACCAAGTAAAATGATCTCTATTTTCTGGTAACATGATCTTACATATGGAAAACCCTAAAGACTCCACAAAAGAAACTGCTAGAATTAAAAAAGAAATTCAGCAAAGCTGCAGCGCACACAAATCAACTTACAAACATCAGTGGCATTTCTATATAATAACAAGGGATTGTGTAGAAAAAATTAGGAAAACATAGCCATTTACAATAACATCAAAAAAAAATTAAAATGCTTACTAGAAAATTTAACCAAGCAAGTGAAAGATCTGTCTACTGAAAACTAGGAAGCCTTGATAATACAAAGAAATGGAAAGAGAGCCTGAGTTCACGGATCAGGAGAGTCAACATTGCTAAAATTTCCATACCCCAAAATGAGTCAGTGCAGTCCATATCAAAATTCAAATTTCATGTCCAAATTCTGTTCTTTTTTTTTTTTATGAAATCATAGCTGTGTACACTAGTGCAATCATGGGACACCATACACTGGTTTTATAGACTGTTTGACACATTTTCATCACACTGGTTAACATGGCCTTCCTGGAATTTTCTTAGTTATTGTGTTAAGACATTTACATTCTGCATTTACTAAGTTTCACATATACCCTTGTAAGATGTACACCATGGAATATTATGCAGCCTTAAAGATGGAGACTTTACCTCTTTCATGTCCAAATTCTGTGTTAGTCTTCACAGAAATAGAAAACACAATCTTAAAATTTGTATGAAACCTCAAAAGACCCTGAATAGCCAAAGCAATATTGACCAAAAGGAACAAAGCTGAGGGTGTCACCCATAGATGTCCAGACACACAGGGCTACAGCGATAGAACAGCATGGTACGGAGCAGTCACAGACACACCAGCCACAGAACCGGACTGAGAACACGAGGGTAAGAGGACAGGTTGATGGCCCACTGCGTTCTGACAGGAGAGGACAGTCTGCAGTAAGTGTGCCGGGAAAACTGGTCTCCACAGTGGAGAATCAAAGTGAAGCCTTGTCTCACCCCTATACAAGAGCCAACCCAAACTTGATAAGGCCCAAAGCTAAGAGAAAACACAGGGGGAGCTCCACGAAACTGGGTGGGGATTTCTTGGGTATGACTTCAAAGTGCAGGCAATGAAAGAAAACCAGAGCAAGGGTTTGCAGAAAGTGAAGAGGCTTCTCTGCACAGCAAAGAAAGGGGACAATTCACATAGTGAAGGGACAGTCCCCACAGAACAGGAATAAATATTCATACACAATACCTTAGATGTTGGGCAAACATCCCAAATAGATGAAGCACTCAAGCTATTCAATAACAAGAAAACAATTCACTCTATTCGAAATGGGCAAAGAACTTGTAGAGACATTTCTCTAAAGAAGACATGCAAACATCCAAAATGTTCAACATCTCTAGTCATCAGAGAAATTCAAATGGAAACCTCACTCTTGTCAGCTTGATGGTTGTCAAAGACATGAAAAACACAAGTGTCAGCAAGAACGTGGGGAAAGGAAAATCTGATGTGGGTATTGGAAATCAGCACAGCATGCTCAGAAAACAGTATGGAGGTTCCTCAAGAAAATTAAAATGGAATTACTACACGATGGAGTAGTCCAGTGCTGGGTCTGCACCCAAAGGAGTTGAAGGCAGCCTGCCACAGAGCATCCGTGGTCCCAGGCTCATCCCAGCCAAGTTCCGGAGACAACCTGTGTCCATCAGCAGATGAATGGATTTTTTTAAATGTGGCATATGTACACACTGTATGTATACACCCTTAAAAAATCAAGAAATGTTACCACTTGTAGCAACACAACAGTTAGGTGAAATAAGCCAGGTACAGAAAGACAAGATACCATATGATCTCACTTACATATGGAAACCAAAAAGTTGACCTCCCGGAAGAGGAGAGTTGAACCGTGGTGAGAAGAGCCTGGGGTGGGAGTGGGGGAGGAAGTGTGTGCAGGGAAAAGGGGGGTGTTGGTCCACGGGCACAAAGGTACAATTACAGGGGGACTAAGGTCTGTCTATTTTAAACTAAGGGTCTATTTTAAATTAAGGTGACTGTAGTTCATTTCAAGAAACCTAAAAGAGAGAATTTTAAATGTTCTCACCACGAAAATATGATAAATATGTGAGGTGATGGTTATGTATTTATCCTGATTTGATTATTCCACAGAGAATTCATGTATCGAAACAACCTATTGTGCCTCATAAATATATGAAATTATTTATCAATTAAAAATAAAAAAATCTTAAGGAAACGATGACTATCTTTCATGAAACTAAAATTTCATTTTTAGTTCTGTCAAAATTTGTGCAACTCAGACCAGGAAAGGATCCAAGCTACATAGAATAAGAGTAAATTGCAGAGCGGGCCCCGTAGGAGCAGAGGCGGCTGGATCTGCTGCCCAGCAAAGCAGGGATAAGACCATGACCCACCTGTGGAAAGGTCTTAAACAATCTCCACCCACCCAGTTCCATCACGCAGGTGGGGGAGGATCTCTCAGCAGACAGAATAACAAAGTCCGGGCTTTCTGGGAGAAAGTGAATGCTGAAATCAAAACATTGCAATAAGAGAGGGAAAGCTAGATCAGATGGAACGGAACAGAGAGAAGTAAAAAGGAGATTTGGTCACTCCAAGATTCTGCATGTAGAAAGTAATTTTCCAGACATGCTACCTCCTGAACAGAAAAGCAAGGGTCTTCCAAAACATAAAGGAAAAAAAAATAAAGGTTTTGAGTAAGTTCAATAGATGTATAGGCTGAGGATTTGTGCAGGATGTTTCTGTGTACCCGTCTGAATGCTTTCTCTCTTTTCAGACCCTTTAAAGTTTGGTATAGATTTCAGATAATGGTATCTGTAGCTAAGCAAGTTAACTAAATGTTGTGGTTCTATGAAACTAGAAAGCCAGGAAACCCAGCGATATTCCATGGTATTACATATGAATTAAATGTATTATCTAATAACATGAAAATAACAGCTTAAATTGGGGTTTATGATTCTTTTTCTACTGAAATATTCTGTCCTAAATTCCAAAGAGGGAGTGCATTCCATAGCAAAAAAAGCTCCTTTCCTCTCCTTAGAGATGTGAAATTTTAAACTTTCATCTTATTTATTATTCAAGGGAAAACTAAGCTTTTGTACAAGTCTTTATTAAATAACTGTAGTTAGTATTTTAAACATGCGATTCAAAATCCATGGCTTGTGTAAATAGGAATGAAGGGCATGCAAAACATTCAGAGAAACAGAGTAAAAAGAAGCTGACACACAAGAGGGAGAAAGAAACACACAAACTCAGAAAACTGTAGGGGAAGATACAAGAGGCAAAAGAGACCTGGAAAATGAACACGAACATGAACGTGTGAGGAGCACAGAAGATGAGGCGCGATCAGGGCGTGAATCTGAATTCTGAGAAGCCACGTGCAGGTGGGGGTGGTGCCGGGACCTGTGTGTGTCACTGGGTTAGTCTCAGGCTGTCACTCACCTGAGGGGGTGACTCACAGAATCATCACCCATTGTCGCTATCTCTTTGAAATGCTAATTAACTAAAAGTCTAAAATTAACAGTTAGTCCAAGATGATTTGAATGGAAAGCATAAGGCAAAATTCCAAAAAAAACAGAAGAGGAAATGCAGCCTCTTCTCCCTCTCTCCCCGTGTTTCAAGGTGGTTATGGCGTGTCGTTTGGCTGGGCACCCTGCTCTCTCTCTGTGGCTCCTTTGCTGAGTTAGTCTTGCTTTCATCTGGATACTAACACATTCCAATTAAGGTCCTAAACAAAAATAAAATGCACTCTTAGGTATGCCACTTCTCAGCAGACTGAAGAGAGCTTTCAAGCCACTTAATGAATTGAAGCACAGTGCACCAGCCCCCGAGCTGCAGAGGATGAGGCCTCAGAAGTTCAGGGAGCACCTAAGCCAGGCCCTGGGAGGAGGATGGTGTGGCGACTGAGAGACCGGAGCAGGCTGCTCACTGCCCACTGCTCCTGCAGTCTGGCAGGAGCCTTGTCCTGGAGATCTTACCTGGTGCTTTTGCTGAAAAGTCTAGAGATTAGGGCAACTTCTGGGGCAAAAAGGCACAGTAACATGTGGCCGACCACTGTCCAAGAGACTTAGATGCCCATTTTTATTTATTTATTTTTTTTTTTTGTAGAGACAGAGTCTCACTTTATGGCCCTCGGTAGAGTGCCGTGGCCTCACACAGCTCACAGCAACCTCCAACTCCTGGGCTTAAGCAATTCTCTTGCCTCAGCCTCCCCAGCAGCTGGGACTACAGGCGCCCGCCACAACGCCCGGCTAGTTTTTTTTTTTTTTTTGGTTGCAGTTTGGCCGGGGCTGGGTTTGAACCCGCCACCCTCGGCATATGGGGCCGGCGCCTTACCGACTGAGCCACAGGCGCCGCCCTTAATTTTTATATTATAAATAACACAGTGTTCAGCACCAACTAGAAGGGAGAGGAGGAGGTGGGGGAGGGAGGAAAGAAAGCAACAGAATGGGAGGCCGCTGAGAACTGACCAGAGAACAGCCGACAGGAAAGGCCTCAGAGGCTCCACCCCGAGTGAGACAGAGGCCACCAGCACCCAGAAATGTTAGCTATGCCACTTTGCCCTTCTGTAATTACCTTGCCTGCTGTACATACTGCCAAAGAAAATTACAAATGGCCCTAAGGATTTCACCAGGGCAGTATCCTAAGGGCTATTCAGCAATTTATTGTTCAAAAAGGGTACATTTTACAGAAGTCTTTATATAAATCTGAGTTGAAGAAAAAAATATAAACTACAGCCTTTCATGATTATGACTTGAAACGTTCAAGTCTCTCAAAATAATCATCCCACTTTTCATAGAGGCTGGGCTCGTTCGCACGCCCACCAACAGCAAGCACTCCCTTCTCCGCTTCCTCACCAACATCTGTTGTTTTTCTTTAATATTGGAGATTCCAACTGTAATAAGATAGTATATCATTCTGATTTTAATTTGCATTTCTCCAATGACCAGTTACATTGAGCGTTTTTTCATTTCTGGGCCATTTTTATGTCTTCCTTTGATAAATACTTGCTCACGTCCTTTGCTCACTTTTTAATGGGATTGTTGGTTTTTCTCTTGTTCGGTTGTTTGAGTTCCTTGTAGATTCTGGATATTAGTCCTTTGTTGGATGTACAGTTTGTGAATCCTTTGTCCCATTCTGTAGGTTGCCTATTTACTGATTATTTCTTTTGCTGTCCAGAAACTTTTTAACTTAATTAAGTCCTATTTATGTTTGTTTTTGTAGTATTGTTTGGGAGGTCCAATTCACAAATTATTTGCCCAGGTCAATGAACAACAGGATTTTCCAAAGGTTTCTAAGATTTTTATAGCATCCAGTGTGACACCTAAGCTTTTAATCCACCTTGAGCTAATTTTTGTGCCTGGCAGACACAGGGGTCCACGTCGTCCTTCAGCATTTGTCTCTCCAGTATCCCCAGCATCACTCATGTCCTTTCCCCAGGGTAGGCTTTCATCTGCTTTGTTGAAGACCAATTGGTTGTAGGTAAGAGGCTTTACTTCTGGGTTCTCTATTCTGTTCCATTAATCTATATGTTTATTTGTGTACAAGCACCACGATGTTTTGGTTACTAGAGGCTTTCAGTATAAGGTGAAGTCAGGTAGTGTGATGCCTCCAGCTTTGCTCTTTTCACTTGGAATTATTATGGCTATTCAGGTTCCTTTTTAGTTCCACGTGAATTTTAGGATTATTTTCTCTAATTCTGTGAAAAATGAAATTGGTATTTTAACAGGAATTGCACTGACTCTACAGATTACTTTGGGCAGTATACTTACTCTAATAATGTTGATCCTTCCAACCTGTGGACAGAGGATGTTTCTCCGCTGGTGTCATCTGGGATTTATTTCATCACTATTTTTAAAATGTTTTATTTCAAAATATTATGGGGATACAAACATTCTGGGTACACTCATTGCATTTGGGTCAAAGTTATAGGTGTTCCCACCACCCAAATAGTTGCATTGTACCTTTTAAGTGTGAATTTACCTGTCCCCTCACCCCCCACCACCTACTTGATTTTCGATGACTATTTTGTAGTTTTCCTTATAGAGATACTTCACCTTCTTGGTTAAATATGTTCTGAAGTATTTCATTTTTTTGATTGTCTATTCAGGATTGAATTCTTTTTTTTTTTTTTTTTTGTAGAGACAGAGTCTCACTGTACCGCCCTCGGGTAGAGTGCTGTGGTGTCACACGGCCCACAGCAACCTCTAACTCTTGAGCTTATGCGATTATCTTGCCTCAGCCTCCCGAGCAGCTGGGACTACAGGCGCCCGCCACAACGCCCGGCTATTTTTTTGTTGCAGTTTGGCCGGGGCTGGGTTTGAACCCACCACCTTCGGCATATGGGGCTGGCGCCCTACTCACTGAGCCACAGGCACCGCCCTCAGGATTGAATTCTTAATCTGGTTCTCATTTTGGGTGTTACTAATATGTTGACCTGCTACTGATTTCTGTGTTGATTTTGCCTCCTGAGACTTTGATGAATTCATTTGTACAATCTCAAAGTCCTTTGGAGGAGTCTTTTCTAGGTTTAAGATCATTTTATCAGCGATCAAAGATAATTTGACCTCTTCTTTTCCCACTGGATGTCTTTTATTTCTTGTTGCCTGCTTGCTGTGGTTGGGCTTTCGGCCCTGTGAGGAGCAGAAGTGAGAGTGGGCGGCCTTGTCTTCTCACAGTTCTTAGGGGAAACACTTTCAACTCTTCCCCATTCAATATGATGTGGGCCGTGGACTTTTCATATATGGCTTTTATTATTTTGAGATATTTCCCTTTTTTGGCTAGTCCATCAAGGGATTTTTATCATGAAAAGATGCTAAATTTTATCAAATACTTTTTTGCATTTAATATATGCATATATATAATTATACATACCCTATAAAATAAAAAAGAATGAAATCATGTCTTTTGAAGCCACAAGGCTGGAAATGGAAGCTATTATTCTACGTGAAATAACTCAGAAACTGAAGGTCAAACACCACATGTTCTCACGTACAACTGGGAGCGAAAGCCATGAGCACGTGTGGTCACAGAGAGGGGGATGTAGACGCAGGGGACCCACGTGGGCAGGGAGGTCACACGGCGGGAGAGGAAGGTGGGATGAGACATTGCCTCATCAGCACTATACATATTAACTGGGCAAGGAGTCCACAAAAGCCCAGACTTCACCATTAGGCACTACATCCGTGTAACAAATCTGCACACACACCCCACAAATCAATAAAAACTATAAAAGACAGAAGGGGAAAGAGGAAAGCCATGCTTGCTGTGAGTGGCATTCTCTCCACCACCTCACCGTGCTGCCAACCTCGAATCACTGTCGGATCAATCTTAGAAGGGGTTATTACATTCTGACACTGGTAATAATACATGCCAAACACATTATGCACATTGTTTCAGTCATCAAAGTGATTTTATTAATGGGCACTAGTTTATCACCATAAAAGGAACTTGCCCTTGGAGAAGCTGAGCCACACACTCTGGTAACAGAGCCAGTAGGTCATGAGGCCATATTTGAGCCAAGATTACGTCTGCTCATTCTGGGCCTGAGCTACATTTTATCTACTGATCATTTTATCACCTCCATTAGGGGACTTCAAATACTGTCCAAGAGGAGCCCTAGGAGGGGCCATGTCTGGGGCTGCCATAGAGGGAGGGGGTGCTCAGTGAGCCGTGAAGAAAATCCTTCTTATGTGCAAACTGAGCAGTTTCACTCAATTCAAATGTTTGAATCCACATGATAATTTAACCTGAAAATATATGTCTACTGTCGATAGGTATAAAAACTTTGGAAACCACTGATCTAGATTTTCAAAATTTGATGACTTTTTTTCCATCATAATCTTGAATTATTGAAGAGCTGTGAGCCCCAGAACCATATGGGGTTCATCAAGAACTAAAGAGCAAGGAGAAAACATAATTCCACCTCAGCATTAATAGAAAATGAACCTTACAGGCAGCTGATCAATAATTAAAAGTGAAAACAACAAGTGCTCTCTAATTTATTTGCAGGCTGCAGCCCAATCCTGGAATAACAGGCACCAACCCACAGCACATAAAAGTAAATATATGAGTCACTGAAATGTTTCCATTTTTTTCAAAGTTATCAATTGAAAATATTTGTCAATTTTAAAAATGCGAATTTAAGTTTATATTTTGGATGTGCTGCAGCAAATCTTCACCACCAGCAGCTATCTTCCTCCCATTAAAACCATGTTTGTTGACGTGAACGACTGTCCTTGCTAGACCACGTCTCCCTGGCCCTTCCCTCTCTCCATTTTCCCTCTTTGTAAAAGAATGTGAGATGAGAGTAAAAGAGAAGAAATAGTAATGTGTTTTTCACCAATCTACGGAGAAAGAATATTAAACACTCATCTACTACTCTCGAATCAATGTTTTAATCTATTAACTTTACGTATCTGCAAATGGAGTTTGTGGCTTCGGAAGTCCAGGTCTCAGTACCAATTCCGTCGCTATGCTTGACTGTGCCACATAATCTCTCTGAAATTAGGATGAGCAACAAGCTGGATACTGATCGAAAGAAAATATTATTCATTAGGATGATCCCTGAGTGAGAAATCTGAAAGAGGTAATTTCAAATTCCAGATGGTGTAAATCAAATCTCTCCTAAACTCAATATTCAAAGTATTTCATGATTTCAATGTCCAGGTGTGGGGAACTGAATTCATGATGTTATGACAATTACAGTTAAGAAGAAATTTTGTCAGTTAATGCTTATTATTATATCATATGACTTATATTTCATATCAAAAAGTAAAAGTAACTGACATTCATCCATCTTTTATATAAATCATTATTGGAGTTGAATATTTTAGTTTAAGAAAGAAGAGTCAAGAGACACTTCAGTGTTTGTCTTTGATCCAAAACTTTTTTAAAACAATGGTAAATTTAAAAAATTGCTCTAAAATATTTGTACTATAAATCACACTTATCTCAAAATGTCCCTACTCATAGCCTCATGTATTAAATTACATTCTACCAACTTAGAGCAAGCTTCCTGTCTGAGCATACAATTTTGACTTGTACTGGATTTTAATATTAAAAAGGAAAGTGCATTAAAACTAACAGTAAAACAGAAGCCAAGAACTTGAACATTCACTTTCATAGTAACACTGGGCACAGATCAAATAGGATGACTCACAGAAAATCTTGGTTTACAGCTTGAAAATGGAAAAGTTTATGGAGCCATAGATGCTAATTTTCACAGAATCCTATAGCACAGATAAGCAAAAAATTTCTCGCATAATTTACATGTGTCTCATGGGCTGCAGGTTGGACATCCCTGCCAGGACGAGCTGACATCTCTGATGAGCACAGGTGAAAAAGTCCTCCACAAAATCTTTGTAAACTGAATTTAACAACACATTAAAAAGATTATTCATCACAATCAAGTGGGAATCATCCCTGGGATGTAAGGATGGTTGAACTTACGCAAATCAATCAATGCAATACATCACATCAACGAACAAATACAAAGGCCATGTGATCATTTCAATTCAGGCTGAAAGGTCATCCAATAAAATTCAACATCCTTCATGACAAAAATTCTCAAAAAAAACTGGGTATAAGAGGAACTTGCCTCAACATGGCAATAGCCATATACAATGAGCCCACCGCTGGGATCACACAGAGTGGGGAAAGCTGAGAGCCATTCTTCTAAAATCTGGAACAAGACAAGGAGGTCCCCACCCATCCCTGTTACCCAACACAGTCCTGGAAGTTCCAGCTAGAGAAATCAGACAAGAGGGAGAAATAAAGGGCTTCCAGTTGGAAAGGGAGAAGTCAAATTATCCTGGTCCTTAAAGAATATGATCTTATATCTAGAGAAACCTAAAAACCCTGTTATGATTGATAAACTCAGTAAAGTTGTAGGAAACAAAATCCACACACAAAAAAATCATTTCTATATGCTAATGGTATATAATCTGATAAAGGAACCAAGAAAGTAATCCCATTTATAATAACTACAAAAAAAGCAAAATACTTAGGATTAAACTTAGCCAAAGAAGTGAAAGATCTCTATAATAAAAACCATAAAATATTGATGAAAGAAGGTGAAGGGTACACCACAAAATAGAAAGAGCCTCCCTGCTCCTGGATTGGAAGAATTAATACTATTAAAATGCCCACACTACCCAAAGCAATCTGCAGATTCAATGCAACCCCTACCAAAATACCAATGACATTCTTTACAGAAATAGAAAAAACAATCTTACAATTTACATGGGACCAAAAAAGATCCAAAATAGCCAAAGCCAACCTGAGCCAAAAAAAACAAAACTGGAGGAATCCCAGCACCTGACTTCAAATTACACCATGGAGCTGTAGGAACCAAAACAGTATAAATCCTGGCATAAAAAACATAGACCCCTGGAACAGAATGGAGAACCCAGAAATAAATCCACACATGGATAGTGAACTTCCCATAGAACATACATCACGAAAAGGACAGTTTCTTCAATAAATTGTGCTGGAAAAATTGGGTTTCCATACACAGAAGAATGAAACTAGACCTTCGGTCCCACCATACACAAAAATCAAATCACATGGATTCAAGACTTAAAACTAAGACCTGAAACCATGAAACCACTGACAGGACATGAGTCTGGGCGGCAACCCCTTGAGTAATGTCTCCAAAGCACAGGCCACCAAAGCAAGATTGGACAGGTAGGGTCACATCCAGCTAAAGGGCTTCTGCACAGCAAAGGAAAGATCCAACAAATGGGCAAACCACAAAATGGGACAGAATATTTTCAAATTACCCGTCTGACAGGGGAGTAATATTAACAGCTAGAATATATAAGGAGCTCCAACAACTTGATAGTAAAAAATCAAATAATCCAATTAAAAAGAGGCAAAGGATCTGCCCAGACGTCTCTCAAGTGACCATCAGGTACATACAAAATGCTCAAATCCTTCATCATTGAGAAATGCAAATCAAAACTGCAATGAGATATCATCTCACCCCAGTCAAATGGCTTTTATCGGAAATACAAATAATAGTAATTGCCAGCAAGGATGTGGAGAAAGGGGAACACTTGGACACTGCTGGTGAGAATGTAAATTAATACATTTACTACAGAGAACATCAGGGTGTTGCCTCAAAAAACTAAGAATAGAATTTCCATGTGGCCCAGCAATCCCCCTGTTGGGTGTCCTTCTAAAGCAGGGGACTCAGTATATCTGAAAGATCTCTGTACCCTGTGGTTACTGCAGCACTATTCACAGTAGCCATGGTGTGGACTCAGCTCGAGTGCCCATCCACAGACATGGTGGCACACAGAGGCGAAGGAATATTACATAACCAAGAAAAGAGTGAAGTCTTACTATTTGTAACAACACAGATTGAAATGGAGAACTTTATGTTAAGTGAAATAAGCCAAGCACAGAAAGATGACCCTCCCATGTCCGCACTCACAGGCAAATATTAAAACATTGATCTCATGGAGATGGGGAGCGCAGCAGCAGTGGAGGTGGCTGGGAGAGGTAGCGGGGCAGGGGGTAGAGTGGAGATGGTGAACAGGTGCAAATATACGATCAGACAGACGAGCAATATTTAATAAAACAACAGGGTGACTATATCAACAGTAGTTAGGGTATACTTTAAAATAGCTAAAGGGGTAGATTAGAGTGTTCTAACAACACAAAGAAAAGTGACAGGAAACACCCAAGGTCATGAACACCCCAGTTGTCCGGATTGGATAGTTCACACCACATGCCTGTATCAAAACATCACATGTACCCTGTATAGACACATGACTATTAAAAAGGAAAAAAATCATGGGCAGTCCAGCTTACCGCAGGACCTTTCCAAGTGTTACAGGGAGTCATCAGTGGAACGGCTTCCTTGAGGGCAGTGAGCATCCCATCTCTCCAGCCAAGTGACCGGCTGCTGGAGATATAATGCAGTTGTATGACCACCTGATTGGGTAAGGGGTAAATGAGATGCCCTCTGAAGTATTTCTAACTCCCAGATACTCTGATGCTGCATTTATAGTTTTTAGGGACATTCTGAAAATGTCTTGGCAAAAGACTTAACTGAATACTATTGAAACAGTGTTTATCTATGATTAGTGTCCCTCGGTGATTATTTTCCCTCGTGGACTCTTTACAAGTGTAAGCAACTCTACTTCGCGTTCTCGGAAGTTGCTCGCACGGACAGTCTCCAGAGCGGAGGATGCCACGTCAAGAGGCTGGAAGGAGAAACAGTGGTCCAGCAGCACAGGACACAGAAAATGAGTCCCTTCATTTTAATTTTTTTTCAGGCTGAAATAACCCCATGATTAATGACTGAAATATGTGTAACTATTGTTTAGAAGGTCTTCCTCTATACAACAGGTTCTTTTCCTTTACATCATAGGAATTACTTCCTGAATTCAACCCTCCAGTCAAACACACACAATATATACTTATACAGCACTAACTGAAACAGAAAATAATGATGATTCAGACTAGGAGATAAATCTCCACACGTGCCCTCGTTAGTCCTATCCAGCACTGACCCTTTATTTCCAACACTTTATCTCCTAAGCACCGTTATTAAATGTATACTATACCTCATTACCCGTTTAACCTTAGCCAATAGTTATCTCAGTGCTGGTTCCTGCTTGTTTGTTTTTTTCTCCTTTCAGGTAGATTGCAGGATAATTAAAGGTAAAGACCTGGCCCAGCCCTGCCTTCCCCTGAGTGAGCAGAATGCTGGCATTAGCCATTGTCTTCACCAGGCATGGCCTCCCCATCTCCCAGGTGTCTGAATACTAGCAGGAGCTACAGTGCGCCCCCCCACACACACACACACACCGGGTCCACAGTCCTCGGTGAAATCTTCCTCTTATAACCGTCCCTGCCACTGAGTCGGGCAGAGCAAATTCTGCCTCGGCCTTGGCAACACTTCTCCGGCCTGAGCCAAAATGTCTCTGTCCTGGAGAGAGAGTGGGCATTGGGCACGGCTGATCAGCCTGTCCGCCTTCCCCAGGGCACAGAGCCCTTCCAGGACCCACATGTTGTCTGTCATCTGTGTGAAGGCCAAAGGCTTTGGCCGAACAAAGAGGATGTCCTAGTCCCAAATGTCTAATCACAGAAACTGGAGCACAGCTGCATGGATGGTCTTTGAGCTCCATTGGGACGGTGGAAACAGTCAGGCAGGTCCAGGGCTCGGAAGGCAAGTGGCTTGACCAAATCAGAGTTAGAGGTCATGGAGAGCTCCCCCCACCCAGGTAAGGAGAGATTTGCACTGGTCTTCCCACACAAATGGTTAAAGTCTTGTTTCTCCATGATCTTCAGTGGAACTAAGCAGCTGATACAGCCTTCCTGACTCCTACCCCTGTGACGCCAGACACCTGCCCAAATCTGAGTTCTGCCACACTTGACCTGTCACTGTGACTGGCCCAGCTATACTGTGACCAGCAACAAAATTTCCTGTCGCTGCAACTGGCCCAGTTGTACTGTGACCAGCAACAAAATTTCCTGATTGTATTTGAAATAGACATTTAAAAAATGCAGAGGTACAGTCTCCTCAGCATTAATGCAAACTTCTGAAAGGAAAATTGCACCCATGCGTATCAATTAAATGCTTGCTCATAATGATTAATTTCTTTTTCTTTGACTTCTATGTACACAGTCCAGCACAGGTCTCAGGCATAAGTGACCACCAGTGACGTCTTGGGGACCACAGGACCCAAAACACAGAACTCAAATACAAGGCTTAAATGAGACTCACAAACGAACCAGAGAAGTGCACTGAGCTCCTGGGTCTACAAGGAGAGCTGTTTAGGGGCTGCAGAGCTCAGATCTGAAGGATGCAGAGGGCTCTGGAGGGAAGGGGAGATGGAGAGCTGTTTAGGGACTGCAGAGCTCAGATCTGAAGGATGCAGAGGGCTCTGGAGGGAAGGGGAGATGGAGAGCTGTTTAGGGGCTGCAGAGCTCAGATCTGAAGGATGCAGAGGGCTCTGGAGGGAAGGGGAGATGGAGAGCTGTTTAGGGGCTGCAGAGCTCAGATCTGAAGGATGTAGAGGGCTCTGGAGGGAAGGGGAGATGGAGAGCTGTTTAGGGGATGCAGAGCTCAGATCTGAAGGATGTAGAGGGCTCTGGAGGGAAGGGGAGATGGAGAGCTGTTTAGGGGCTGCAGAGCTCAGATCTGAAGGATGCAGAGGGCTCTGGAGGGAAGGGGAGATGGAGAGCTGTTTAGGGGCTGCAGAGCTCAGATCTGAAGGATGCAGAGGGCTCTGGAGGGAAGGGGAGATGGAGAGCTGTTTAGGGGCTGCAGAGCTCAGATCTGAAGGATGTAGAGGGCTCTGGAGGGAAGGGGAGATGGAGAGCTGTTTAGGGGCTGCAGAGCTCAGATCTGAAGGATGTAGAGGGCTCTGGAGGGAAGGGGAGATGGAGAGCTGTTTAGGGGCTGCAGAGCTCAGATCTGAAGGATGCAGAGGGCTCTGGAGGGAAGGGGAGATGGAGAGCTGTTTAGGGGCTGCAGAGCTCAGATCTGAAGGATGCAGAGGGCTCTGGAGGGAAGGAGAGATGGAGAGCTGTTTAGGGGCTGCAGAGCTCAGATCTGAAGGATGCAGGGGTCCCTGGAGGGAAGGAGAGATGGAGAGCTGTTTAGGGCCTGCAGAGCTCAGATCTGAAGGATACAGAGAGCTCTGGAGGCCCGGCAGCAATATTGCTGGAGGTCAGACCATGAAACTGCACACCTAGACATAAACAGGATGGTAAATTTCATGTGTTTCAGGTTTTACTTCACTTGAATTTTTTAAAAAAGTATCCAGTGTACTCAGCCCTACTATGAAGCTAAATTATAGCTTTCACATGAAGACTATAACCCAACTATAGCACAAGACTATGGGGAAAGGGCCAAGGAAGGGGAAGGGAGGGGGAGGTTTTGGTGGAGGGAGGGTAATGGGTGGGGCCACATCTATGGTGCATCTTAGAACGGGTACAGGCGATTGCACTAACGCACACAGCTATGATTTAACAATAAAAAAAAAGAAAGTTAAAAAAATACATATTATCCATTAAAGTCCTCACAAAATATTAAGTAGTTATTTGATGATTTTATTGCAGTTTTTCCTACCTAGAAGGAAAAACTCAGCAGGCTCAGTAAACACTGCATTACAATATAAATACTTGAATGGACAACCTAGATGTCCGTAATGATAATACATGAGCATCCTCTGTTTAACATAAGGGCCTCTCTGGTGTGAATAAATTGCTACAGCCAGTTCATTTTCCATCTTTCCAGCAGAGTAACTGCTTGTCGGAAAAAAAAAAAAAAAAAAAAAACAGTATCAGTAAAAACCAGTTAGTGAATTGCAGAGTGTTGTTCTAGATTCTAAATTGCAGAATCCCAAGCATCAACCTGGCCGTGTCCAGGTCTCACATTCAGGTATCTCTGGGGCCACCAGCAGTCCTGAAGGGAGAGCAGCCTCTCCCTGGCACCACTGAGATTTGCCTTTGTTTCTATTTCAAATCACGGTAAACTCACCCATTCTTAATTACACACTAAAATACTTATCAGCAAAGCTTCGCTGAGTGCCAGCTCTGAGTCAAGCATGGTGCTAGGGGAGTCACCCAGGTGACTGTGCACACCAAAGTGTGCACCTCGACACTTTGAGCATAGTAACAGGTGTTTGGGAGTCTGAGGCTGAACACAGTCAGTTATTCCATGGTTTTGTGTGAACACCATGGACTCTGCAGCCTGACCACCTCAGTCTGGATTCCAGCTTGGCTACTTGTGAGCTCTGCACTTTTTGCCTTTTGCCTTGGTTTCTTCATGTTTTAACAGGGATACTAATAGTGTCTTAGTCACAAAGTCACTGTGAGAAATAAGTTAGTATTTGTGAAGTTTCTAGGGCATTGCCTGGCATACAGCAAGGGCCCGTAAGTGTGTACTCTAAACAAATCCATGAAAACCCAACTACACAGAAAAGACCTTGCTAGGAGCTGTGAACTTTGACTCAAACTGTGCTACAACCTACCATCTAAAATGTTCTTGGGTATTTGGCTATTTCAAGAAAATGCTCATGTTCTTAAAAACACCCCTCCATCTGTGGTGAATGAGAGCAAACTGTTTAGTGAAGGGAAAGTGAGGCCACTGCTACGTTTCCCTGCCCTGGGCTCAGGATCTGAGAAGTCCTCCCAACCTCGGAGCCCCAAACTGCACAGGAGGAGTGTGTGGGGAGGGGGGTCTGCTCTCACTGTGTGCACACGATTACTGTCAGAGAGAAAAGCACATTCACAGGTTTAAGAAAGAAAAGGCAAAAGTAAAAATGAGTCCAAAGTTTGAAAAGTATTTGCTCCATCAAGAGTCCTGAGTTGAATTATAATGATGCTTTCTGAGTGGAGTGTGAGCCGCATCACAAATGTGAAATCTTTTATGAGGACCAGATAAAACACCAAATGCCTAGAGAATCTGAGCACATGTTAAGGGGAGAGTCCCAGTCCAGACATGGGGACTACGTCTGATGTATGCTCCTGCAAAACCAGGAAATATTTAGGACCTAAACTCCTTCAAAGATTGTCTTTCACTGAAAAATAAATAACCCTTAAGAGTTCCCAACTGGCAAAACTGTGGCTAAAAAATCCGGCTAGAAATTTCAAAAAATCGCATTTGGACCTGTGAAAAAAATGGTAAGATGTAATTCTTGATATTTGTCATTATTATGACACAAAAAGGAAGAAACAATTATAAGTCCTAGGTCTCAATTAAAACTTAGTTATAAGTTCTGGGTCTCAATTAAAACTTAGCTCTTCACTGTATACCCAGGAAGAAAAAAATGTTCATAAAATGTCATAAGAAAACTTAGCAAAAACTCTTCTGGTCATTGACTTAGGCAAGAAATTTATGATTAAGACCCCCAAAATAATATTGCAAAAACAATATAAATAAATAGGACTTAATTAAAATAAGAAGCGTCTCAACAGAGCAAACAGACCACCCATAGAATGGGAGAAGATATTCACAAACCACACACCCAACAGAGGGCTAATATCCAGAATGGGTAAGAAACTGGAAATCAGCAAAAAAAAACAAACAAACAACAACAACAACAAAAAAAAACAGAAAACCCAGTAAAAGGGGGGCAAAAGTCATGAACAGACATTTGTAAAAGAAAATATACAAATAGCCAACAAACATATTTTTAAAATGTTCAGCATCAGTAATCACCAGAGAAATGCAAATTAAAACCACAATGAGATGCCACCTTGCCCGTTAGAACAAACAAAGGCTGGGTTACTTGTTTGAAGTCATATAAACAGCAAACAATGTAATCAAGGTACAAACTGAAGTTTTCTTGATGTAGGTTCAGTGTACTTTCCACACTGCCTCTCTCCCTCTCTCTGTCCATATATACATATATTTTTTAATCTGTTGTTCAATTTCATCTGATAATAGTTTTTAATTTTTTAAATTTGTATTATCAGATAAAATTGCCACTTGAAGGGGATGGTTACTTTTATCATTTTATTTATCATATTGTGTTTTAAACTGTTCATATTTCTCTCTGCCATTCAACTTGGGGGCTCAGTACTTGAAACTGGAAAGTGCCCAGATAGTCTACAAATTTTTTGTCTATTAATTCACTTATTGGTTTAACAAATACACATTGTCTGTTTATCACGTGCTGGCTGGTGTTATGGTTTTGGGAGTTCAGCCATGAAGAATGCAGGCAAAGTCCCCTCCTCAGACAGCTTATGTTTTAGTTCAGGGGAAAGAAAAAACCAGAGCTATAGATGCAGAGGGTCTGAATGCGGACATACACATGGATGGTCTGAACACGGACATACACATGGATGGTCTGAACTCAGACCGTACACACGGTGTGTGTGGTGTGTGCACAGCGACCCTGCTCGGGGTGAAGGTGCTACTAGGGGATTCTGAGCAGAGGAGCAGCAGGAAGCCGGACATCCTGCAGGGTCACTGGGCAGCTGTGGGGGAACAACCAAGCGCCCAGGTGGGAGGTCAGGTGAGGGGTCAACATAACACTCTGGGCTGTAGTGGGGGGGCCTCGGGTCAGAATGGGCCGGCTGGGGAGAAGTCAGATTCTGGCTTCATTGTGAAAAGTGAAGGCAGAGCAGGTAGAATTTGCCGATGCTGCTGAAATGTGAAATATCAGGAGATATAAGAGCCCTACAAGACTCCAAGATTCCTGACTGGAGCAATCAGAAAAATGAACTTGCGTTTTTCTGAGATGGAGATCAAGACGGTCACAACAAGGTGTGGGGGGAGACCGTGGGGCAGGCTTTGGACATGCGGTGCCATCATTGCCAAGAAGCCCAGAGGACGCCTGACAGTTCTGGCCACAGGTGTGAATTTGTGAATCCGTAGCATACAGATGTTATTTAAAGTCAGGAGCCTAGGGAGTGAGCATGAACCAAAAAGGAACTGGTCACGGCCTTCTGGGGCATCTCAATATTTAGAGGTTGGGGACATGGGAGGAACCAGCTGAAGAAATTGAGAAAGAGCCACCTGGGGGCAGGAGACACATCAGTGACTGGAGGCCACGAGAAGCCTCATTTCAGGGAAAGTGAGGCGTCAGCTGCAACAAGCCACCCTGGGCTGGCCTGTGAGCAGGGAGACGTGACCGTGAGATTCGGCCCGGGGATGTCAGTGTCTCAGTAAGAACACTTCCTGGAGTTGTGAGGCAAAAACTTAGACTTTCCCAGAGTAGAGCAGAGGAGGACAGCGGTGTGGAGGGCGGCACAGTGATTTGGGGGAGTTTTGCTGCACAGGGGGGTTACGTGGAGGCCAAGAGAGCGTTCTAAAGAGGAATAGCATGTTTGTAGACTGAAAGAAATCATTTAATAGGATGAAAAAATGATAGCATGGGGGCAAGCTCAAGGGCAAGACCCTTGTGGGACAGAGGGAGAAAGGACAGCGCACAGGAGCAGGATTCACGTGGAGAAAGTGCAGGGACCGGAGACTGGGGCTCACACAGGCTGTGGGTGGGGAGTGAATGAATGAACGAATGAATGGTTTGCAAACACAAATACAGCTGGGACCCTTTAGCTCAGCAGTTCTCAACCTGTGGGTCGTGGCCCCTTTCTAACAATGAAAATATAGCGCAGCATTAAGAAGGTTGCCTGTGGCTCAGTCGGAAAGGCGCCGGCCCCATATACCGAAGGTGGCGGGTTCAAACCCGGCCCCGGCCAAACTGCAACCAAAAAATAGCCGGGCGTTGTGGCGGGCGCCTGTAGTCCCAGCTACTTGGGAGGCTGAGGCAAGAGAATCGCTTAAGCCCAGGAGTTGGAGGTTGCTGTGAGCTGTGTGAGGCCACGGAACTCTACCAAGGGCCACAAAGTGAGACTCTGTCTCTACAAAAAAAAAGAAGGTTGCGAACCACTGCTTAGCTCATCATCTATGTCCTGTGCCTGCAGAAGGCGGGAAGATGCCTCTCCTGCTCCCTAAGGTGTAAAATTCTGTACACAGAGGTTAACTCTCCTGGTTAATGTTCGCCATTCTCCACATGCAATAATCACACAGGAGACCCACAAGTCAGTTACGCTGAAGTGCAAATGAATTTGTCAGGTCTTCACCACAGGGAGGTTTTTAATAAGGGGACACGAGAGTGCTGACCCTGGATGTTTTCTCACGGGGGGCCAAGAGCTGGCTGGCAGGGTGGGGGTGGGGGGTTGGTGGCCAGCACGGCACCCACGCCTGTGGGCCCTGCAACTCATATCAGATCACGTGGCAGGCTGCCAGCCTCTCTGAGCCTCGGCTTCCTTACCTGATCTGTCTCAAATAAAAAAGAGAGACTTCAGGCATCTCCTGGTGAACGTGGCTTCTCTAGGGGGCCCTTTTACTCTAAGAGGAGCTGTTGCAGGGGCCCGTGGATCACATGAGGCGGTGTGATTGTATTTGTTCCTGTTTTGTTTTTTTACTTCAAAATAAGATATGTGTAGTGTGCACAGGAATTTGTTCATAGTTTGTTTTTTTAACTATAGTCCGGCCCTCCAACAGTCTGAGGGACAGTGAACTGGCCCCCTGTTTAAAAAATTTGAGGACGCCTGTGACCTAGACATTGGGAAGGGGCACAGCAACATTGCTCTCCATGCCTCGAGTTTCTCCATCAGATAGGCTCCACGTGGTAGCAGTGGGAAGGCCATTACAGTTTATACTTACAGACCTGTCTGTGCAAAATAAATCGCTTCACATGCTGAATGACTGTGTACTCTTTTGCCCAGAATAAAGCTCCCTGATGGAAGGTCCATGGTGTTTGCATCATTCAACAGTAAATGTCTCTTGTTTGGAATCACAGAGAAATAAAAACACAAGCACACATTGGAATTAATTCACTAAGCAACATCCATCTGGATTTTATCCACTGAGAAAGGGCTGACACACACAGACATGGGGATGCCGTAAGGAACCCGAAACACAATCATCTCAGCTTTCAGGGCACCGAGTACTTGACAAGGGCATTTTTGGGGTTCACATAAAGTACAAATTCACTAATGCATTCTAAAGCTGAGATACACGTTTGAAAATCTGATATGCATAAAACATTATTAGAAAACCTTTTTTCTTTGTGAATGCCTCTGCCATGTTAATTTGCAGCAAACCAGACCACTCTGTACACGCTGACTACTCATCCCAGCTTGCACACAGTAAGGTGATGGAGCAGGTGATTATGAATCTTGCTAGACAATGGTGCCGACAGAAGCAAATGGACACATATTTGCTCCCTGGGCATCTGGGGTTCAGCTACATTAAAACTCAAGTCCTCTGCATCCCAAGCCAGCACCGTGTTTATGATGATAGCACCTTTATAATATAAGAAGCTTCATAATATTAGAATCTGCAAAGCTTTCTTCAAACGAAGCAGTTATTTAATTTAATCTACAATTTCCAGATCCCAAAATATTATTTTTATTCATTTAGACAGAGCCAAGAACTTGGCAGGATTCTTCTGAAGTTCAAAAGTCTTTTATTGGGCGGCGCCTGTGGCTCAGCGGGTAGGGCGCCGGTCCCATATGCCGGAGGTGGCGGGTTCAAACCCAGCCCCGGTCAAATAAAAAAAAAAAACAAAAAACAAAAGTCTTTTATTTTTCACTGTCACTAAGCTTTGAGTTTATAAATAGCTATTTTTTAATGACATACCAATTCATTTAACTAGGTCTCCTCCCCTTAAAGTATAGCCTGGTGACACTTCCTGTAATGCTAGTAGTTTGGGAGCCAGAGGATTGGTTAAGGTCAGAGGTCAAGTCCAGCCTGAACAACATAGTGAGATTTTGTCTCTGCAAAACATTTAAAAATAACCTGGGTGTCATGGAATGTGCCGGTGGTCTGGCCACTCAGGAGGCTGAAGCAGGCGGATAGCTGGAGCCCAGGAGTCTGAAGCCACAATGAGTTATGATGCCACTGCACTCCAGCCTGGGCAACAGAGCAAGACCCTATCTCTCGACAGTGAGACCCCGACTCGTGAAAAAAATGGAAAAACCCAGCCGGGCGCCGCGGCGAGCGCCTGTAATCCCAGCGGCTTCCCGAGGCTGAGGCAGCGGGGTGCCCGCAGCCCGAGTCTGAGGTTGTGGTGAGCTACCACGCCCACTGCACTTTGCTCAGGGGCATAGGGTGGGACCCTGTCTCAACAAAAAAAATAAAATAAAAAAAAAATAAAAAGATGATGTGAGAAGGAAGCCTTTATCAGAAGTGAAGCAATAATGCTTATTTCTGTTTTTATCCTTAAATTTTCTTGGAAATGACCAAGAAATAAACAGCAATTTGATTTAAATGCTGTAAAATTGTCTGGATAAAAGTTAAATATGACTTTTGTTGCACTGCGAATTGGTTATATGATCTTGTAATTATCTTTCTCCAGGAAGCATAAAGTGGTACAAAGGCTCGTGGGACAGATAAGATTCAGTCTGGCCCCTGTCTGCAGGTCTCACTGGAGTGGCCCCTCCAGCAGAGACTCCTCCCTCCTGTTATAAGAGAAATCTGGAACTAATGTTTATTAAGAGGCTGCTCTTCACAGACAACCCGCATACACCCACAACTCTTAAACCAGTCCTCTGCTTTTTATACATTAGTGGCAGTCTACTGTTATTTTCTCTGTTTGCTGATTAATATTTATAAATAGTGTATAATCATATAAGATCCTACAAATAGAGAATTAATTGTTATTGCTTTCTCTCTGATCGCCAGATGAGAAAGTTGAGGCTTCTAACGGTTAAAGGGCTACCTCTTGGCCACTCGAAGAAGAAGAAAAACAAAAACTCAAAAAACAAAACAGTTTGTTGGTGGTGGCGCCAGGACACATGTCCAGATTCTGGACTCTGGATCCTGGGCTGTCTTCCCTTTTCTCTCATGAATAAACTTTCTTACGTAAACAGTTCTCCAGGAGGCCAGATTCTGCTGACCAGAGACAACAACGATGGAGACATTCTGGTACTTTGAAAAGACCATTATTTTTCTTTTAACTTAGTAAAAACTTGTTTATGTAACTTAAAGAACTAGTGTTTCATTGGCATATAGTTTCACTAATAAAGAAAAGTAGCAAATTAAAAACGGTGACTAGAATTGTTAAAGAAGAAAGCTTATTTCATGGCCCAGGTCCGAAATTGCAGTTCTCTTTGTGATGAATGAAAGTGATTACACACCATAACACATAGCAATTTATGTTATTTGGGGTTTTTTACTGTGGTAAAAACACTTAACATGGGCTTTAAGATAAAGTAATATCACATGAAACTAAGTCCTATCTCAGTCATCTGAAAATGAGTTTAAGATAAACTACAGTTGCTCAGAACTGATTTAATTAAACCATGGCATAAAAATATTTAAATAATTCGTATTATGAAATATATTATAAACATTTTTACATGAAACTGTAAGCTCTGGATACATTAATGAATTACTAATAACCTGCCATGGGCCAGGGGAGGAGGGTCACTCATCTTTGTATGCAAATTATTTCATTTAATCTTCATAAAGGACTAATGAAACACAAGTTGCGTTTTCTAATTTTTTAGATAGCTAAGATAGTTTGAATGGTTTGCCCAAAACCTAGCAACTGGTAAAAGATAGAGATGGCATTTAAATGCTCTGCCCTTTGCTCCAAGCTACCTGGCCTTTTAAAAGACTCTGTTGTGGTGGTAAATGTGCATGTTTAGAGACACAACTGTATTTTACGGTGAGCTCACACCTGGTTGAGCAAGCCGACAGGTAGAAAGAAAAGCCAGAGTTATCCCCAGGAAGTAGAATTTTGCATATAAATTTCAGCAGTAAAATCTTGGGAGAAGTCTTGGGCAGTTAGGGCACCAGTAGGAGAGACTGGGACCCAGCGTTCGTTAGGGCACCAGTAGGAGAGACGGGACCCAGCGTTCGTTGGGGCACCAGTAGGAGAGACTGGGACCCAGCGTTCGTTGGGGCACCAGTAGGAGAGACTGGGACCCAGCGTTCGTTGGGGCACCAGTAGGAGAGACTGGGACCCAGCGTTCGTTGGGGCACCAGTAGGAGAGACTGGGACCCAGCGTTCGTTGGGGCACCAGTAGGAGAGACTGGGACCCCGCGTTCGTTGGGGCACCAGTAGGAGAGACTGGGACCCAGCGTTCGTTGGGGCACCAGTAGGAGAGACTGGGACCCAGCGTTCGTTGGGGCACCAGTAGGAGAGACTGGGACCCAGCGTTCGTTGGGGCACCAGTAGGAGAGACGGGACCCTGGGCTACTTGTGCTGTGTCCCATGACTGCTCTTCCGGAGGCCTCAGCAGTCCTGGGGGTGAGTAAAGGTTTCCTGTGTAAACTGCTGATGTGATCACAGCACAGACAAGCCTCAGAGGTGCTCACAGACCCTCCGTGCCGGCACTCTGCGTTCTCTGATTTCATGGAGGATACAGAGGACGGCGAGGAGACGTTTTGAAATAAATAAGTTTTTGATGACCCTGGAATTCTTCCAAGGGATTTTTTCACTGAATCCTACACTGGTTTTTCATACGTGGATCCTGAAATCAAGAAAACATCTTCTTTTGCTTTTTGTTTCTTTTTCTTTTTGCTTTCAAGCTTATTGGCAGAAGCCGACAGAAGGCCGTCAAAGTGGTTCTCTTTCTAAGTCTCTCACGCAGTGGACGGTACTAAATGCCTTTTAAAAATACATTGGTGATAGCAAAACAAGGCTCTAAAGTTTCACGCTGGGTCTTCTGATAATCTGTGCATTTTAGTATTATCTAACCTGGTTCATTAGGACATGAATATTACATGATAGTAAATGAATAACGTTGTGTTTCTCTAATAATTCAATGTAGCTTTACAGAGAATATAAATGTATTTCTTCACAAACCCACATGCACTTTGACTTTTTCAAATTGGCACGTTCCGTAGATAAGGATGCTTTTCATAAAATAAAAAATAAGTTTCTGCTTTACCAGTCATGTCTGCCAGTAATGTGCCTGTTTGGTGATCTAGTGAGATAAACGGTGACATCTATTATGTGACTTTAGTGCATAAATATTGTGCTAACTACTTTAACACATCATCTCAAGAGGTAGCTGGCCGGCAGGCTAGGTAGATATTTCTTCATTAAATTAACATTCGAAAATATTTGAACACAGGATCCTTTCTCCACTTTGCAAGCGGAAGAATTGAGATGCAGAAGAGTTGACTGATTGATCTAACATTTCTGTAGACAATCAAGAGAAAAATACTGATGCCCGAACTTGGCTCCAGATGAGATAGCTTAAAATAAGTTAACATTAAAAATAAAATTAAAGGTAATATCAAAATTATATAATGACAGAACTCCAAGTACAGTATGCTAAGACACTATAAAACATTCCATATCAATGGTGCAAGTTTTATAGTTATATTAAAAGAAATAGCATCCCTTTTTTGAGGCAGGAGAATTTGAATGCTGTAACATCCTCTTAGAAATTGTTCCAAGTAACCAAAATCAACAATTTATCACCAGAAAAAGCCACAGACCATTACAGACAGCTCTAACTTCCCACCATAACTGACTTAATAGTTTTCTTTTTTTAAATGGGGCTAAAAACTTAGTCACAACTTGTCAGTATTTTAGCACATTGCTAACAATTAAACTCCTATATTTTGATAGGGGAGCATGCTGATGAAATGGAAATAATATTAAAATATACATTAGTCTTCTACCCCCAAATTATTGCTCTCTGTCTAAATGTGCTCTCTTCAAAATAAAGAAAAAATATATAGGTATATAGAGAAAGGGACATAGATGATTTTAAGCATGAAGAACTATAAGTGGACAACCATTACTCAGTAAATCTAGATACGCAGGGTCCATGCACTAATCTTACCACTGCCTTTTCTTTTTTTTTTTTTTTTTTGTAGAGACAGAGTCTCACTGTACCGCCCTCGGTAGAGTGCCGTGGCGTCACACGGCTCACAGCAACCTCTACTCTTGGGCTTACGCGATTCTCTTGCCTCAGCCTCCCGAGTAGCTGGGACCACAGGCGCCCGTCACAACGCCCGGCTATTTTTTGGTTGCAGTTTGGCCGGGGCTGGGTTTGAACCCGCCACCCTTGGCATATGGGGCCGGCGCCCTACTCACTGAGCCACAGGCGCCGCCCACCACTGCCTTTTCCGTTCCCATCACCAGTGCCCTCTCTCTGATGCACAGAGGCCTCCATCCCTCCTGCAGCCATCTGGACATGCTGACTGTGTGTAATCTAATGTTCTACATTACCTGGAAATTTGTATGACTTTATCAGCCTCAGACTCTTTTTCTATTTATTTATATCCAAAACTGGTGGTTTTCAAGTACTTGGAGATTATGGAATCTGTGTGAGAATCTCCAAAATTCTCCAAACCTGTATCCATGTTGCTTTGTCCAGAAGCAGGACAGACACAAACCATCATGACCCTCTTTTCACGGAACCCTCAAATGGTTCCTAGAACACTAACGTTCCAGAAAAAGCACTTCGAAAGAAACGCTTTTTTGGAAGCCACTGTATCCTCAAACCCTGTCTTCTAATCCCCACAATTTGCAAGGAGCCTCGGTTGCAAGAGGCCCAGTTCTGAAGAACAGGACAGTCCAGCTCTGTCAGGGGAACACACGGCGTCACAGGACTCGTTCAAGAGGCCTCGGGAAACAATCACCCTTATTCTTCCTCAGGTCTAGCAAGAAGCAACCTGAGAAGGTCAAGTTGCTTTTCTAATACAAAGTATACAGTGTATCCAAAGATACCCATGTCAAACTGCCGGCTACGAGAGAGAGAAGTCTCCAGCCTCCTGGTTCAGGAAGAAAGAAGGAGGCAGAGCAAGTGGGAAGTCTCATTCCTGGGGGTGTCTTCTTAGAATACGAGGGGCTTGTTTTCTCAGGATATAAAACCATAAGTCTATTTTATATTAGAGAGAGGGGAAGAGATGAGAGAGAGCAAAAGAGCACAGAAATCAGAGATGGGAGGGACGTGGGAGGGAGAGAAAGAAATGGAACCAGAAAAAGGCGGTGTGGCCTCTCAAAGACAGGACACGGAGTTACCAATTTAAAGGACACGAGGCTATCAATTTGCAATGACTTCACTCTGGAAGTCTCAGACTCTCACTTCCAAGTTCCCTGGGGTAATCCTCCCAAAATCTCAAATTATGGTAGCTATCACTAGTGTGCACATTATAAATGTTGTATCAGTAGGAAAATGCAGACAATTAAATTTTTCAATATATACTATATAAATATTGCGAAGGCAAAGTAGCAAATGGATTCCTCTGTACAACTTGCCCTCTCGGCAGGTGATGGCAGAGATGGGGGGAGCTTTCCTGAGCTGAAGCACCAGCTGTATGGCTTGGATACGGGAAGAATAACCCAATAAATAACCGTGCAGGCGACAAACAGCGGCTACTGTATTACACTCCACACCAGGTAGCACAGTTTGTACATGGTGGCTTAATTAAATAGGCTGCCATGTACAACACGGAGCCTGGAGTGAGATATTCTAATTAAACCTGTGTCTGCAGTGTCACAGGACACAGAACGGGAGTAAGTTGGGACAGCTCTACGGGCAGAAAGGGAGCACAGCCACTCGGGGGACGGAGCAGATGCTGGCAGGGCCGGGGCAGGAAAGCTTCTTTCCTCCGTGAAAAGGTGCTCTAAGAACAAAAACCAGGAAACAGGAAAGAGATTCATTCTTTTATTTTTTTCGACAACTGTGTATAAATGTCTCTCTTTCTTGTAGGCTCCTGGGGCACAGAACACAGGAAGGGATTCCTTCCCTTGTGCAATTTAGCAGGGACAGAAATGAAAGCATAAGACACTGTGACAAACAAGCATTTTATCATACGTTTTCAGGTAAGAATAAGTACCACGGGGAAAAATCAAGCCGAGTAAGGAGCTAAAAAGAGCATTATTTTAGATTGGAGGGGGGTCAGTAAAAGCCTCTCCAGCTGGTGACATTTGATTAGAATCCTGAACGGAAATCAGACTGAGCCCTCTTGACATCAGGGAACTCGTCATCCAGGCAGAAGCAAACCCAGGCGAAGGCCCAGAAGTGTGAACCTGTGTGGGTCCCTGAAGAAAAGAAAGAAGGTTTCCAGGAGGACAGAAGATGAGGTCAGCGGCGGCCCGGGGCACCTCGGCCAGCAGTTTAGACTCCTCTAAGAATCAGTTAAAGGCTTCCGGCACCCAGCACGGTGCTGCTGCTGGAGTCTTGACAGTGATGTTAGAGAAAGAAACACGATAACCATCCAAGGAGAAGACTGCTCGGAGATAAAAGAGGGAAGGATGGAAAAATAAAGCAAATAGGATTTTGCAAAAAGGGCTTCTTAGACATTAGCAGTCAGGCAGGGGCCAAGCTTGCCAGGCCACCACAAGGTGTGTGTCCTGGGTGTGTCACCATTACTGTACAAAGACTTTTCCACAGCAAGAATTTTAAAAATCCAATATATTGAAGACTTGAGGATATTGAAAGGCCAGGAAAGGGCTATTTATAGAGACACCGATAAAGTGCTTGTTCTGATGGAAGCAGCAGTCCCAGACCATGATTCACAGACTTCCACTGGCATTTGATTCAGATGGTGAACTAAGATAATTCCTGCTTAAAAACCAAACTCTCCAGGACTCTGCACTTAAAGCCAAGCACGGAGCGCCTCTAGTATATTAGGACGTCCTGACTGGTAGGGCAGCGGTTCCCACCCTGTGGGTCACGACCCATAGGAACTGTATTAAAGGGCCATGGCATCAGGGAGGTTGAGAACCACTGTGATAAGGTTTCCCCCTGTGCACCTTTGCCAGCATGGCGTGGTCCCAGGGGCAGAGGACCAGCCAGTGCTGGGTCAGCTACGCTGCGGGAGGCCAATGCAGAGAGAACCAGTTCTGCCTCTTTCCTCTCTGTTTCCACGCACTGTAGTTTGTTAAGACACAAAGAACGTCATAAACACGGCTTTCAGTGTTGTGGGAGATACAGAATCATTAGCCATTATCTGTCAGATACGAACACTTCCCCTCCTCCTTTTGTTTCTAAGCTCTTCATCCTCCGATCCGTTCTGCACGCTTCCTGCAAAGTACCTTCCCAAAGTAAAAACTATGTTCGTTCTCAAAGGGAGATCTGGAAAGAAAAAAAAAAAAGCAAAATCTATGGATGGCAATCCTCAGCCTGGAGTGACCCCCTGCCGCTGACGGACTGAAGCCCCAGTGCTGTGGACAACACTGGCAGCACCAGGGTGCGGCTGCAGCCCACACAGCAGTCTCACTCCCCCTTCTCACCTCGCCTCTCGGGCTGTAACCCTGAGAACTACGCAGACCTTCACGTACACAGAGACAAAGCCCCGTTCAGCTGCTTATCTGCTGTGTGACTTGGGCAAATTATTTATCTTCTCTGACCTTCATCCCTTTTATAAAATTGACATAATACTATATAACACATATAACCTTGAGTTTGTGATGAGATTAAGTGAGAAAATAACTCCGCAACAATGTCAAGCGCAAGAGCTGAATAAATGAGGGACACTGTCCCCAGTGATCCAGGGTTAGGGGCGTGTGCTGGACACTGCCCCCAGTGACTTGGAGTTAGGGGTGCATGCTTGACCCTGTCCCCAGTGACTCAGGGTTCGGGATGAGTGCTGGACGCTGCCCCCAGTGATGTGGGGTTAGGGGCACGTGCTGGACGCTGCCCCCAGTGACTCAGGGTTAGGGGTGCATGCTGGACACTGTCCCCAGTGACTCAGGGTTAGGGGTGCGTGCTGACCTGATGACCTGTGCTAATTTCTGTTCAGCCTGCCATTGACGCTGTCCACCTAAACTCTCCGCTACACTTGGCGGCGTATGAGATGTGTTCTGACTATATTTTCTTACATCACCAACAATGCATATGGTATCTGCTTTTAGATTTCAGAATTCAAAGAAGGATTTGGAAATTTGGGATGGTGGTTCAGAGTCAAAACAATGATTAACAGAGTGGAAATACTTAAAGCAGTGGTTCTCAACCTTCCTAATGCCGTGGTCCTTTAATACAGTTCCTGTGGGTCGCGAATCACAGGTTGAGAACCGCTGACTTAAGGGAACCTAAAGCTATACAGAATACTTTTATATCTGCAAGACATAATCCTGAAAGGAACGTGAACTTAGAGTATGGTTATGCTACAAATGAAACTTAAATGACATAACATACAAAGGGTGCCAAAAAAAATGTACACCCATTCTAAGAGACAAGGAAAATGCACATGGGCAACCTGCCTGGGTACAGCTGGCCAGGAACAGGGCTCCCAACACAACTTCAAAATGTAACACACAGATAACATCTCTGTATATGGGCATCTAGTGAAATAATGTGGTGGGCATTGGAATACATGTGAATTGAATCAGAATTTTTTCTTTTCTTGCTCACAGAAGTGCCTAATTATATATGTTAAGTGAATGAAAACACAAACCCCAAAACCAGTATGGTATAAAATTTACTGTCCATGATGAAAGATACATTCAAGCTTGTATTCAATTACCCTTTGTGTGGCTTAAAGGCAACATAAAATGGAATGAAAAAACAGGAGAATTATTTTGTCCTGTGTGTCAACTGTTTACTTGTATTAATAGTTCTCTAAGTTTTAATCCTCAAAAGGAACAGCTGTATCTGTTGAGAGCCAGGACAGGTGTGTGGATGCCAGTGAATTTGACCAGACCGTGGCAAGAATCTCCTGCCCTGACAGTTCCCAGATTTGTGGGGGTTCTTGTGAGCCTTTTCTGGCTATCCACTGAGGAGGAAGGGATATATATTATATATAAACTATGTCGATTAATCATGAGGAAGAATTCCCAATACTTGGACTATGAAGTAGTGACATCATGCACTAAGTGAGGTCATAGAATGATTTTCTCCAGACTTACAAGCAGGCAGATTCCCACATGTCAAAGACAGAGTAATTGTGGTCTTGCCCAAGGGAGCAAGGAGACAATTGTGGAGATTCCTTCCAGGTCTGAGATTGTGTAAATACGCTGACTTAGTGACAACACGTGGAACATCTACTTTTCTTCAGATATTTTTTAAATAATCCCAGAATTTCACATGTATTTCTTAAATCTTCTGCCATTAGCCCATACTTCATAACTTGAGTTTCCAAATCCAGAACCGCTCATTCATACGACTAAAATATGAAACCTACAAATGACTAAAGATCTTAAAAACCTGTTCAGGGGCTTAGCTTAGCCACGCACTGCACATCTTCATTGTTTAGCTTTGCCGTGAAAAATTACTTTAATTTCGATGCTGGAATCAAAACAATCCAGTCTTCTTAAAAGAAGCCTACTGTCTACTGTAAAGTAATAACATGTTTTTAGAGACTTCTAAGGACATACCCTGAAATTTCTAACTTAAATGCATGGTTTGAAAAATGCCAGTTGTTCATTGTGAAAGGCTGGTTACATTTCATAACAAAGAGGCGAAAATGAAATACCTATTTCATCATGCAAATATTTCATCTGATATTTTAAAAGTACCTAATTTTTAAGATTTGAGAAAAGTCACTAAAATACATAAGATATAAAGGGATTTTCATGACATGTTTCATGAAAATAAATTTGAAAACTGTTCAGCATGTACTGAGATAAAGCTATCGAAATCAATATAAATATATAAATATAGACCGTCATGAGCTGAAAACGAACTGTGATGCAGCTTTACCAAGAAACAGAAGGGGGGGGTGTGAGCTGGAAGAAGAAAGGCAAAAATGAATCATAGTCCTAACTAAAGTTATTTTATAAGTTTAATGATTGACGCATTTTTTAAACCTATATTGTGGAACTTTACTCCAAAGTCAGTGAAATTATGGAGAATTTTGTTTTAACTCACCAAAAAGATAATTTTACTAGCTTAAGGAACCTCAGATATCACGTAATTATTCTTCTTGCAGCTAGCTTCAAGAAAAATTGTATAACACATGAGTAAAACTGGCTTTTTAGTCATTTTAAAATTCCCATTCTTTTGAAAAGAAAAATACCCAGTATTTATAGCTCTATGTTCCTAGCACATAGCAATTCTATTCTAAGAAAAAGAAAGTTCACATTATTATATTAAGGAAGCAAAACTCGAAGAAAAATATTACCAAGGTTCTAAGCAGACTAATCATATCCAAAAATTACCTGTGTCACATTAAATATCCTTTCGGTCAAAATGATGGTTTAATAATAACTCAAAGAGTAAAACATATGCATCTATTAATTAAATGTATATATTCTACATATGTTCTTTTTGTGGGACTAATTAACAATATGTCTATATAGCTTCCTCTATTCAGTTATACGACTTACCAACTATATGAAAATATAACGTTCAGGGTGGGATAAAGCACAAGAGAGAACTTTTCAAATTAGTGCATCTCTCTCTATAAACCTTATCTTTCTACTAATGTTACCACCATTAGTAGTTCTAAAAAAACTAATAGCATGTGTTCTACAAGTAAGAGGTTAGAATTAAATAAGATTTAATACATCAAGAACAATAATAATATTCTCCAATAAAACAATTATGTGAACAACAGTGCACTGCCAGGAAACAAGAATAATTCCACCATAATTACCCAGGCAAAGTATGTACTGGGAGACTAGGTGGTACCATTGCAGGCAAGCTTCGACTTTCCAGGGTTAACCTCAATTTGCCAATACAGTATGCAGAAGGTCACACAAACATTTCAGATGAGTAGAAAATTAATCAAGTGAATCTTAATTTTCAACAGATATCCTCAGTTTATAATGTCAGCTGGCAATTTAGCACATAGTCACGAAATCACAGGTATAATTGCCTGCAGAGGTACAAACTCCCTTTATTGCTATGATCCCTTGTAAATAAAACTGAGGGTTAGTACCCAATTATGAAAGGTATCCTCATCTAATGGAAATAGAGTCTTCAAAGAAATCTGAAGTTGTCTAGCTTTTATAAGCAAAGGTGATTTCATTTGATTGGGTTTTCCCTTACATTTCATTATTGTACTGACTTAAGGAGGCTACCGGAGTGTTCTTATGTTACTGTAAGCATACACACTAAAGGGGACAGGCTCAAAGCAATTTTTACCGAAGATTGTTGAATATATTTACTCGGCATTCCCAAAATATCTGTAAATTTAAGTTCCATTTTTAAGATAAGAGGCTCTTCAAGATAACAGCAATTTGGAATCATAAAATAAAAGCCATTAACCATTCCATTTCAGAAGAGGGAAGTTAGTTTTCCTTTCTTTAAGTAGCTTGAATACAGATTCAATAAAAGAAAAACTCTCTGGTTTACATCCTATGAACATGGTGGTACAGTGAAGTTTTACTTTATACATTGTCTTCAGAAATAAATTAGAACTAACGTTAATGCACGTATATTTGCCCCCAAAGTATTTTTAAAAATCACCAACCACAAAACAAAAAAGGCACCATCACCTCAACTGAGACTAAACAAAAAACTAACTGACTTTTAGAACTCCTTTGTTACTATATTTACCCAGAATTAGCTATGGTTTTTTTTTTTTCAGCAGTAATTTTAAAGGCTCTCTGCAGTCAGAGGCGTGTTTTGCTGGAAACGCTCACAGCACAGTGACAATTTAGCACACAGAGCTCAGTGTGCTCTTCAGCTGACCCAGTCCCCATCCCTTCAGACCTATGCGATGTCTCAGGAACAGAACTAGAATGTTCCCTTCCCACGCCCTGGTCCCCGCTGCCCAGGCGAGAACCCGCATAGCCCGGCAGGTGCCCCCAGCCCCTTACCAGGTGTGAGCCACAGTGAAACGTCGTCGCTGACGGATGCTTTTGTTCACCAGCAACTTTCTGAAAAAGCAGGGTGAGTTCCTTGGAGAACTGCGTGGAGAGATTTTAGGAGACGTGGGTCTGTTTCCCGGGAGCCTGGGAAGCTCCAGTTCTAAGTGCATTTGCTCCTTGAAAGTCTTGATGCAGACCTCAGAGGCAGAAGCAGTGAGCTCCTTTGAAGAATCTTTTGCTGTCATGTCTTGTGAGGAGTGCTAGCTCTCACCACACAAAACAAAAGCCTCAGACATGCCAGAGATCCAGCCGCAGGTTAGAAGGATGGCAGGTCTGCAAACTCTTTCCAAGGTAATTTGGGAGGCTGTGGCTCCTGTGGGTGCTGCCTGGAGCAAAGGCAGCCACCCAGAGAACGGCAAGTCAGGCTGCCACCGGGGAGCGTCACCAGGCTGCCTTCGCCCCTGAAAACACGCCAAAGCGCCTCCAGTGTCAGCAGCCTCCTGGTGGAAGAGGTTTGTCTGCAAGCGACACGCTGACACTCACTGAATCCATTCAGCGGAATATGTCAACTCATGAAATATTCATAAGGGCTTCTGATAAATCCCTCACATGCATTTTTTTAAATCTTCCCCAACAAGCTGCATTCACTAATGGATAGGAGGCAAAACCTAGTCACTTAGTCACTGGTTCTGTTTGCACAAAGAGCAGAACAAGAACCGTCCAGCATGTGCCATGTCTGGAGTCTTCATTCAGAATTACCTCCTCTGAAATGCACCCAGCAGCAACTCCGCCCAACAGACGCGATTGGTCCGGGGTTATTTAAACAACTCTACTGTTTTTTCCCCTCCACAGCACCCTTCATGGCTCAGATTTTCACAGAATTTGTGAGGCTCCTGTCTCCACCACTATAAAAACTGATAAAGTCAGGAATTGTCAAAAAGCCTCGCTAAAACAGCCTTCCAAATTCCATTTCTGAGTGAAAGAGCTGATTTGCTGAAGTTTTTTTCTTTTTTTTTAATTTTCTCCCTTCGCCCAAAGATGCAAAAAAGATTTAATATTAAAAAATGTCACTGAACAGGAAAACACTGGATTTGGTCCATTCCCCCGAGGAATTGAAAGCCCAGTCTTCATTCCAGTGAGCACAGTTCTCATCCTTCTGTTGGAGCTAATCATCCCCGGTGCTGCCCAGCCCGCCCCTCTGGATTAGAGCTGAAGCTGCTGCTGACAGCCAGAGCCCCTCAGACAGAAATGGGGGCCACGGTCAGCACAAATGACGTTCCCTGCACGATGCGTGGGTTCCTGTGTCAGTCAGCACACAGGATGCTGAGTTTCCATGTGACTCTACAGACCGGTGAGTCTGCATGCAGGCCCAGGAATGCAGGTGAGACCCAGGCAGGGCAGCAGATCCCTGAGCCGGATGTTTAGAGATACACTGGAATGCAGATTCTGTGCTTTAAAAGACACTAGACATAGAAAGAAAATCATGGTGCTTGAAGTTGTAGAAAGCGTGTCCTGCCAACGCCTGTCACCAGGGCCAGCCTGATCTCAGACCAATATGACAAAACAGAACTAGGACTAGACAGCAAGAGTGACAGAAAAGGCAGGGTTTGCAGCAGGACCCCCGTGAAGAGGGAGACATTTATTGTTTCCATGGGGGTGTGAGATAGTCCACCCTTATAAAATCATTCACATGTGTCAGATACTCTAGCCAAAAACCTGATGAGTATCTAAAGGTCTAAATAAGTGTAGACACACACTCCCACCAGAGTGTGCAAGAGCAAACAGATTCCCCGGGCCCTGGGAAGGCTTCAGGCATCTCAGGGGTGGGGCAGACGACCAGTTTGCAGGTGCCATCTTGGAAAGCACATCGATTCTTCAGTGACTACATTATAAACAGAAGCGCAGTCGTGGAATTTTGGACTTGTACTGAATCCTAATACATATCTAAGAGTAATAGCAATCACCTGGCTCAGCTTCTCATTCCAGAGACAAAGAAATGGGGCTAGAGAAGGTCAGGGACTCGCCTCAAGTCTTACTGGTAGTTGATGTTACAGCTAAAACTAAAACCCAGGTTTTCTGATTCTCAACTGAATTCTCTTTAATTCAGTTTCAATGTTGCACTTTTGTCCAGCTAGACCTCAGTGCATTTTTTAATATCTAGAAATATTTAGCTGCCCTATTTGAGAAGACAGATTGTTATCAGTATCATGGGAGAAAATCTGACTGATGCCACTTGCTGTTTACCTGGGACTTTTCCCAACAATAATATGGTTTAAAACTGGGACACAAGCACATGTGATTTTGCCATTCTACTGAGTGACTTACTAGCAAAAAGTAAAATGGCAATTTTAAGTCATTAAATATATTTTTCATATTTCCTTTTTGAAACTTCATTTTAGAAATTTCATTCCCCCCCCAATGGCAAATTTCACAGCCCTGAATAATGTAAAATAATGTAAAAAGGAAGTGTTGGTGTAAACACTCCCTGCCCTCTCTGCCGGGTCCCTGACACCGTGTGGCACCCTCATGACCCTTGCATTTTACCTGCTGTCACAGCCAATGTCTCAATTAAAGAAAAATTGAGAATCATCCTAAGAAATAAAGTTCTCAAAAATATGTGAAGTCTGTTAACCCCATCCACTCTAGAAAAGAAATTTAGAAATACTAAAGACAGTCAACTGAAATACAAAGTTCAGAAGACAATCAAACTGTTTGGAAGTCTGAACTACTTAGTTCTGAAGAAAAGGAATGTGTGTTTACAGGTAAATGCACCAATGTGTGTTTCTAGAGTCAAAGGGACAAAGAGAAAGGGTCACTGTGCTGAGTCCTGAAACCGTAGATGCTGGACGGCGGACGGGGGGTAGCAGGAGACGCCGCCTCAGGAGAAGTGAACAGAAGCTGCATTTCAGCAGAGAACTGAGACGGCCAGGAGGGCAGGAGGGAAAGCAGGCAGAGTCTGTCTGTCCCGCCATGTGCCTAGGAAGGAGCTGATGAAAAAAGTGAAAACCTCCCTGTCCACACCCAGTCTTCAGGCCTTAGTCCCTCTATAGGAGAAACGAGTAATTCTCAATCAATTTATCAGTGTACAGATATTGGCCCTTGGAATGATTTCAGACTTCCAATTATAGACACATCTCAATTTTAAATAATAAAATTTCTGGTATTCACATCCAGACACAGCAGTAAGAATCAAGAATTTATCACATTAAGTACCACTGAAGGATTTGAATGTTGTTATGCAGTCAATAATAATTAAATAATGATCCACTTATAAATATTATGCACTAATCGAAAACATTTGAATCTTCATTAAATTGAAAAGGAAGGCCAATTAGTCACAACCAAAGAAAATTATAAACTTGTAGTATGAGTATAATAACATTATTTAAAATGTTTTTGGAAGTAAACAACGTTATAATAAGTTATTTTGAATGAAAATAATTATATTCTTTTTATATTTAATATCCTTCAGACTTTAAAAGTTGACCCGGAATACATTTTCTCTGATCATTTTCCAATTAACTGTTATAAAATTAAAGTATGTTAAAGACACAGAATGTGCTTTCAGTGTGTAATATTAAACCTAGCAGAACGCTGAGCTAAGTAGCATGGCTCCCATTGAGAAGACAATTCATTCACAAGTTTTTAAAAAGAACAGATTTAAGACTCTCGTATTAACACAGTAGAATTATTGTTGATTATATCTTTGTTCATTTCAACGTCCAGCTCTTTTTTCTAAAATAATACATCATCTGAACACAGCCATTAGATACTATTCAATTAAAGATACACAAGTTACGTTCCTTCAGCCAAAGACAAGGTGGTAAGTGAGCAGAGCAGAATATCAACAAAATAGACTCTTCCAGTAATATGTTCTGTTATGCAACAGAAATATACAGTAAATATACTGTCACATATAACTATATCACCACAAATTACAACGTCTCCCAATTTTTCTATTTTAATTTTAAGAAATGGAGCTAGAGAATTATTCTAACATGATAGAAAAAAAGGTAATATTCAACTTATTTAAAATGGTTATGCAGCCATATTGGAAAAGAAAATATAACTGACAACCTGAAGGGTAAGAAATACTAGACTTAACCTACATTTGCTGGGGACACAGCAAGAGCTAGAAATGCGGTGAACCTTTCTAGTAAACCATTTTATCTGATCCTCTCAAACATGTTAGGCTAATACTGCTGGAATTCCTTGTTTGACTCCCCATGTATTAAATGTAAGATCCTTGAGGGCTGGACTGGGTCTTGATGAGCATCATATTTATGGAAGGTGGGCTAGTGTGTGGCACAGAGGACACAGCCAACAAACATTTGTGCACTGGATGTACATTATTTCAGATGCGAACCTCAGGGCACAGGTGGCACAGCTGACGGAGTGGATCTGACAACCCCGGCCAGGCCCCCACCACACCCCGGCACCCACTCCCTATGCTGCACCAGCGCTGCCCGAGCTTTTATGTGGAGGACAGCTAAGGAGACCAGGGAGGAAGCTCACACTTCCAGGGCTCTAGTCCTGTTGCTAAACATCCATCTTCACATGTGCAAAACACCTGCAAGCCTGAAGTTACCCAGAAACTGTTTTCTTTATACAACAATGTGAATAACTTCACTTTTATCCATATGGTGCTATAAAATTACTCATCTTTACTAAAATGTACTTCAGAAAGATGAGTTTTAACCTGTACCACATGGTAAAGTGACCTGTCTTCTAGATGCCTGAGCCTGGTAAGGTACCATGTGGTCCTACTCAAGAGAGAACTGCCTGTTCAAAGCCGTCTAGTGACGACTTATCGCTTCAGTAGAACCCTAAGTCCACAACATAACGTGGACGTCCCTGTGTGAGTGGAGCCCTCCCTCTGCGGCAGCTCTCTGAGCTCATCTCCCTCGACTCTCCCCTAGCTCACTGCTCCTCGGCCACACTGGCCTCCTCTCTGTTCATCGAACGTGTTTTTCCAAGTTTCCTTTCCCCCAGGATATCTGCGTGCTTTGTTCCCTTATCATCACCTTCCTGCGTTTGCCTGGATACCACCTGACTGATGAAATCTCAGGTCATCGCCCTGTTTACAGTCTCTCCATCCTGCTTTACTTTTCTCCACAGCACTCGTCAGCGTACGGTCCGGTCAGGATGGTTGGTTACTCCTCCATCACCTGTTTGCTCCCCCCAAACTGAAAGTTTCAGTTTCAGGAGGGAAAGGACTTTGTTTTGTTCAATCCAGTAATTCCCAACTCCCAGAACAGTGCTTGCCACATAGTAGCTATTTAAATAAAAATTCACTGAATGAAAAAATAGCTAATCTTCTCGGAGTAGGATAAGATAAAGGAGGCATCAAAGGAAAACAGAATAAATTTTGTCTCTCAAATTAGAGCAACAGTTACACCGGCATTAAGCAGTAATATTTTCTAACTTTTATGTATTATTTAATGCAGTTTTCACTGCCTGGAGTGTTCTCTCTCTATTTTCTTTGCCAAGAATACCTGTACTGTCTTTCACCCATTAAGGCTAAATTCCAAGGAAAACCCCTCAGTGAAATTTCTTCCCAACTTCCCTGGGCAGAGTCAGCTGTGCCACCCTCTCCACTCCAGCAGCCCTGGGACAGCTAATGTTCAGCCCTCAGAACATTCTGGACGAGATCGTAGGACGTAGTTTCATTTGTCTGCTGGCCTGACCTACGAGCTCTCCGAGGACATAAACCATTGCATTCCTCCTTGTGTCATCAGAGCCTGGCATTTCATTCTGGTTAATATTTATTGATTAAGAATATAAATGAAAAGTAAATTTAGTGCCCCAAATGCCCCACAGTTAGCCCTAGATTTTTGTTATCTTCAGAGCTATTCTAGCCAATATGCTAACTTCTTATACTTGAGCTTACAAAGGATTTCAAACTGAAACTCCCTAAATCATAGTAATTTGGTAATGATTACCATTTAACTGGTAAACATTTAAATGGCATTTATTTGTTTTTTAAATAATCATAATTATTGTTCACACCCTCCCTGCAGTGCAAAACCACAATGGCGGCTCCCTGCAGCTCTGAGCACTGGGCAGTGAGCTGGAAGGGAAGGCTTGCCAGCTCCCTCAGAGGTTTCCTGGCTCTGGCAGAGTAATTGGGTGCTTCTTCCACAAGGTACATTCCAAGAAGGCAGATTACACAGAATAAAAATACTAAAGAAGTCCCTCTCTTTGTTTCCTAGGTCATTGTTCACATTAAGACAGATCAGCAAGGAGGAGTCAGATCCCTGAATGCGAGGAGAGAAACTGCGACCACGGAAGGTGCTTCTGAAAACACACTAAGAGAGGACACTCCAGTTCCCAAAGCAAATATTCACCCATCAGCAGACTGTCTGAAAGGGTGATTTCAAATGCATAAAATATAGAAATATACATGTTAGACATAAAGATATTTGGGGGAAATTTTCTTTCATTAAAATGAGCTTTTTTAATGTTATATCTTATCAATAGTGTTCTGTGAAATGGGGAAAAGAAAAAATAATGCAGTATTAATCTATATTTAAAAACTTTAACTGTAAATAATCACCTATGTTAAGTCCAATTAATTGTGATGCTGCAGAGATCACACAAAGATCATGGCACACATGAATATTAAATCAAATTCACTCCATGGCTCCTAAAAAGAAGATAATACCCTGTTTCCCCGAAAATAAGACAGTGTCTTATATTAAGGTGTGCTCCCAAAGATGTGCTAGGTCTTATTTTCAGGAGACGTCTTATCTTTCCTGTAAGTAGGTCTTATTTTCAGAGGATGTCTTATTTTCGGGGAAACAAGGTATTCAGGGATCAATTTAACGTTTAAGGATTTTAAGGATACACTTGCAAGCTAATTCACAGAAGCATTATTATTTTGTAAATTAATATTTTAGTATTAAGAGTTTTTGAGGGTACAAAACACACATCAATATGGAAAAACACTTCAAAATTAATAGGTTAGAGTCTTAATTTCAAGGATTTTTGTTTATCCATTACATATTCTGTTAACTTTAAATGTGTTTATATTAGAAGTTTTTTTAAATTCAGTAACATTAATGATAATGACTTACTGGTTTATAATGAAGAAAAGAGAATTTTATTTATCAAGACTGACTATACAATCCTAGAATTAAGAAGTACTTCAAATTTAATTTTATATAAATATTTCCTAACATCAAAACTGCAGTATCATATATGTAAAATCCAAGGCTTGAGACATTTTATAAGCAATCATGCTGAGCTTTATAGCAAAGACTTTTAAACAGAAAACATATTTTTGGAAAGTACCTTTGCTACTTCTTTTATGTCTTTTATTATTTTTTTTTTTATTTATCATGCAGTAAGACTGGGCTTTTCCGGTGCAGTGTTCTGTGAGGTTGAGCACACATGAGGACCTGTGTAAGCAGCACTGTGGTCAGGACACATGGTTGTAATGTGTGTGTACACACAGCGCTGTCCCCCCAGAAAGCTTTCTCGTGCCACACCTGTGTAGGCACATCTCTCCCACCCACAATCCCTGACAACCTTTGAGCTGTTATAGTTCTGCCGTTTCGATAATGCCACAGAAACAGAATCACGGAGTAGTCAGCCTTCTGAGACCAGGTTCTTTGGCTCAGCGCTCTGTCTTTGAAGTTGAACAGAGACACTGTGTTTATTGATAGCTCATTAGTTTTTATCGTCATGTAGTATTTCGCTACGGGATGCAGCTCAGTTTGTTTATTCATTTGAAGGACATTTGGGCTGGTTCTAGTTTCAGGCGATAATGAGTGGAGCTTCTGTGAACACTCACATAGAGGGTTTTGTTGAAAACAAGCCATCATTCCTCCACGGTAAATACCCAGGCGTGGGCTTCCTGTGTCCTATGAGAGGTGCGTTCACCTTTATAACAAAATGTCAAACTGGTTTTCATTTACATTTCCGCCAGCAGTACCTGAGAGCCGTGGCTGCTCTGCTTCCTCGCTTCCTCTCAGTGTATTTGTTTATTTTAGCCATTCTCATAAAGGCACAGCCGCATCTCAGCCCGGTTTCAGCTTACATGACCCTAGTGGCTGACATTGTCTTTCATGTGATTATGTGCTACCTGAATGTTCTCCGTGGGGGAAGTGTCTGGTCAAGACTCCTGCCCATTTCAAACCAGACTGATTCTTTTTTACAACTGAGGCTCTTCCCCACTCTGCCTGCTGGAGCTTCCTTCACGGAGTTCCCAGATAGCTCCCTCTGTCCAGGACTCAAAGCTGGATTCATGCTGGAGGCAGAACCAAGTCTATTACTCCTTACAGGCACCAGAACCTTTAATAGAAGAGTGTCAGTTACAAAATTCTGAAACTGTGAAATTGGTTTTATAGTTTATAACCCTTATACTTTATCAAAATTCTTTCCAAAATCTTCACTGTTTACATTTTTGACTTCACTGGTTGGGTCAGCTGTGGGGCTTACATGTTGGACCATCGAAAGCGGTTTGGACCATATCACGTAGTAACGAGTCCTCCACGCCACCAGGAGGGGCTCACAAAGGAACAGCAAAAGGTCGAATGTCTTTTGTATCTATTAATATTTAGAGAAACCTTTCCAGAAGTGGACACCGGGCAACTCCTGCCCACATTCCCAAGCAACACTCGCCTTCTCCAGTGCTGTGATGCTATAAACACTTCCCAACCTTGGGGCCAGACGGGAACAGGACCTCTTCACTCCCGCTCTGTGCTAGATGTTTATACTAAGTCCTATGTCATGTTCTTCAAACATATCCTTACGAGTAGGCACCACGTACCAAAGTATGATTCCCATTTTCTTTGGTAAGCCTGGGTTATTGTTTGAACTTTGTATATTTGTTACTGAACATAAAATCACGGGTTTTTTTGAAATTTTATGTAATTTTTATTGTAGCTATAGCTTGATCTACTTTTCATATAACCTTATTAACAGTTAACATTGCATTTATTTTGCGTTTGACGGTTCTTTATAGCTGTATCAAAAATCTAAATTGTTATGACAATATGATATTCAGGAAAATTTCAACATTAGCCTTAAAATTGCTTTCTTGTCTGTTCGGGCCTCACAAAAAACTCTAGACTCTTAGAAAATAAAGATCACAATTTATTCTTTATGCATTCATCTATTTACATAAATAAATAGATTTAAGTAAAACTCACATATGCAGAAAATGCTCTGTGTGTGCTAGATAGATGTTTGAAAACACTGGAATATGATTCAATATTGTGTATTTATTTATTTATTTATTCAGCTGGTGTTAGTTAACCGTCACAATGTGCCAGGCACTGTGCTCCTATCAGGGACATGGCAGTGGAGAAGCTGGACTTAACGTCTGTCCCCATGGTACTCACGGTCTGGTGGCAGAAACATCATAGTCTAATCATAATTATAATCCTCTGTCTTTTTATTCACCTGTTGTTCATTTTAAGGGAGGTTGAACCCAGTTACTCTTTTGTTTATTTCATGATTGTGAATTATCCTCATCCTGACTGCCCTACAAGATAAAATGCAGAGACGTCTTTGGCCAGAGTTTCTGGATATTTTTCCTTAGTCTATCTTAGTCCGTCCTGCTAGTGTCTAGCCCTGTTCTTAGCTCAGCCTATAAATTTTTTATTTATTTTATTGTTGGGGATTCATTGAGGGTAAAATAAGCCAGATTACACTGATTGCAATTGTTAGGCAAAGTCCCTCTTGCAATCATGTCTTGCCCCTTGGTGTGTGTCAGCCTATAAATTTTTAAAACTATCAAAATGATACAGAGGCCCATTCAGTGACGAACAGCAAATACAAATGAACCCTGTGGTTTTACCCCTCTGTGAATTCTAACTAGAAGTCGAAGAATCCTGTCCTCTCTCATCCTTAGACAAGTGGCTCTTCTTCAATTAAACCCAAAGTCTAGTCTCAATAATGTCTTCACATTGGTTCTAGCCGCCACTTGGAATTGGAGAAAATATGTCACTTACAGCCCTTCAAAGATATACTTTCTAATACTTTTCCATCCTAAGTAACTGGACTCTTCCAACTATGCTTATATAATACAGATTCCTGTCAGTTTTTATACCCTTGGGTTGAACTTTGACACACACCGTAGCAATGGTAGCGTGTACACTAGATTTCACAGGTTGCCGTGAGGAAGCACAGAAGACCAGGTGGCTGCAACAAGAGAAACGCCCTGTGTCCCTGTTGGGGAAGCTAGTTCAGAATCACGATTTCAGCAGGGTGCTTCCTCTGAGGGTTGAGAGGGGGAGTCTAGTCTGCCCCAGGCCTTTCTCCAGGGCTCAGAGACAGCTGCCCCTCCGACATCACTCCACCTTGTTTCCCTCTGCCACTGTCTGTGTCTGGCTTCCTGGACAGTTCACAGAGGTCCGGCTCATCCCAAGTCATCAGACAAAAAGGTCTTCCACAGATCTTTTCTAGACAACAATACTTCCCTTCCTGGCTTTTGCAGAAATGCTTGGTTGAATCCATGAGTCACATACCGGATCTTTCTAACAAATGGTTATTCAATCACACACGCACACTAATGATCTGTCCAGAAAGATCATGAATCATACACCTGGTCTTTCTAACAAATGGTTATTCAGTCACACACACACACACACACACACCCCGATGATCTGTCCAGGAAGACCATGAGTCACACACCTGGTCTTTCTAACAAATAGTTATTCAATCACACACACACACCGATGATCTGTCCAGAAAGATCATGAGTCACACACCTGGTCTTTCTAACAAATGGTTATTCAATCACACACACACACACACACACACACACACACACCCCTAGGATCTGTCCAGAAAGACCATGCTTTTGCAGTATAGGTAGGCTGAGACTTTCCCATATCTTCAAGGTCTGGTCATTTTTCCTTCTTCAGTTTACCTCTCTCCTCCCACACTTTACTCTGTGCACAGGAGAAAGCGGGTGTGCCGCAGCACTCTGCGTAGACATCTCCTCTGCGAACTACACAAATTCACCAGTTACCAATTCTACTTCCCACAAAGACACTAGGACACTGTTAGGCCCAGCTCCTCACCACTTTATAACAAGGATCACCTTCCTCCTGTTTCAGGAAGACATTTATTTCCACAAGCCTTCATCAAAAGCACCTTTTACATTCCCTTTTCAACCAATGGTCTCCTCAGGAGAATCTAGACATTCTCACCAAGCATGTCACGGCTCTTCTGCTGCTCCCCACGGCCAAACCCCAAAGCCACTTCCACACACAGAAGCTGCAACATGTTCTCAGCACCGCCCTAAAGCCTGCCGGGGATGAGCCCTGACCGGCTGGTGTGACCCGCAGAAGCTCACTGTCTCAGGGGCCTGGGGGCTGCAGGTCAAGTGTGGGCAGAGCTGGCTCTGCATGAAGCTGTGAGGAAAGGACTTGCTCGGGCCTCTCTGGAGGGCAGGCCAGCTAGGGACTGAGCCGTGACCACGTAATCATTGAGAGTTCACTAGGTCCTAGTTGCCTGCATATATGTTCTTATCACATCATTGTACTGTTTCTCACGATTCCCCTTTGAAGTACATAGTCTGCACTTTACAGAGGAAAAAACTAAATTACAGAAAGGTGGGATGGATTCCCAAGTTTAACGAGTTAGTAGGGATTAGAGCCCAAAGCCATCCAATTTCAAAATTTACGTGTTGACCAACCACACTTCATTACAAAGCAAAAATGAAAAAACAAACACACGGATATGCTCTGAATAGAAAGATAACAGACTGCTTTAGAAATCTATTAATCCCAATCATGTTATGTACTGAAACTAGAATTGTTTTTTCATAAATGTCATATTTCAGAACAACACAAAGTAACTTGGTGGCTTCAGTAACCTGATTTTTACAATACGAAGTAATTTGAGTGGACGACAAAAATTAATTTTACCCAGAAAACAAGCTAACGTTCGAAACAAATAATCCTTAAAGATAGTTTTGTCTGAATTCGCTCATAAATCTTAAGCCAATTTTGGAAGATACCGGTTTAATGTGCCCTAGCATGTATATTCATTTGCAACTCTAAATTCGAACTTACTTGACATGTGTGTGTTAAAAGCTAAAAACGGTTCTTATATACCTCCTTTTCTTTTTTGGACTTCTAGGCTAGATATTTAATTCCCGTGGTTATCATTGCTACAAACTTTTTTTTGGTATGAAATCTGTACTGACTGTGCAGGCTCTAGGCTGAGATCTTTTTTTTTTTTTTCAGTTTTTGGCTGGGGCTGGGTTTGAACCTGCCACCTCCGGCATATGGGGCCAGCACCCTACTCCATTGAGCCACTGGCGCTGCCCCTAGGTTAAGATTTTAAACAGTTAAATTCATGCTATATTAGCTATAGTCAATGTTTTCATGTTATTTTTGGCAATTTAGAAATTTTAGCAATCAAGAGACAGAATTCTTAATAATATTACTTTCATTTAATATTTAAAATTTTTTCTGAACGTAGAGGAACTTTTTCAAGATAACGTACCACTTTGTACCAACGTGTAGAGATGCTTAATTTGTTCTTCCCAACGGTGCCCGGTCAGCACCATTTCTGGGTTCAATTTTCTCAACTTCCCAACACATATTGGATTTGATTGGTACAGTATCTATTAAAATAAATAAGCACTGCTCGCTACACACCGAAGCCAAAGAAAATCTCTTCATCAAAACATAAACAAGCTCAAAAGTAAAGCATTTTGAGAACACACATGAATAGGGACACCAATACCCTCTTTGTGATGAGAAATTTATCTTCTAAAACCACAGCCAAGGGTTACAGTTGTAGATTCCATCAGATATTTTTTACAGCTAAGAAAATGTGCGTCTTCAGGCAAAGATCCCAATTTCTGAATCGTGACAGCAGCTGAAGTCTAAAGATAGACAGTCAAAACACCATTTTCTGTACATTTTCGGTTGTTAAAAAAGCAGTTATAGTACATTATGTATAAAGCATATTGTCTTAACCCTGTGATGGCTCTGCTGGGAACAACGTTTATGACAAAGATATTCTTTTATGCCTTCATTATACTACACATACACATAGTTTTGGAAGAGGTAACAGGCTTTTTAATATGTAATATTTTTGAATGTATTTTATATAGATGTGTATAATCATTGTCAACAAAGCGGTCCTGTTTCAAGGGCCTGTGAATTCACACGTGGCCTTGTCACATGGCCAAGCACGGTCTGTTTGCTTTCAACTCAGCCCAGGAAGGCTCTTTCTCTAGACCTTTCCGTGATATTTGTTCATATGTCTTCTCCTCAAAAAGTCTGTCCCTGGCCGGGTGTGGGGCTTGTAATCCCAGCACTCAGGAGGCTGAAGCTGGAGGATCATTTGAGCTCAGGACCTGGTCGCTACTAAAAATAGAAAAACTAGCGGGGTGTGGGGGGAGTTGTTTTGGGCACCTGTGGTCCAAGCTACTCAGGAGGCTGAGCCAGAAGGATCACTTGAGCCCAGGAGACTGAGGTTGCTGTGAGCTAGGTTGAGGCCACTGCACTCTACCCAGGGTGACAGAGTGAGACTTTGACCCTGTCTCTAATGACCTGACGTGAGCAGCTCCCCATGCCCCTAGCACCTCACTCACTTTTGCTCTTTTGACAGTTCAGTCACCCTCTGGCGTCGCTTATGTCTGACATCCCACTGAGATGAAGGTCCTGTAAGGACAGAGGCCTTGGCATTTTATTTGCCACACTAACTCTTAGCACCCACAGCAATGCCAGGGGCAGGGCCGATGTTCAGTAAATCCATGCGTAAAAAACAAAGGTCACCTGGACTGTTCGAGCTGAGGTCCAGTTAAGCACCTGCGTCGTCCTCAGCCACTTCCACCAGGTCCTTAAGCAAAGTCATCTTTACGGTGACTGCAAAGGGACACTGAGAGACACGTGTGACCATGAGGACAAGCGAGAGGCAGCCTTGTCTGGACTCACTACCACTGATGTCCCTTCAGCCACCCCTGGTGGACACACCGGGAGCCTGGTGCTCCTCTCTCCTAAATTAGAGGCACTACGTTCTCTGTTCCCAGGCAGGAGTGCTTTTGGCTGGACAGAGGACAAGGAGGACATGAACTTGGGACCTCCCAGGGGAGTCTCTGCACCACCACCCAAGCTCACGACACTCTCTTCTCTGTTCAAAATGATAAGCAGCTGGGGGGGTGGCAACTGCCCACCTGATATCCAATACCCATAGATGGAAGACCTGGGGTCTGTGAGTGACTTCTTTCTTCTGGAGTGGAGGTCCAATAAGGAGTTACATTCCAGCAAAGTAATCACAACGTTTTGAACTTGATTTTCATAGCTCAATAAATACTGGAAAAAGGTGAAGATGATGATGATAAAAATTAAGGCAAGGTTTCAATTACAATCAAGTTGGACAGCCGAAAATATTTAGTAAAGAAATAATGTTTAATGGGACTTTGAAGCATGCCCATTAGGATGAAAAAGAAATGAAATGCCAAGGTGAGAGGCCTGTATAAAATTCTAAATGATTCAGTGTTCAAAACATTGAACTTGTTGTCAAGGAGATCTATGCCAAGCATAATAATTCTCTTTTCAGTTCCAAGCCATCATTTATGCTGTCCAAAAACAGTGGATTATAATTAAGAACTATTTTGCCATAGAGAACATTATATTTCCTAAGGAGTACCCTTGACATTTTTATTAAAAATATAGCAATCTATAAATAATCTGCATGTGAAAATACTTGTGGAAGCAAATTAAACCCCTGGTAAACTGAAGAGCACTCAAGTAAGAGGGTGACCCAGGAGAATGAATTATTTATAAGAAGACGGATTTGGGATCAGCTCTAAGCCAGCTTCTTCACCCTTGAGCAAGTTCCTCGAGCTGTCCACTTCCAAGTTCCTTGTCCACAGATGTAAATGTTCACAGCAACTGTTCCACAGAGCAGTTCATGTAAATTAACAAATTACAGTTTAAAATGTAAATGGCACTGCATTTACATTGCAATCCAGGACATGTATTCAGATAGCCTTCTTCTTCGCAGGATCTAAAAAGTGTTGTGGATATTAAAATTTCGATGTAGCAATTGTCTGATTCCTTTTCTAAATGTATTTATGTCCGTTTACGAGGTTTTTGCTTCTAGTCCTTATCTTAAACATTGTTTTTGTTATTAAATGTTAAGCCTTTTTAATTTTGTGAAGGCAAAAAGATGGAAACCTAATAAACACATGTATATGTAAAAATAATTTTTAAGAAAAGTGTTGTCAATATTATCACAGTCATCTTTAACCTGTGAAGGTGGAAACTCCAGCCTCAATGTGGCCCCTCAGCTTTTATACAAAGAAACCACCAGTGATGCTCCCAAGCCTTGCCTGTCACAATTCTGTTTTCCTCGTGATGTTGGTGGTTTTCAGAGTCTGGTTCTATGACCAGTATCACCAGCATCACTTGGCGATCTATTCCCTAAAGTTGGTCTGTTATTAAAATAGTTACCTGGAGAATCACAAACTCTGGGGATGGTACCCGGAAATGTCTGCTTTAACAAGTCTTCAAGTGATTCGGATACACCCCAACATTTGTGAACCACTGCATTCCACCGTGTTTTCCAAGTTGACACCAAGGAATTCCAGCAGATTATCAGTCCAAAGGAAAAGGCAGAATTATTGTTAGTAGGCCAAGTTCCCTAAACTTAGGCCAGAAAATCATGTCAGTTAAAATAGAGAGCATGAACTTTCTCAAACTGATAAATGCTTGTGCAAGGATGAAAAATAGGTGTTATTTTGTGGGTGGAGTTGAATTAACGAGTCGTGAGTGTCTGAAGCACAGGGATGAGGTTTGGGAGGCTGGACAGGAAGAAAGCCGTGATCCATTGGTGATGTCTGCCTCAGAGCAGGGAGGAGAGAAGGGCACCAGCCAGGCCGTGCTGAGTGACAGCTGTGAGCCCCTGCAACTGTGCAGACATCTGAGTATTTCCTGCAGAGGAAGCCAATGTAAGGTGCTGGGGTTGTAGAGATTGGTGGCTTGTTGGAAATAACAGTGAGACCTTAACAGAGCATCAAGTTGAAGCCGTCCATGACAATTACAGTCTATTCATTGTGGTCGGACACATCACAATTATTGGTAATGATTCCTTAGAACATCGTTGAGTTTATTAAAAGCATTATTATGGTCACAACAAGTGAGGTGATCACTAAACAGAGATGAGAAGAGAAGGTGACAATGATCTGGAATTTTCACCTGGGTGACATGAAAATTATTCCAGCACTAGGTTTCTGTCTTACACGTATTTTTCATTGTTTTGTTTGAGCTGTATTGCATGTGTGAATGTATCTATCTCCCCAACTATACTGTGGCAAGCTCCCTGGCAGAAACATTGTATATTTTTTCTCTGTGTTCCTTCCACAATAACCTCCTGCAATCCTCATAATAGCACTAGAATATCCATTAAAAATAAATTAACAACCAAAAGTAAAGAGCTGCCAATTCCTAGATGTCTACTTTGTTCTAGTGGCTTTGCAAATATTACAAAACATTGCATAATATGTATGTTCCTTTCCCATTTTACAATTAAACTCATGTTCTGAGATTCAGTGTTGAAAACTGGTAAGTAGTGACAGTTTTATTCAAACCCAGCTCTGTCTCACTCTGAAGTTCTTTCTCCGCTTAAAATGTCTTCCCTGAAAATCAATTAGTTTATAAAACAGAGTATATAGGTATATAATTATATACATAAAAATATAAATATACATATATTTATGTATAAATCTAAAAAATCACTGAGTTTGAATACTTACATTAGAAAAGCTACATTCACCCATAATTATCTGTGGACTGGAGAATTTCACTGCCTTTATTTACCTTCAGTTTAGTTCTGTGAAGTAGGACTCCATGCTACTTTCCAATTAACAGGAAAAGATTATTGGTTCTAGAGCTGATTTTTCCCCTAATACGGTCATTTAGGTAATGCTCAAAGCTGGCTAGCCCTGGGTTTTTCTGATACAAATACAAGGGATAGATTTTCAGCCACAGGAACACTTTGCTCACAGAACTTCACCTAAATGCAATCAAAAGAATATTCAGGACAAAATAGTCACTGGTCTAGAACTTTTCTAAGGCAAAACTTTGTCACGTTCGATTCTACGCATGACCCAAAGTAAGCGTTCAATAAATGTTTGGTTCCAGAGAAGTTAAAAACACCAGAGTATGTTTTCTCTCTCCTGAAAAAGCTTGTTTGTAAGAAGACTGATTATAGTGTAAGTCCATCTAAATCAGGAGAAAACAGAGAGTCCTGTCCAGAGACAGCTGCGCAGAAGCTGTAAGTCAGAGAGTATCAGAGGGAAGTGATGCCCGCACCTCCCTCCATGTCCAGTCTACTGGTAAATAGCACAGAACGTTGGGCTGATCAGGTCTCATTCAGGTCCACACTCCCCAATTGAGGAATGTTGTCATCCTTTGGCCAGAGATACTTTCCATGACAAAAACTTTACCTAGACTACAAATTATCCCTTTACCACACCTCTTCTTAAATAATCTCAACCTATAAAATGTTGTAGGGAAAAAAACTCTAAAGCTCCAAAGACTAAGATATGTGGCTCTCCCAGGAATTCACCAGCTCTAACAAATACATAACCCAAATGACAAAACCTACTCTAACATGGCAAGACAAAGACCTATATGCAAGTCTCCAATCGGCCATTTGAAGAAATAACTTCCTGGCCCTTGGGGGACTGACCATCTAAATGGCAAACTGATTCTCAAAACAATTGGCCATCCGACCTCCAAACATATACATTGAAACACACCTATATGTTAAAGAGGGAGGGACCTAATGCTTCTCAGAAACTTAAAAATCAAAGACCACAATTTTAAATAAACAGAACACCCAAACAAGTGCACATACTATGTTAACAACACTTTTTGTACCAGAGTCTCTGCCTAGTCTAGCTGGAAAAAATAATACTATTTCATAACAGAAAGAAGCAAAACGAATTGATATTTTTTGGTAACATGGCTAATGGCTTTTATATTCATAAGGTATAAGACACGGCATTTAAAAAGCAAAAAAAAAAAAAAAGAAGAAGATGCTATAGTCTACTTTGTTTCATTATTGATAACGATGCTTACTTCCAAAATCTCTCAAATGATACATTGTTATAGCTACAAGAGGGGAGAAAAACACCTACTTAGGCATTCTAGAGGGGACAGTTTGGAGTTAGCCCATTTGGGCAATAATCATTCTCCCTTGTTTACATTCTTGATATATTACAAGCAGTCCATACTGCTGATAATAGTATCCTCTCTGAACATTGCCGGGGACTATCTTATTCCACTTTTGAAATAGTTGGAATGAATATCACTGTCAGCACTTTCAGCTCACGTCAGCCACCCCTCATCCTTCAAACTGTGCCTTTTGCTACGTAAGTGGCATCAGCTTTTCCCTTTATTCAATGACGGGTTCCTGCAGTGAAGTCAAAGAAGGCTCTTCCTGAAATGATTCCCTCGTAAATCTCCCCAGTATACCAATTACTATCTGTTAACAGGAATGGCTAAACACATACTCAGTGCCACACAGATTGTCATAGCTGAGGGAGGCAGTGACCACTATTAACATTCTGCTGCTTTCTAGCAAATGCATCAGTACTCCAAAGAAAATTTAATGGAGATGTTTTATACAGAAAAAGCAATCAAGTTATTAAAGGACCAGGTGCCAATTTCTAAGTACACTATCATAATATTATAAATTAAAGTACAAGAATCAGTCACCCTTCTCAGTTGCTTAGAATCTACTCACTAGCAAATTAAGCAGTACAGGTGAAGATTTCTGTTCCTGGTGCTTCCGAATTCCACTATTTCTAATTCCCTCCACCCATACGATTACTTATCTTCCTAAATATATCAGCCTGATCATGTCACCACTTGCTTTCCGAGGTAAGTTCCAATCCTTTAGCTAATGCTTCTCCAGAAGTTCTTCAGCCTCTCCTTTTTTATCTTAAAAAAACTCATCTATTCCGAGGCAAATCCGAGCCCAGGTCCTGTCTGGTCCGGCCCTTGGTCATCCTGCGGCCTGCTCTGCTGCCCCGCCCCACAGGCAGGTGCACAGCCTCTCACTCTCCCCCAGATCCAATCACCCCCCAAATCCTCTCATCCCTCCTGTCTTCCCCCATGCATTTCACCTCAGGACCCCAGTCGAATGCGACCTGATTATCCCACTCTTGGAAGATCTCACGGATAACGCCACATTGGTTTTCTACAACCTCTTGGTATTTTCACTGTACTCAGTAGATACCTTTGCCATAGAACTTATTAAACTGTATGTTTGTTAATTATATGTTAACATATTTGTTTCCCCCAGTTGTGTGAACTCCAGGAGAATGTGGCCTATGTCTTAATCCTTATATTTAAAGTTACTTCCAAAGTGTAATGCCCACTGCAAACACACAGTCGCTTTTGGCTGGGTAAGTGAATAAAGTTTGGATTCCAGAATATTTAGCAGCGACTTATTTATCCATGTCATTAATCTTCCAAATGCATGTATCACTCTTCTTCTAAGGATCATAGCAAAGACGGCACTCTAGCGCCTGTCTATTGGTTGGAAAACATATTTCCCATTGTTAGGCTTGTATTGTCAGATTCATATAAAAGAATAGAGCCTTTATGATCTTTACAAAATAATGAACTAATTTACTTAAAAAATTTTTGTAAATTCTTGTAAGTTCTTTAGTATATAATTAAATCTTTTAAAATACATAATTAAATCAACTTGAATGTCTGCTCAATAGAAGGCACACAATAAAAGTTTATGAAATAAGTGAATCCATAAATGAATAAAATAATGAATACACATAAAATAATACTTTAGTACAAGATATAGGTTAAAAGGCACTCATACATCACTTAACTACTCTAAGAAATTTGAGAAATGAACTTCTGAGATTGATATTTAGACATCCTTGAGAGTCTAAAATAATCTTCTGACAAAGTCCTCCCTGCTCTGGCTCAGACTGACGCTCTCCTGGCGCTATCGAGGCCAAACACTGGAACAGCAGCTCAGAACCAACCAGGAAACCGTCCAAAAGAAACACAAAGGGAAAAGCGAAATTTAAGGGAAAAACCTCCACTGTAACCAAAGCTTCCTTTTCTTTTAATGCTTTTGAGAATCACAGTAACAAAGTAATATCTACGGGCAAAAGTATACAAACATACGTCATTACAGATATTTTCACAAATGTAGAATTTGAAGATGTTGGTAGAACTCCAGGAATATGTGATAAAGTGAAATTGGTCTGGTCAAGAAAGTTAAGACGGCTTCTCCACTAAACATTGTCCTAGGATGACCAGCAGTTAACTGATATCCTAGCAAATCAGGGAGCGAACACCTGGAAACAATTCTCTGATACAGTACAGGGCAGTAATCAGTGTCCCCGCCACGCAGCACAGCTGTCCTCCCTGGGCAGATGGCCGGGTAGGGCTTCCGGGCCTCTCAGTGAAATCAGGAGACGCGTGACTCACTCTGACCCATGACCTGTAAGTGGATGTAACCAGACCCCTGGCCTGGGCGAGAGCTCGCTTTGACCTCTTGCTCTCTTGCACTTATCATGAAAATGTCTGCAATGATGGCTGCAGTCAGCCCGGGTTTCAGAGAGATTGTGACCAGTCCAGTTTGTCCATCTCCAGTAGGAATCAATGTGTAGGGAGAGCAAGAAGAAAACCCACAGTGTTTCAAGCTTCTGAGGGTTTGGAGTTGTTTGTTACAGCATCAAACCAGCCTGACCTGACTTGTAGCCCTGAGAAAACAGGGTGGTTCCAGTGGACTAGATGAGATACTCCGGTACCTTCTCTTTTGTACATATGGTTAAATCAAAGCAATAAAAAGAGCTATGCTGTGTCACGATGTGACTATGAATATTTAGTAGAATTATCTCCTTTACATTAAAGTTTCAAGACGTTTTGCTTTCATAAAAATCTTATTGTAAAAGAAAAGTATAGGTTGGGTCATAAATATGTGGCAATAGGACTCAATATATAGTTATAGTTCCTAAGACGTCCCTTAGAATGGTCAGTCTACTCTAGAACACTAAAAATGGGAGTTTACAAAACACAGTTTACAAATTGCATGTTAAACATGCACCTACGTTGTAATGTGTAGTACACCCGTAATGTCACTAAAGGGTAGAGCACATCAGGTCTGCGATTATTCTGGTTCATTCAGACAATCGACAAAGAAAAGCACCTTGTGTTTACTCTTTCTAAACTCCTCTATCTCATCAGAGAGAATGCCACGGTGATGAACAATTTCCCCAGTGAGAATAACCTCCCACTCCTCTAAGATTTTACTTTAAACAGTGAGTAAAATTTACATACATAGATACAGTCAGGTGAGTGGGAGGAAGACAGCTGTCCCTGTGAGAGACCTCAGCCAGGGACGGCGTATATCTGGTCTGCAGGCCTGCTCTGCATGGCACGGCGGTGCTGGGCACACGTGGGGACCTCCCAGGAGCCCCGGAGGATACATTAGTGAATGGGAAAGGAACTCAAGGGATCCCTTAGAATCTTAGGTCTGGAAGAAAGTCCCATTGGGGTAAATATAGTCCAACCCTCTTTTTAACAAATGGGTAAATAGACCCACAGAGAGAGGAAACCACACCCCAAGTTAACAGAAGAGCTGGGTTGGAGGTCAGTCCTGCCCGGTCTGGCTGTTTCTCTCTCAGTCCATCACTCCTCCCACCCTGTCATTCTACATATAATAGCACAGCTGGGGCACCTTCGGTACGTACCTTCTCTGGCTCTGCACGAATGCACACTTTTGTTGAACCCTGTCACGGATCAGGCACTATGTTGAGCACAGAGGGTAAAGGGTGAATGAGATGAGTTTTGTTTTGTTTTGTTTTGAGACAGAGTCTCACTCTGTGGCCCTCGGTAGACTGCCGTGGCATCACAGCTCACAGCAACCTCAAACCCTGGGGCTCAAGCAATCCTCCTGTCTCAGCTTCCTGAGTAGCTGGGACTACGGGTGCCACCCACAACATCTGGCTAGTTTTTCTATTTTGGTAGGAAATGGATTCCTGCTTTGCTCAGGCTGGTCTCACACTCCTGAGCTCAAGCAGTTCACCCGCCTCAGCCTCCCAGAGTGCTAGGATTACAGGCCTGAGCCACTGAGCCCAGCCAAGATGTTTTTTATGCTTTATGGAAATGTATTCATGGTTACCTTGTCTGATCCATTATTAACTGGAAGGCATAATGGTTGACAACACTTATATTCCAGTTATGCTTTTTCCCATCAGATAAGCTATTGAAAAATATTAAGTCTTGGATTTCTGTAAAATAAGGGCATTCATTTTAAGTAAAAAGGCTGACAGGATTCCTGGAACTGTTCACCACTGCTTAATATTTAAACCTATAAAAGTGTCTACTGTGGTGTGCTCCACGTAAAGTATGTTTAGTTTTTATTTCAAGGATGCCATCTTTCTGCACTGCGTTTACTTTGACAACAATACGTGCTTTGTAACCCTTCAAGAATAGGACCCTGCACCAATTTCACTGCAGTCTGTAACCACAGACTATGCGAAGCTGAATTCTAATTAACAATATAGTGAAAGCTTTGTCCTCTCTGCTCCATGGGGGATGAAACGCCTTAACTCTCCAAGCAGGCACCACCCTGTGCTGCCCAGCGTGTCCTCCTTCCTCTAAGTCACCCGTCCTCACCATTCTTAAACCTATTTCTAGATAAAAGGGAGGGATGGAAGGAGTTACCCACATGCCCTCCACTATAAACTCACCTTATAATAATGTGTAAGATCCTATCTCCTGTAACATTCAGTAAGTCCAGGAGGATAACGTTCCCTTTATCTTAAAGGGTCAAGAACACTCAAGACAATAAAAACAAAACACAAAGATAACATGTAAACAGAATAATAAAGCAACATGACTTGAATTACTCTCTCCTGGTGCAGCTTCTGGGTATAACCACTGTTAACACGTCACATACACAGATGTCAAGTAGTTCTTGGAAGATTCTGTAATCTGTCTTCACCACTTAGCAATAGATTTTGAATATCTTTCCTCAGCAGCAAATATTATTCTGCAACATGGTTTTGGTCAGATAGCAATTCGTCATCTAGCTGTAAAGTGAAAACCATGCTTATTTATTGAAGATGTAGAATTTTTATTCTTTTTCAGAATTTTAAACAATGCTTTAGCAATCATCTCTCTATATACTGCCTATAAACATCTCTATTCAGACACATGCCATGGTTATTTTACATTAACAAGGATGTGAATGGGCATACCGTTAGCACACACAATTTTGTGGTGAATTGATTTTCACACTATGGTTTATAAAAGTTAATTTCTCTTGCTACACCGAAAAGTAGCAGGAACTGAAACTGAGACTTGAGAGCTTTGGTTACAACTGTCACTTCATAGCTTAATTTTTATAGTTCTTTGGAAAAATTTGCCTTGAAAATCTCCAAACTCTTTTGTTTTAAGAGATAAGGTCTTGCTTTGTTCCCCAGGCTGGGGTGCAGTGGCGTGATCACAGCTCACTGTAGCCTGAACGCCTGGGCTCAAGGCATCCTCCTGCCTCAGCCTCAGCAGAGTTGGGATTATAGGTGAGAGCCGCTGTGCCTGGAAAGAAGTCTTTTAATTGTGTAACCGTGTTGTTGCTTGTTGTCTAACCTAGAAATACTTTTGTAAAAAAAACTAAAAAACTGTTTAAGCAAAGGAACAGCATTAGTACGAGCAAAGAATCATCGTGACAACTGGTTCTGTTCCAGCCACAAGCAGAAGTGTGTGCAGACGCGCGTGTGAGCTCACGCCTTCCTGGCTAGAAATAAATTTCATCCCCACGTAAGTGCAGGATCATCACCTAACACCAATACATTCAGGATGTTCAGAGGAAATGTTTTCTGTTCTTAGCACTTCTCAAAAACAAGGAGAACAGCTGCTTTTAGGAAAGCTGGTAAAAAGTGAATTCTTCTGCTATTTCACCAATCTCTGAAAATATATGAAGATCTTCACATAGAAACAGGAATAAAATAAAAAGGAGGAAAAGGGGGAAAAAAAAACTACATTCCAGGTAAGAAGGTATTTGTACAATCCAAGTTCAACTAATTAGTTCAGGTAACCAGTTTATTTCTAAAATAGGATAGAAGATTCTGCTTTCTAGAAGGCAAAGAATGTGTTGTTTTCAGAATGAATTATGCGTGTGAGCCCCGTCAGCCATGGCCAGGAAATGTCTCATGTCACAGGCTGACCCCCCAGCACAGCAGGCACACGAGCACATAACAGAGGGTCCCCAGTGCATGATGGCTCAACTCACAATGTTCCAACTTTACAGTGTCACAGAAGTGATGTGCGGTCAGTGGGGACCATGCTGCAGGTGCACAGCCCTCCTGCTTTCCCAGTTCAGTGCAGCCGTCAATGCATTACACGAGATATTCAGCCCTTGGCTATAAATAGGCTTGTATTAGAGGACCATGCCCCCCTGCAGGTGGTATGAGTCTGAGCTGTGTTGGAGGACCATGCCCCCTTACAGGCTGGTGGGAGTCTGAGCGGGCATTAGAGGACCGTGCCCACCTGCAGGCTGGTGTGAGTCTGAACATGTGAGGCAGGTCAGGCCACGACATTCTGTAGGCCAGGTGTATTCCCTGCATCTTTGACCTGTGATATTTTCAACTTACAACGCAGCTATGGGGGCGTAACTCCATCATAAGTCAAACAGCATCAAGGTCACACCGAGTGTCACAGGCTCTCCTGCTGTTTCCTGCAAACAACATTGTGCTCTTCCACGGTCTCCTCTGAGCTTTCGCCTCTGCCAGGAGATGCTCTCTCCCCGTGATGAGCTCACCCTCACCCCCAGCATGGGCGCACGTCACCCTCCCTGGTAACTTTCTGTAGCCCTTTGCACCCTGCTGTATGTTTGTCACTCGTCTTTCTGCTGCTGAGTTAGTCTGCAGCCTGCACTTTGAAGTAGACAAAGTGTGGCCTCTCCAGCTTAGGATACCTGAGGAAGCTATTTAGAATCTCTGAACAATAGCGGATAATTATATTTATTTAGTAGGACTGTGAGGACTAACCTAGAACGCAGCCAGTGTTCAGTAAATGCTAATTACTATCATTATTCTTATCATGAACACCTATGAAAGAGGAGCTGTAAAATTATTATAATAGATACCATCTCTCAAAAAGACGATGGATTACACAGGAAGCCCAGTAATTTGCAAGGTTTGCCCAGCCATCCAGCTGCTTTGCAAACACACCAACTTCCCATCCTCATGTCAAGGCCCGTGACTTTCTGCTTCCTTTGCCAAGAACCCACTTTTTCTAGATGAATGTGTGGCTCGTTTCTTTGTTTCATTCAGATCTTAGCTCAGTTTTTTCCTCTACAACAGATGCTTTTCGGACAACTCTGTTTAAAAATACCCCCTCCCCCACCATTCTCTATCCCTTGACCAAGTTCTGTTCTTCTGTGTGTCTGCACGTGACACGCGGTCTCCACACGCCACTGCCACACACACAGGCTCTGCCAGTCAGCTCCGTGCATTGCTGGGTCTCCAGTGCTTAGAACAGTACACATTGCAGGTCCTTATAAATGTCTTTGAAGTGAATGAATCCTCCCCTAGCATGTAGGAGATGCCAAAAAAATGGTTATTAATTTGAACTGACTAGATCAGTACAAAAGTGCAGGTGTGTGTCAAGTGGAAGTCAGGTTCAGAGCAGAAAGCCATCATGACGACTTTACAGTTTATAAAGCATGCTCACAAGCATCTTCCCTCTCACTCCTGAACTTCAGGATTTCTAGAGACACACGGCAGCCCCAGTGGGCACAGCTCAAAGCTGCAGATGGCTCTGAGTTAAAGAGGTCAGTGCCCTTGTCACAAAGCAGGGTAAATGCTTTTCAATGGCTATTGTTAGTTGATTGTACATTATGAAAATAATATATATGTGTGTGTGTGTATATGTATACACACACATACATACACACTATCTCTCTATGTGTGTGTGTGTGTATGTGTGTATATAAGTATATATACACAGACACACATATATATAGAGAGAGAGATAGTGGTAGACAGAATATAGACATATATATATATATATACACACACACACACAGAGAGAGACAGAGGCAGACACTCACCACTCCTGAGAACTTCATGTTATTCTGATCTTTCTTTCACAGATGAGGAATCTGAGGCTTGGGGAGTTTGACCAAGGTCATGAGCCAGAAAATGGCAAAGCTGAGACTGACCCCTAAAGTGATATGAAGCCCAAAAGATGCAGTTCTGGGGCAAGAATAAAAAATGCCAGCTCAAGAATCTCAACCACCAGCAAGCACAGACTATCTATTTCAGCGATCCGTTTTGTCTAACTTTCCCTTTCTGGGAAGTTAAGAAGGAATTCTGTCTCCCATATCCATCTTTGACAGATAATAGAAACGGTGACCTCGTGCCTTGGTTGGCACTTTGGGTTTCTCGGAGGAAGATATGTCTGAACCTCCTCTTGTCACCGAGTCACGGGTGCTGTGACACCTCTCTGAAGGAACCAGAGCCTTCTGGAGCCCCTCCCTCCCCACCCCCTGTAGAAATCGAGATTCTCAGACATAGCTCAGACGTAACAAGCTAAAAGTAATAAACGCAATAATAAAATTTAGATTTCATATAGCCTTTTGTATTTTGTTTAAGGTATCCTAGGCTATATCAAGCATATGAACCGGATGTGGTAAGGGATGAAATAATTTGATATCAAACAAAATTACTTATTTTGTTGAATCACTGTGGATCAGTGAGAAAAGCCTGGACTTTGCAGCCAGTGCTCCATCTTGTGGGCTTCATGAACTAAAGCATGAGTCAGCCCAACCACACGTCTGCCCCCTCATCAGTAAAAATTGGAGTAATACCTACTTTATGAGATTATTTTATAAAAAATAATGTAGCAAATATAAAATGTAAGACAACTAACAGCCACCAATGGCACCTTATGATTAGTATTCTTAGTGTTAGTATTAGTATCCTGTTCTCCATCCCCCAGGAATTCATGTGCAGGGACGCACAGGAGCACTCAGCACCATTTTCACGCTTCTGGAGACACGAGTGGGGTGTAACAGGAAGCTCGTCTGCCCTGTGACCGCTCACCCTGCAGCTCAAACAGGTCTCCACCTATTTCCCAGTAATATAATTAAAAAGTCTGTTTAAAGGAACTCATACTATCTGGAAAATTTCCATACATAAACACTATAAAACACTAGTATCTGGTCTTCTCAGAATTGGGTAATTGTTACAGAATCAGACTCCATGAAGAAACATAAAACATATAAAATGTGATTGTCCTCATATCAAAATTGAGTACATAGCATTCATGCTTCTCCATTCTTGTGATGTTTTACTAAGAATAATGTCTTCCACTTCCATCCAGGTTAATACGAAGGATGTAAAGTCTCCATTTTTTTAATGGCTGAATAGTATTCCATGGTATACATATACCACAGCTTGTTAATCCATTCCTGGGTTGGTGGGCATTTAGGCTGTTTCCACATTTTGGCAATTGTAAATTGAGCTGCAATAAACAGTCCAGTACAAGTGTCCTTATAATAAAAGGATTTTTTTCCTTCTGGGTAGATGCCCTGTAATGGGATTGCCGGATCAAATGGGAGGGGGAAGCAGAAAGAGGGACGGAGGGAGAGGGGTGGGGCCTTGGTGTGTGTCACACTTTATGGGGGCAAGACATGATTGCAAGAGGGACTTTACCTAACAATTGCAATCAGTGTAACCTGGCTTATTGTACCCTCAATGAATCCCCAACAATAAAAAAAAAAAGGAAAAAAAAACATATAAAATGTGTATAAATGCTCATCCGACAGCACTGTTTTAAAAACTGGCCTGTGAATGGTGTCCTACAAGTGACATAGCAGACTCTGCGTCCACACAGTCCTTAAACGACTGCCCACTTGAAAGAAGTGTTGTGCGTTCACAGGACTGGGTGAAGCTGCTGGGCCCGCAGGGATGGACAGCGTGGTGATGCTGCCCCCTGCTGTTGGAAAATAAACTCTCTCCAATTAACTCAGTCAAAAGTAGAGAGAATTAAGAGGAATGAGCACAGCCTGCAGGAAACATGAGATTATGTAAAAAGGTCAAATGTAAGAATCATCGACATCCCTGGAGTGAAGAGAAAATACACAGAGGTGGGAAAACCTATTTCAGGGAATAATTGAGAAAAACTTCCCTGTTGTTGCTAGAGATTTAGACATCCAGGCACTAGAGTTTCAACCAGCACCTAGAGATTCCCGAGAGGCAATGACCAGGACACAGCTGTGAGAGTGGCAGAAGTTGACACGAAGGAGGAGCTGTCACAAGATGGGAAAAGAAGACATGGAGTGTCTTACACAGGAAACCAGCAAGGTACCTGCAGACATCTCAACAGAGACCTTCTCAGCCAGGAGGACCTGGGGCCCCATCATCAGTCTTCTTAAACAGAGCAACTGCCAGCCTAGACTTCCGTGTCCTGAAACACCAAGCTTCATATAAAAAGGAGAAATAAAGACTTTTTCAAAATAAGCAAACACTGAGAGAATTTCTCAGACCGGACCTGCCCTGCAGAACCACATCACATGAGGACAGCACAGTAGGTGTCCATGAGAGTGAAACACATAAAAGCTAAAGCTCAGAGCTCATGCAAACAACGCATGAGAGGGAAAACACAGCAATAAGGTACTATCCAATAGGAGGAAGGGAAAGCACCCTACACATCAATCCTATCAATCACCACCCTAAATATCAATCCTATCACCACCCTACCTATCAATCCTATCAATCCTCACCATAGATATCAATCCTATCAATCATCACCCTTCATATCAATCCTATCAATCACCACCCTACATATCAATCCCATCAATCATCACCCTTCATAGCAATCCTATCAATCACCACCCTACATATCAATCCTATCACCACCCTACCTGTCAATCCTATCAATCCTCACCATAGATATCAATCCTATCAATCATCACCCTTCATATCAATCCTATCAATCACCACCCTACATATCAATCCCATCAATCATCACCCTTCATAGCAATCCTATCAATCACCACCCTACATATCAATCCCATCAATCATCACCCTTCATATCAATCCTATCAATCACCACCCTACATATCAAGCCCATCAATCATCACCCTTCATATTAATCCTATCAATCACCACCCTACATATCAATCCCATCAATCATCACCCTTCATATCAATCCTATCAATCACCACCCCACATATCAAGCCCATCAATCATCACCCTTCATATTAATCCTATCAATCACCACCCTACATATCAATCCCATCAATCATCACCCTACATATCCATCCTATCAATCACCACCCTACATATCAATCCCATCAATCATCACCCTACATATCCATCCTATCAATCACCACCCTACATATCAATCCTATCAATCCTCACCATAGATATCAATCCTATCAATCATCACCCTTCATATCAATCCTATCAATCATCACCACAGATATCAATCCTATCAATCCTCACCCTTCATATCAATCCGATCAATAATTACCATAGATATCAATCCTATCAATCCTCACCATAGATATCAATCCTATCAATCTTCACCTTCATATCAATCCTATCAATCATCACCATAGATATCAATGCTATCAATCCTCACCATAGATATCAATGCTATCAATCACCACCCTACATATCAATCCTATCAATCCTCACCATAGATATCAATCCTATCAATCATCATCCTTCATATTAATCCTATCAATCACCACCCTACATATCAATCCTATCAATCATCATCCTACATATCCATCCTATCAATCCTCACCCTACATATCAATCCTATCAATTCTATCACTCACCACCCTACACGTCAATTCTGTCAATCATCACGAACAGTCCAATGCCCCACTCTAGAGACATAGGCTGGAGGAATGGATGAAAAAACACAACCCAAGTATTTGTCATCTCCGGGAAACACAGGTGACCACAGGACTCATACAGACTCAAACTGAAGGGATAGAAAAAAAATATTTCATGTAAATTAAAACCAAAAGATAGCAGGTGTAGCCAGTCTTATATCAGATAAAATTGACTTTAAATCCATAATCCTAAAGGAAAAAGACAAAGATGGTCATTATATAATAGTAAAGGGAACACTTCAACAAGAAAAGATAACAATCCTAAATCTTCATGCCCCTCACGCAGAATCACCCAGATTCATAAAGCAACCCTACTACATGTAAGCAAAAAGATAAACAGCAGCATCATAATCACCAAGGACTTCAAAACCTCAAAGGTAGAAGTGGACAGATCATCCAAGCAGAAAGTAAATAAACACTGAGCTTGAACAAGTCTCTAGAAAAATGGGCCTAACAGACATTTTCAGAACACGTTACCAAAAACAAATGAAAATATTTTATTTCTGTATTTGGAAGGTGCAGAACCAACTCAAATTTAAATGATTACTTAAATATATGCTGTAATACTCTTCCGACACATAGCTGCAAACTTAATTTTTCCACAAAGAAGCTTTAAAATATAACTGTATACATGACAACTTCAGATACATAATTGCAGATTTACAACTCCAGATACAAAAGAGATGAAAGAGATAATAAGGAAATACCCATAAAAGGCATCTGTGAAAAGACTACAACAGACATAATTCTCAATAGTGATTGCAATTGCCTTTAAAATAAAAAAGACAATCATGTCTATTAAGGCCCTTCTTTTCAAGACTAACCTAAACAGTCAATACAATTACTATAAAAGAATAAAACAATAAAGGCTTAAAGATTTGAAAGGAAGAAACAAAAGTATTAACATTTGGAGACAATTGGTCTTTATGCAAAACACAAGAGTCTCCAGATTAGCTAATATAAGTAATAATAAGGCAACAAAGTGCTGGCTGGTTATAAGGTAAAAATGAAAAAACTAATTGTATTTCCACGATTGGCCACAAATTGAAAATACAAAGGTACTACTTTGAATGGCAGCAAAAGTAAGGTAAATCTAACAAAATGTCCAAGCCCTAACAGCAAAGCTTACAGGTCTTTACTAGACCTTTCAAATACCTAAATTGATGGAGAAATATAGCTTGGGAGTGGAGGCAAAGACACAGCACCACAAAAACACCAACTCACAACAAATGACTTGCTAAATTCACTGTAACTACAACCCAAAGTCCCATAGGTTTTTAAAAAATGTAACTGATGATTTTAAAATTTACATGAATGAGCACAGGTCCTAGAAGAACCCACCATTTCTGAAGAATGACGGAGTGGGGGAAATTGCCTCACAGACATAAATGACTAATGAAGCCGAGGCACAGACAGTGGCCCAAAGAAACCAGATTAGAGGACCAGTGTTAGGCTCCTGCAGAAACGGAGGCACAGTTCGTACCAGAGATGGCATTGCAAAGTTTTGAGAGAAGGCTGGGTCGATGAACGGTGCACAGAAACTTTTAGTAAAAATATAGGAGAAGATCTGTCTGAACTTGGAGTAGAAAGGGAATTCTTAAATATGAGGCATTGACAACATAAAAGATTGATAATATTCAACTGCGTACATCAATATGAAGAATTTTCATTTAAACACCATAAAGAGAATAAAAAGATAAGCTATGATTAACTCACAACACATTAGTATTAAAATATGTTTTAAATGCCTGCAAATCATTCATAAAGAGAAAAACTTAGGAAAATGGACCAAAAAAAACACAAACCGGATGTTATAGAAAATAAAATAAAATAAATGGCAAATAAATACTTGAAAATTTCTCATCTTTATTCACAACGTATACACAAATTAAAGTGGCAATGACAGTGTTATATATGAATAGATGGGCAAAATGTAAGAGTCTGACAGTATAAAGGTTGGAGAGTGCATAGATAAATAGAAACTTTTATACCCTTCTGGTAGGATTGTAAATTGTCAATCACTTTGAAAAATAATTCCGTGTTTCCTGGTAAAGTTCAAGGTATGCATACCCTCTAAAACAGCAATCCTCCCAGTGTGCATCTCTCAGAAAAAATCCTGCACAAGTGCAGTATACTGAGAGGCGTGTGTAGGCAAATTCACAACAATGGAAACAAAGCATTCAAGGTTATTTCACACTCCATCTCACCTTCTTTCATTTATTATTCACATTTTTCAAAAACACTTACTGGAAGTTGGATATGGATTGGAATTTCGGTGGAGAAATACACAAGTGAGACATCCTTAGAAACTCAAGAAACTATCACCAATACCCACCACTTACCAGATCTGCAGCTAGAATAGTATCGTGACGCTAGTACAGTAACACAGCAGGTGTGTGCATTACATACAGGGGCCTTGAGAACAGGACAGTGATTGGCAAGAAAGGCTTCAGAGAGAGCAATCAAACTGTTCATTAAATCAACACCTTTTGTTTCTTGAATTAAAATAGGATCATTTGCCCAAAGCACTAAAAATACCTCTCTTTGCAATGTGCTGACTTAAGACTTTCTCAAATCTAAAATATACCCCAGTAGGAAGAACGAAACTTTGGCAATTGCAGGGACTCCCTGAGAGCCCCGACAGACCTTTTATAGACGCCTGCTTCAGGCTGGATATCAGAAGGAATTTGCTGACAGCAGGGAACAGCCCATGTTGGAATACAAGACTGAAGAAAACTGTGCAGTCTTTCCAGCATTCCTCCTGGTGTATTTCAGTGACCATCAGCCTGGGACCTGCAGACATCTGAATGACTTCTGAGTGTCACACCCACACTAACAGGTACATAGTTGCTGAATTATAATGGTAGTGAATTCCCCTTTATTAAATTAAGAACTTTCTTATTACTACATATTCAGCTCCTAATAAATTCTAGGCATTTTGTTAGGCAACAGAAATGCAGAAATTAATTAAAAACAACCCTTACCCTAAAGGAAGACCAGCCTGCAGGGTGTCCAACTCACAGCCCACAGCCCACATGTGTATTATCTGAGGATTTTTTCGTTTATCTGTGGTGTGGATATCACAAAAATAATGCAAGGACTTTTTTTCTCATCCACTTTCGTTAGTGTTTGTGTATTTAATGTGCAGCCCACGGCAACTCTTCTTCCAAGGTAGTCGAGAAAAGCCAAAAGGTTAGACCCCCCTCTGAACCCAACCAATAGCTGGGATTTATTGTTCTATATCGTTACTTGCTACTGCACAGTTATGTATACAAAGGTCAAAAGAAACTTGGGAGGTCTTCCTTAAAGTGGTAAAATGTGAGCCGGTTTTGAGTGACAAATAGAGTTAAGGTGCTGGACACTCTAATTAACTAGAGAAATGGGGTAAGACCCCCACGCTGGGCGAGACAGGCTCATGTACCAGAAAGAGCTCAGTGTAAGGCAGACCTGGGCCTGAGTCCCAGATCTGACTGTAAGTAATACAAGTTTGGGTAACTTGGTGCATTCTCCGCGGTGTGCCCCTGTGCAGACATACGTCACTTGCTACATTATATTATGGTATTTCTATGACTGCTATTCTCACTTTTCAGGTAATAGGAGAAAGACACATTTCTACGGGTAGAGAAGATAACATCTCATAAAAAGGTTCCCCCAGAAGCATGCATGACGTTTTAGGGTGTATCAGAAACCATCAGCGCCCCAGGGAAACCCGGGTCAGTGCCTGATAGTTTATGGGCTGTGACATCAGAGATGCAGATGGCTTCAGTATGTGGGAAGGATTTGAACAAATTAATTACTCAAATCCACACTCTCATACAGAATGACAGCGAAAGTGTCTTACAGAATAGTAGGATTTTCCAGTAACGCCAAGTATCTGCTTTCCCATATTTCCGTGTTCCTGTGCATGGTCCTCAAGGGACTCACAGGCCGACCCAGTGTGAACTGTCCCTGTTAATAATACAGCAGAAGCTCACAGAAACAGATGTTTCCGGGTTTGGTTACTTTGTTTTAAAAAGAATAAAAAGTGTGGAGTGGGGCGCTGGCCCCATATGCCAGAGGTGGTGGGTTCAAACCCAGCCCCGGCCCAAAAGAAAAAAGTGTTTCTAAATATTTTGAAATTTTCTTTTTAAATCGAAATTAACTACATGCAAAATGCAACAAAGTGACATTCCAGTAAAACAATTTAAAATTAGAGGACATAAGAGAAGATGGGAGCAAAAGTGAACCAGAGCCTGTTTCCTGGCCATTCTAAACCGAGCTATATTTTCAAATGAAGTGAAAAATTGAACAGATTAAGTACCATACTTCATTGTTTTAATATTTCAGCATTGACAGGATTGAGAAAGAATGTAAGTAAAATTCTTTGCATCTAGGTATTACTTTGTAGATGTTGAAAATCATAATACATATGATAGTGATCTAATTGTAAATTTAATATTTGGTCATTTTTTTCTGAGATCATGATAATTTATCATAGGCAATGCTATCAACTGTAAATGACATATAAATTGATAGTATATTTCTTAATCTAAGTATTCTTTAAGATTTTTTAATAATAATTCTGTTGCTACTATCTCAGTACAGCCAAATTTACCCAATCAAAATTACTTTTAAAAAATTACCTAAGAACTACAAGAAATCAAGAAAGACGACCTGGCCTGGTCACAGTGTCCGTAAGAAATAAGATCTCTGAATAACATAACTCCTGAGTGTGCTAAAAGGCAAGAATGTATTACATTCTTTATTTCATTATACGTTTAACTATTACTGAAACCTTGAAAGGCCATGTGTATGCAAAATTATCAATAAATTCAATCAATACTGATATTTTTCCAACTTGAAGTCCTATAAAAATATATGTACACATTTTTTAAAATTATGTTATCATGAAAGTAGGAGGGTTGTCAGTTTCTTATTGCCATAGTAAAACATTACCACAACTTTGTGGCTTATAAAAACCCAAATGTGACTCTAACGATTCTGAGGGTCAGAAGTCCAACAACGGCAGCAGCGGTGCTCTCTCGGCACACTCTCTGGGTGTCCAGGGAGGCCCACTCCCTGCCCCACAGCTCCCGCGGGACACCTCCCTCCACCTGCTGCCCCCGGTCACGTCTCCTTCCCACCTCCTCTGCCTCCCTCTTTACAGAACCTTGAGTTTACACTGGACTAGACTATGTCCAGTGATCTCCCATCTCAGGGTCTTAACTTAAGGGACATCAGCAGAGTCCCTTTATCACACAAGGTAACACATCCAGAGGCTCCAGAGATGCTGTGGGTTGTCATTATGCTCACACAGAGGGTGGGATACCCTTCACTTGCTTTGTGAGTTGTGACACATGTAGCACCTGGGTCCCCAGTGCCCACTCCTGCTCCAGGCCCTGAAATGCTGAGGTGGGCCTGATGCTTCCAGAAGGGATAACCTAAGTGACAGAAGGGTCTTGAGAAGCAAACTGGATGGTGGGAACAAGACACAGAAGAGGAAATTCCTACATCTCTCATGGCCTAGACTCCAAGGACCCAAGATACCCTGGGGGTTCTTTAGAATTCCAAGGGTGCAAAGTGGCCCATCCCCCTGGTGGCAGCCTGGGACCCCTGAGACTGGCTGCAGGTGAGGGCTGTGAACTGAGGGAGATTCAGCTAAACTACAGTTCATTTCCATTTATAAAACATCTTCTTTGGGTAGGCACTTTGCTATTAATAATTTCTTTGTTTTCATCATCTTAATTTTCACAACAGTCTTAAATGCAGGTATTATGGGTGTCATTTAACAGATGCAAACCCTTAATACCAAAAGGATGAAGTGACAAGAAGGAATCAAAATCCACTTTGTCTGACTAGAAAACTGGTGTGTTTGACCATTAAAACACATTTGCATATCCTGTGAATCATGAATCTAACTGTACGTTACTCTGGGAATTAATTTTCCTTTTATTGTGGACAAGCCATTAGGAATGCTATTCTGAAGGTGCCGACTGTGACATGACAGTTGACGGTTTATTTGGTTTGCAGCACTAAATTGGAGAGCATCCCCTGGAGAAGGCAGGGTGGCATCAAAGTGACCAGTAAGAGGCCCCTAGGGCAACTGTTCTCACATTCCAGCAGGCCTCGGAGTCGGCTGGGGGACACAGCAAGACCAAGATCTTAGGGTTCCAGATTCAATATCTCTGGAGTGAAGCTGATCATCTTCATTTGCGACAAGCTCTCTGCAATGCTCAGACTCTGGGCTGTGGACCAGGCTTTCAGGACACGTCCCCAAGGGAAGGGTGTCCTCACAGGCAGGAGAGACTCACTGGGCGGCGTGAAGCCCACAGGTCTCTCCAAGGTTCTCCCCACAGGAGATTCACCCTCTGTTGCCAAACCTTGGAGTGTGAGGATTTGTTTCCTTAGACTGAGACTCAAATCCAGCCGAAAACTATGGATGGAATTTTTGTAGGTAGAAAGGAAAGGGGTATTATACAGAAGCAAGAGAAATAATATCAGGATTTATGTTTGGGTTTGTAAAAGGTGAAAGACACTTTAGTGAAAGCTTTGGCGAGGTTAGAGCAACCATAACACTTCATCTCTACACAGACTTTTACAGTTTTCGAAATGCTATTTGGCTGTGCGACCACTTTTCAAGCGTTCTTGGGGCACAGACCATCCGTGTGCAGCTCAGGGTCCTGCGGGGAGAATGGGCGTTTCCCATGCAGATGGTCTTAAGTTGGGGTGATGATGACTCAGCTCAGGCCCTTCAAGAGACTGAAGCCCTGAGTTGATGTTATACTTTTTCACTAAATGCAAAAAAAAAAAAAACCCATGCAACACAAACTTCCAAACTCAAATAATGAAAATACAAGAAGTCAAAATCTCACTCTGGACCCTTGTCTGTCACTTGTGGATCAGACCTTCTCTCTTCCTTTGGTTCTGTCTTTTAAAAACAATAGCAAGTATTAGTATAGAGACATTTTCACTTGCTCATAGAAAGAAAAAAAAAAAAAAACGTTTTCCAGTGTACCATGCTATTCCAAACGGGACAAAGGTCTTAAAAGGGATGTTCTCAGAATCTTTCACTCCAACCATTATAGATTAAGGCCAAAGGTAAGATGGAGGGCGGAAAAAATGACGACATCAAAAACCAGTCACAGTGGGAATAATATTCTCAGGCTGGGGACTTGAAGAGTTGAAGGCAGATTGGGAAGAGAAATCTTGCTTGTATGAGAGACCACCATCTCTCCAGCCCGTTTCCAAGCACCCACCTGCAGCGGTCTCTGCTTCCACTGGGCCCCTGTGATTCATCCTACCCATGCCCAAAACACTGTGTTTTAAAAGTCATATTGTGTCACATTTTTGGTTAAAATCGTATAAAGGCTTCCTCCTGCTGTTGGAACAAAACAAAATTCCTACAGTAGCACAGAGGCCGACAGGCTCCCTGCCTGCCCCGGTCCCAGCTCCTGTGTCTTCCCGGCTCTCCCTTTTTCAGCCACACTGGCCTCCTTTCTCCTGCTCAGACACCCCTGGCACATTTCCTCAGGGATTTTACATTCCTATTACCTCTGCCTATGAAGTTCCTCCCCCACCCCCTACTTTTTGTGGAGAATAGTTGCTTTCATCATATCAGTATCAATCAACTATCACCTCCTCTGGGGGAGTTTCCACGGCTGCCTGACCTACCGCAGTGCCTGCCCTCAGCTTGCCTCCGGTTTATTTGATTCATTACATCTGTCTCAGTCTGCAGCTTCCTTGTGAGTTATCGTAATTACTGTTGTAATCAGCACACACCTTGACGAACAGACTCAGGCCTTTATCAATCATTTAATCAAATACTTAACAAGGGATCAGCAAGTTTCTCAAGCCGCAAGATGCGGAGTAGGAGATTCAGCTGCAGCGAGCACCGAGCACCACTCGGGCAGCCAGGGGACATGCCCTGCAGGAGCCGGCCTCGCCTGAGCAGCTCTCACCAACGAGCTTTGGGGGCAGCCTATCCAGGGGTCCTCAAACTACGGCCCGCGGGCCACATGAGGCGGTGTGATTGTATTTGTTCCCGTTTTGTTTTTTTACTTCAAAATAAGATATGTGCAGTGTGCATAGGAATTTGTTCATAGTTTGTTGTTGTTTTTTAAACTATAGTCCGGCCCTCCAACGGTCTGAGGAACAGTGAAGTGGCCCCCTGTTTAAAAAGTTTGAGGACCCCCGCAAACCTCTTCCTTACATACCACATACATCTAGAATTTATTTTATTTTTTTCTTTTCCTTTCCCTCACCCCTCCCTCCTTCTCTGTCTGCTCTTCCCTCCCCCATGCACCACTGTGTCATTAATTGTCATTAATTGTCCTCATATCAAAGTTGAATACATAGGATTCATGCTTCTCCATTCCTGTGATGCTTCACTGAGAATAATGTGTTCCACCTCCATCCAGGTTAATACAAATGCTGCAAAATCTCCATTTTTTTAAATGGCTGAATAATATTCCATGGTCTACATATACCACAGCTTGCCAATCCATTCCTGGGTTGAGGGGCATTTAGGCTGTTTCCACATTTTAGTGATTATAAATTGAGCTGCAATAAACAGTCTAGTACAAGTGTCTTTATAATAAAAGTTTTTTTTCCTTCTGGATAGATGCCTAGTAATGGGATTGCAGGCTCAAACGGGAGGTCTAGGTTGAGTTCAACATCTAGAATTTATTTTAATAATAATAGATTATACTTAACAGATTCAGCTTATACTTTTATATTTACTCTCAGATGACTGCCGTTGTGGGGTTCGAGACCTAAGCATGCCTTCCACTATATACAATTAAATCTCCATTAATCTGTATGTCTCCCCCAGTATTACTAAGGATGGAGGTTCAGCTTGTATGACAAAAAGAGATGCCCCCCCAAACCCAAGATTTTATTTATTTTTATTTATTTATTTATTTATATTTTATTTATTTTTTATTTTATTCATTTCCACAGCCAGGTGCCACCTCATTCGCCACTGATCACCCATCCAACCAGGAGAAAAGGCACAGGGAGGGGGCCTCTCTTCACTTCCATGGTAAATCTGCTCGACTGGGAGGAAGCTGCAGAAAAGTCTGGATAATAAAGTCTATTTTCTGGGCGGTCGGTCACATGCTCAGCTGCAACCCTGGAGTTTTATGTTTGGGGGAAGAAAAGAAAGAATATTGGGGTTCTCTCCTGCGTGCTGGTTGAAATGTAAACTTCATAGAAAGAGCTTCTCTGTCCTCTCTCCACCTTGTACGCCAGCATGTAGACAGGGCTGGGCGCATCTGTCCTCCCCTGACCACTGTCCTGCCTGTGTCCCTGTTCAGCCGTCACCCTTCTCACCTGACCAGAGCAGCCCTGTCTACAGGGACTTTCTGTCTCTCCGTCAAACCGTGTTCCATACTGCCATCAAAGCGAATGGCCACACTTAAAATAAAAATGTTTCTCTTTCATTTCATGGCTTAAAGCCCTGTGAAAGTTCACAAGTGCCCTTGGGATAAACTCCAGTGTGCCACAGAGCTGTTGAGGCCTATGCGATTACACCTCACCAAGCTCACCTGCTCTCCCCTCAGCGGCAGTCCCTGCAATCCTCTTCCCTGCCTTGACCACCTTACAGTTGCTCCTTCATCCCAGAAGAGTCAGCCCCGCCTCTTCCACCTCCAGCAGGTGTACATGCCCTGTGGGGCTGTGTCCTGTGACTCTGATTCACACGTCTGCCTCTTCTACTGGCTGTAATTATTGAAAAGGAGGACGGGGGCATGATTTGTTCATCTTCCAGTTCTTAGCCTTGAGCCAAGCACAGTACTTTTTTTTCTTTTCTTTTTTTTTTTTTTTTTTTGGTCTGAAATAAGCGCCCGTTTGAAGGAACAGGGCTTCACCGGCCTCTGTAAGACCGAGTGTCCTGTTTTGTGCAGGCACCTAGCGTCCCCTGCTGGACAGATGATGCACATAAGGAACAGATTTAAAATGATGCAGGACTCTTGTCTGGTCCCAGAAGGGCCTGCCCGAGGCCTGACAAGTTGAGACGCAATGGTAGCGTTTCAGGGTATTTTGATAGTTAAGGGGGTTGGAGGCTGGAGTGACAGTCCCTAGAGGACAGGCGTTTGCAGTCTGAACCTCCCCACAGGCACGAGGAAGGCCTGGGTAGGTAGGGGGTCTGGGGGGAGTGGTGGGAGGTGCCCAGGTTTTCTTATCTTCCCAAGACCTGGGGCTGAGGGCACAGGAGAGGCAGGAACCGAAAGCTGTCAGCCACCACACACCAAAAACCAAGTCCTTCTCTTTCTTAGGAAATTCTTTATGCTGATTATTACACTTTGGTCACAGAGTTGGGTTTTTTTGTTTGTTTGTTTGTTTGTTTGTTTTTTACCTTAAGGAATGATGCTCACCTCAGAAGGTTACTGTGGAGTTAAATTTAATTAAAATAGAGAACGGAAAGGACATTTTATACTGTTATGTGTACTGAGAACGTTATCTACACTGCAAAGTATTATACCAACTATTACAATCATTTAGGCCAGAATCTATCTGAGGCATCTTTTATATAAAACCTGCGTTTTTTGTTTTCTGACATAAATTTTAATAATCACAGAACATGTAAGCAAAGGATGCTCCTTTTAAATATCCATTGTCCATCATCTCCCCCACCTAAGGCAGGGAGCCCAAGGGGACTCTGAATTGCAATGGCTGGTGCGTGAATCACAAAGGCAGCTGCCGTGGGTGGTGAGACCTGGTGAGGGCTGAGATCTGCGTCATCCACTTCCCTCCCTCACACATGCTTTTGTTGAACGCCTGGCATTTGCACTCAGCATCTGTGGGTATTTTGATCTTTACAGCACAAATTTAGGATCTGTAGTTGAGAGGCAGCACAAAAGAATCAAATATTTTTATTGAAAGCCTCATCAGACTGCCAACTTGCGACAGACCGTGGGAGCAGTAAAGCTCGCCCCAGGTTTCAGAGCTGCCACCTCGGTGGGTAAGGAGAACAGCTGGGGTGGTTTCCAGCCCCAGGGAGCACCCAGGACATCAGCCCCACTCTATCCTCAGTGGAGGGGGGAGTTTGGACAGTGAACATTAGGGATATAAACACCTAAGTTAATAGATGCCCAAACAGAATCATTGTGGTCACAGCTGAAACATTCAGAGATGCAAAGAACAGCCCTCAGGCAGATGGAGATGGGAGACAGGCACATTTGTATTTATGATCTTCTTTGAAGGAACAACAAAGGAAAAAACAAAAGTGTTTCTATGAAAAAAAGCACCATGAGGAGACCTGAAACAAGATTTCCTGCCTTGCCTGTTTCTGCTCTTCTTCCCGTCCTCTGAACATGAGGCTGTGAGCACTGGCAAAGCAGAGCTGCTGTCCAGCTTAGGGTGTCCTGTCCACCCCAGCTCAGTGGGCCTCACATGTCCAGTGCTTGGTCATGCTGGCCTGGGGCTGGGAAGACAGTGATGAGCCCACTCTCTCCTCATTCTCCACAGATGACTTACAAAATCTAGACTAGGCGTCTTCAAACTGCATTCCCTGAGCCAATACCAGAAGTCCCAGCAAGAGGCTTGTCAGACAGACAGTCTTGACCCAGGTCCAGAGGTGCAGCAGCCATGTTTCCATGAGTCCCCAGGTGATTCTCAGGACTGGCCCATTCCACAATGCCATCTCCACCCTTTGAAATGAGGCTCTTCTATTTCTCTCTTTGTCACTTGCAATAAAGCCAGGTCCCTCATAACAACTCTGGTCAACGATGGACTGAATATACCACGGTGACACCATAAGATTATAGTAGAGCTGAAAAATGTCTGTCATCTGCTGGTAGCCTGATGTCACAGCACACGCATGGCTCACGTCTGTGGACATGCTCAAGAGAACGAGCCTGCTGAACTTTTTCCATGATGCCAGTGTTTACTCTCACACACACACACACAATGTGTGATGTCAGCTGTACGGCAGCCTCAGGTGGGTCCCTCAGAGGTATCCAGAGGAAGGCATTGTTGTCATAGGGCTATGACAGCTCCGTGTGTCACTGCCCCTGCACACCTTCCAGTGGGACAAGATGTGGAGGTGGAGGACAGTGACACTAATGACCCTGACCCTGTGTGAGCCTAGGCCGATGTGTGTGTTTTTAACAAGAAGATTAAAAAGTTTAAAAAATTAAAAATTTTAAAAATAGAAAAGCTTATAGAATAAGGATATAGAGAAAGAAAATATTTTTGCACAACTATCCAATATGTTTGCCTTTCAAACTTAGTGTTAATACAAAATAGTCAAAAGCTAACAGTTGAATTTATAAAGTCAAACATTTATAGTAATCTAAGGTAATTGATTATTAAAGAAAGAAAAAAATGAAATTTACTGCAGCCTATACTTGAGTACACAGTGTCCTGAGTCTTCATGTTCACTCACCACCCATGACTCACCCAGAGCAATTTCCGATCCTGCAAAGTCTGTTCATGATAAAGACTCTAAAGATGCACCATTTTTGTCTTTTACACCATATTTTTACTGTACCTGTTCTCTTTAGACGCACAAATACTCACCACTGTGTTATAATTGCCTATGGTGCTCAGCACAGTACCATACTGTGCAGGAGGGTAGCCAGGAACAGCAGGCTGCAGGGAACCTGGGTGTGCAGGGGCTATGCAGGGTCCTGGGTGTGCAGGGGCTGTGCAGGGTCCTGGGTGTGCAGGGGCTATGCAGGGTCCCGGGTGTGCAGGGGCTATGCAGGGTCCTGGGTGTACAGGGCTGTGCAGGTTCCTGGGTGTACAGGGCTGTGCAGGATTCTGGGTGTGCAGGGCTGTGCAGGTCCTGATTGTGCAGGGCTGTGCAGCTTTGTCTGCCTGCAGCACATCCCTCCCCTGTGCTCCACCTGCTGTTTTCCACATCACGTATTACCCATCTCTCTTTTCTGCTCTCTCCACACCACTAGGTCCTTCTGCTCATCAGGCTTAACCATCTCCATCCACACTGTAACTCTTCCCTCCACCGCACCTCTGCCCGGTTCTCGTTCTCTGTCCTTGAAAGAGAAATTTTATTTCTATCCTTACTCCTCGGTTCCAAGTTATGATTCTCTTGACATTTTATTGCACCCCCTATTATCACTGTTAACTTAGCATCAACATGAGGAAGCACACAAGAGGCCCCACCCAGCCCCAGACGGGGAGGCGCCTGCGCGCCGCGCCCTGACCCTGCGCATGCTCAGTCGCTCTCCGCCCAGGGCGCTGACTTCCGGGGGGGCCCTCCAGACGCTGCTGCTTCATCCTGACCTCTAACGGTTTTCCATTACAGGTAACTGCTGAGGCAGGTAATGGACCAGATAGGAAAGATGCCTGTTTGCAGAGCATTTGTTAGCGTGCAGTAGCCTTGTAGTAGCTTTGCAAAGTAGCCCAGCGCCCCAAGTTGGACATCGCGGAGCCCCCTGGACAGCCCAGCGCTGCGCTCCCTGAACTCACTCTCCATTAGGGCCAAGGAGAAAACCGGGTACGGACAAACCTTTAATTCAGGTGGCTTTTCCCTAGAGTGTAAACTTGAAAAATACTAACATAGCTACTAACTAGGTCAGTTTTCAGGTGATACAGTTGGTTGGAGGTAGGTATTCAGATTTTGCCTCAGACCGGAGAGATAATACCTACCCCACCAAATTTACAAAATTCAAGCTTTAAAGAAAAGTGGAACAAAGATGAAGTATGTTGAAGGAGACCCTGACAGCACAGAAGCAGACTCTGGGCAAAGAGCAGACGTTGCTCTGATGGGAAAATATCTACTGGGTTGGATCATCCGCTCTGGAAAGAGGGGAGTAGGTGAGATTTATTTGCATAGAGGATGCTTTTACAAACTCTAGAACGCAAATATTCAGGCATATGTTAAATAAACAAATACATGAATCAAATATCAAAGAAAAAATAAACGAGACAATACAAGCACACATAGGTCTACTGTTTTCAAGACTAAAATAAGATTCAGATCAAACTAGTACAATCTCAGATGACCCTTTGTGAGTGAGAGACGGGACAGGACAGACATGACCTCTCCTGCAGAGAGTGAGCAAACATATCACTTAAAACAGAGAACCTTCAGACCCCGGGGAAAGACAGTGGCCTCGGTGCACCAGTCAAGGAGAAGCACAAGCTTCAGAAATCACAGCAGAAGTTCCAGTTCAAGAACGTGCTCGAGGTGCTTCCATAGCTAACACCAGTGTGGGCTGAAAGAGCTACGATCTCCAGAGCCCTGTGAAAGATTTCTGAAATAAAGGAGTAGGCTATCTCAATTAGACTTTTGCTTTAAAAAGAAGGAACAGTACCCCCTTACCTTCTTAATGCCATTCATGAAATGACAAGTTAGTGAGGAAATAACAAGCAAAAGTCAAAGAAAAGTTTCTCCCCAAGGCTGTGTAGTGAGCCCCAGAGCTGCTGTTGCCCTGAGGACAGTACACACGGGTCTACTGGCCTTGAGGGTCAAGGTGACCTGCAGGCCAAGCCCAGCCATGCCTGTGGTGAGGACTTCAAAAGTAGAGTCTTCCCAAACTGAACTTGGATTTCAAGGTGCTACTCTCTCAGAGCAAAGTCAAACAGAAGCCAACCTGTCCCTCCCCAGCTCAACCCAGAGACTGCGGGGTGGGCAGCCTTCATGATGATGAGGCAAGCCGGGCTGGGGGTGGGAGGGGCCTTTTTGGATAACGATTAAATTCCAGCCTGGTGGTTGAGAAAGCCTCTAGCCAATCTAGCAACACCCTAGTGCTCCTGCAGACCTGGTGGGATCAAAGGCAAATTCTCTATGCAAACCTTACTCTTACATCTTAAACTGAGCCTACAAACAATGTTTCAGTGACAATGAGAATCACATAATGAATTTTAAAAATCAAGCGTATTTCTTAAACCTAATGTTGAGGGCAGCAAATAAGTGAAACACAAAAGGGTTCATATTGTGGGATTCCATTTATACAAAGTTCAAAATCAGACAAAACGAATCGATGTTTTTATAAGTGAGGAGAAGGTGGCAACTGCGGGAGCGTGAAAAGGGCCTCTGGGACGCCAGTGGAGTTCTGCTTCTCAACTTGGGTAATGGTTGTGCAGTTGTGTCAAATCTGTGAAACTTTATCAAGATGCGCCTTACGACATGTATACTTTTACGTGTACAGATTAATACAGTTTTTCAGAGCATAAACAATAACAACCAGGAAACACAGACAGTAGAAAACAGACCCATTGAAAACTTTAGATATTAAAATATTCAAAAGAATAAAATAACCTTTCTCACTATTTCTAAAAGCTTAAACCATCTGCATCTGGTCTCCAGGGACACCCCCTCCTCCTTCGTGGCTGTGCACCTGCCAGCTCCCATAATCACTGTGCTTTCCCCCAAGAGGGTTACATTTACATCAATGTTTTTATTTTTTACGTTCTATACAATTTTGGGTGACGCTTTCTTTTAGAACTCACTCAAACTCTTTCGCTGGCCAGCTGCCTTGGTCTAATATACAAAGTCCAGTTCTCATGACTGAATTAGCTTATCAGCCAGGACTTCAAGGTCAATTTCTATCTTTTTTGACTGAAAAATCAATTACCAAATCTAGGAGTCACACAAGTCCTAGAGATCGTTTCTAGGCTAGAGAGGGTGTCAGGAAGTTCTGGCCAGCCAGCTGCCTGTTTTTATAATCAAAAGTTCCAACAGAATACAGCTAAACTCATCTGTTTACACATTGTCTATGGTTACATTCACAATACAACAGCAACTCTGAGTAGCTGTAGCAGAGAATATAAAGCCCAGAAAACTGAAAACATTGGCTGACGGCTGGTCTAGACATGGAAATTGATCCCATATTCTCAGTGCTCCAAGTGGAAAACATAATTCTCTCACTTGGTCGGAGGCTCTGTGCCCCACCTCTGTGAAATTTCATAAAGGTGACGGCCATGATGACAAGTTGGAACCCTACTTTCTCACTTCTAACCACATCATCTTTCCGTCACATTGCTCTGCTTGTAATTCCACAAATCTTCAACCATCAATATTCCAGTGGAAGCATTTTCAGGTTGTGTACAGAATCACTTTAACTTGTCCATATGTTTTTAAAATTAATTAATTAAATGGTTGGATACTCTTATACTTTAAAAAGCATCCAGCACATCAAAATAAAATAGACATGTAATGAATGAGTTACTAATACATTGGTTACTATGAAAGTTTTGAGACAGACTGTGTTATGATCCGTTTTTTCACTTCCAGGAAACACGGTTGACAGCACCCTTTCTGACTCACCGTGCAGGTTCCAGCTTTCATAGTGACCCACACACCCTAACCTTCCTGGGTAATGGCCAAGGCCTGCATTTCACCCCGAACTGCTGATTCCTACTGTGAGGCTGGTGATACTTAAAATATGGTTTCTAATTTTCAAAAAGCTTTACTGGATAATGATTGAGAGGAAAGAAATTAATGTTTTCTGAGCACTGAACATACACCTTATATAGACTGGGTTACCTCATTTTTTTTTTTTTTTTAATTTGGCCGGGGCTGGGTTTGAACCCGCCACCTCCGGCATAGGGGACCGGCGCCCTACCCGCTGAGCCACAGGCACCGCCCCTGGGTTACCTCATTTAATTTTCAACATAGCCTATGAGGTCATTACCTTCTTTGTAAAAATAAAAACATTCAACTTGGAGAGGTGAACAAACACGCCCCAAAAGGGTAAAGTCTAGATCTGATACTTCTAAGTAAGGAACAATTTCACAGCTCCCAAATACCTTTCAGTTAACCCCAGTTTTAAAAGGTACTGTTTATCCAGGGTGTCATTCAAATCATCTAACAACAGATGCCACACCAACACCCACCAATACCAGACTTCTACTGTGCCAGTAACCATTTCTTTATTGTTGACTCTCCTGGGAATTCTGGGGGCTCCTGCAGAAGAGGCCGGGATGGTATAGGAGGCGGGAAGAGGGCTCAGGAAAGCATATATTTACCAACTATTATGAAAGTATTTCAGTATTTTAACAACTGGTGCAATGGTATCTGTGCCAATGTGCTGAAAAATAAATCTGGAAATCTTTACGACTCTAAACCCGCAATTATGCAGAAGCCCAACCACAACCTGGTCACATGAGCCACGATCGAGTCGGAGCAACATGCCCACCGTGGTTCTCAGCGAGTGGCTGTGACTATTATGTTAATTCAGCTGAGCCGAAGGTGTAAATCGGTACATCTCAAATTTTTAACCCATTTTCCCTACAATATTTTGCCTGCTTCTCTACCACACACAAATCGTTTGATGAAACATTTCATGCTATTAATGGTGATACCTGGAATTTCAGTGACCTAAATTCTTAAAGCATTAGGTAAACACTGACTAAGAGACACCACGTGTCACTCAAAAAGCTCACATCAGCATTGCAGAGCTCGGCATTCGGCAGAAGCCCTACACTATTATAATTTAAAATTAAACATAGAAAAGTTTTAACAAGAAATCTTCATGTTAGGTAAGTAGATCACTCTTGGAAAATATTCGAAAATTATGTAGAAAAAAACACAAGAAAACAGGAGAAAGTACTTATAAAATAGATAATAAAACACATCTGGAACACTCGGCACCATTTTAACCATAATTATAAGAACATACATATTTGATTAACCCTCAACATTAGTTTAAAAATATCTCTTTTCATAAAATATAGAGTCTGCAAAACAGTCCAAGCATCTCTCTTATCTCTCATGGCACAATTTCTATCGCTCTTTTGATTTACAGTGAAGTGTTCTCTTGTATAGGTAATCAAAAACTGAAATCGGAAAAATAGAATTATAATAAAGAGAAGTTAGGGATATGTGCAAAGTTCAGCAGTAAGAATATTATATATACATAGTCTATATCCTATAAGTACTCTTAGATAATTTTGCTTTTCTAAGTTATAAACATTGATGCACACAGAATAGGTTTAAAAAAAAAAAACAGATCATAGGCAGTAATTTCTCTTCCCCTTCATATTAATGTAAATGCATTTCACTCCCTCCTCAATGAGCTCTGTAAGAAGCTCCTTCTGCTCTGAAGAAGTAGAAAATACCTGCAGCCTCAAAATGTCAATAATCCTAGTTAATTCACAGATAACTGACATTTTAATACCCTGAAATTGTGTTTGGAGTAACAGGAAAATAAAATTTAGAACCGACATTTGACTTTGAGGCTACTCACCACTCCTGGCTGACAGTCGTAATAGCAATGCTTGGAAGCGTGGCCAAAGGTAGCGAGGTCAAGGGCAGCGTGGTGGGCCTGGACACGCCCTCTCCCTCGGGAGTCCTGGCCCTTTCACTCTGTCTTTGGGACAGTGGAGGCAACTGTAAGTTTCCTGAGCAGCACCTTCTCCCTCTCCAGAGGTCAATCCCAAGGGTGTTACTGGAGGAACTGTAGGATTTACTCAAGCTGCATTCAAAATAATCTTTAACGTTCTGGAGGAAGCACAGGGGAAGAAGAAGAAAAAAAATGAAATTCAAATGTTGAATGTTGAAGATGATGATGTGGAATAAGAAACTAAATGATCAACCTGTCACTTAAGAAATTCTGATTCATGGGGCGGCGCCTGTGGCTCAAAGGAGTAGGGCACCAGCCCCATATGCCAGGGGTGGTGGGTTCAAACGCAGCCCCACCCAAAAACTGCAAAAAAAACTCCAAACAAACAAAGAAATCCTGATTCATTATCTCACAAGCATAATCTAACACAGATGTCAAAGTCTTAAGAGAAAACAGAAGGAGGGGTGTTCATTTCTCAACTTTTAAAATAAATCAACCAGTTGCATATTCTTGGAGATGTGCAGGCATGTAGATAATGTTTACCAATCATAGCACGTGGATTGGAAGCTTTCTTCTTTATTTCTCTTTTTTATTTTTCATTATTTTTTTCTTAATTTGCTGAAGTGAAATTTGCTAAATTGAAAATATGTTTTGAAAACCAGTGTTGTTATTTTGCAACATGGGAACAAACTACAATAAAGTTTCTTATCTGGTGCTTCAAAGTCAAGTTCGGACAACTGTGTAATGGTAACTACGGGTGACTGGCTGTTCCATTCCTATGAAAGGTCTTCTCACAGTTGGTGATTTTCTTTTTGGTCAAATTGCATAAGAGCTCAGAAAAACATGAGGTAAATGTTATGCACCTCTGACCTGCCCTATTTAAGTACATGCCCTCCCAGTGATATAAATCAGATAGCTGTAGGAAGACAAAGGCTGCGACCAGCCACAGAGTTACTCGCTCTTCCTAGGTCTTGGGGAGACTGTGGGTCCTGCCACTGCTGGGAGTGGGAGTCCCAGAGGCCCAGCCCCTGGTGCCCCACTCATACCAGCTCCAAGACAGGAAACGACGCAGCACTGCAAAGCCGCGGACAACAAGGCGATTATAAACAATGCAATTTCCACTCTCCACACTTAACAAAGAATGATGGACATCCTATGTCAGGGCAAAGTCTGTCACTGGAAAATCACTCTGTGGCCCTAGTCAGGTGGTCCCTACTCATGTGAAGGAGCCCTTCACATGAGACCTCCCACTGAAGGTTTAAACAAACCAAAGTTCTTTGCCCTCCCTGCCTCCACCAGACCTATCCTAGGGTCCTACTTAGCTCATGTTTGAGGATATAGCTGGGTCCATCCAAGGAATCTTTGATGGACATGTATTACAGTTTTGCTCTGTGCTGATTAGAAAGGATGCAACGACAAAGACAGTCATGCCGCCGTCCTCAGGGACCACATTCTGGAGGCTCGTGCTTATCTGATGCACAGAAGGCCATATTTTAATGGCAAAATTTTGAGCAAGAAAAGGCCTGACAGTTTTCAAGATCCCCACTCTCCCTGTCTGAAAATGGGGGATCAGCCTGTTCTCTTGCACTTGGCTTATGATTTTAAAAGGTCATTTATTTGAAATTCAACAGAACCACAGTTCAGGAATAGGAAGAGACAAAACAATTTAGAATTTTCCAGAGTTTGAAATATTCTGGAATTTGCTTGTGTTTTACTATTTAGTGACTAGCTATTATATTAAATTCTTTGTAGACCTAGCATTTACTGCTTGTTGCGTGTGTGTGTGTGTGTGTTTTAGAAACTAAAGGCCAAAGGAAAAACCTAGTATATATAAATTTGTTTCTTAAAATACAAATTTGTTGAGGACACAGGGTATACAAAAAATTCCCAAAGATACTTAAGAACAAACTAAAAGCCAGAAAGTATAACTGTAAATCAGTCTAGTGCCAAATGGGCATGTAAGAAATACTGGTTATCTTAGCAAAATAACTAAGAAAATGCCAGGAAAGCTATGTTAACTAGTGTGATGAAAATGTGTCAAACGGTCTATGAACCAAGTGTATGGTGCCCTATGATCATACTAATGTACACAGCTATGATTTAATAAAAAAAAATTAAAAAAAAAAAAGAAAGAAATACTGGTTATCTGGGGTGGGGGGTGTCTTATCCGTACACTTCACCTCTCAGGTAAGAAGCCAGGCAACAAAGAATAGAAACGAGGGTATGATTCAGTAGCCCACCAGCCACCACAGCCTCCTAATAAAGTTACTAGTAAGTATTTTTCTCTTTCAGAAAAGAGCACACTGACAATCAGTTTTAAATGCAGCAAATGAACTAAATCGGTGCTTATTTGGTGCCTGTTGTTTGAAAAATAACAAAGTCACAATTACCACAAAATATCTCCCACATTAACATGTCAACAAGCTTGATTTACAGATTTGAAGTCATTATTTGCGTTAAAAAGATTTGTTTTAGAAGACTTCAGTTAACATGAAAATGCTGCAAAAGAAGAACATAATGAAATAGCTGTTAATTAAATTAAATATGAAAAACCTAACGTTGTTTTAGAAGCACTCATTAACCCATGCAGAGTTATTCACGATTACCTCAGACTCTATAATTCATACCCATAATTTACAGGCACAGGGCAGATTTTTCAAACGTTCTAAAATCAGAACTAGGGAGGCAACGAGGGACACTCAGGGCCTCTGGGAGCCCCGGGGTTCTTCTGCTCCACAAGACGATAATGAAGGGATGCCAACCCCGAAAAACGTGCCCTTATCACAGGGAGTGACCGTCAATCACAGGAGCATCAGCGGGAGGAGATTCTCATTTTTCATACTGGCTACTTCCCTTCTTTCAAACAATCCCCTAATGTCTGTGACCAGAAGAACAAACCAACCACTGGGGTACAGATGTAGATATTTGCTTTGGTTCTAATGCTGTACATGTTATATATGCACGTATAGTACAGTGTAGTATAGTGCAATATATGTCCTGAAGTGTAATGTATTGATAGCGGCAGTGTAGCACATTACAGTATGGTTCAGTATGGTATAGTATGGTACACTATAGTAATTATATTAGGATACGATACAGACCCTGTAGTGTAATGTACTCACACGGGCAGTGTAGCACATTATAGTATCATACGGTATGGTGTAGTATGGTACACTATAGTAATTATATTAGGATACGATACAGACCCTGTAGTGTAATGTACTCACACGGGCAGTGTAGTGTAGGGACATACATTCATCCGTTCTCTCCCTGTCTTCTTCTCTCACTTATACACATACCTCCTGGTTGTTTTCTCCTAATTTCTACTCTTCAACTCCTCCTCAAACCCGCGACTTCTTCCCCTCTAAACTATCTTGTAATTCCATTCATCGTAACTAATTGCTCATGCCCCGTACTTGAACAGCGCTTAATTTGCCCCTCATCCTGGAACTTAGCTCCAGAATGCCCAGCATTCAGCATGCACAGCTCCTGCCGCACCTCTGTGCTCCATCTGTTTAGTGAGTCACGTCTGCAGGTGGATAAAGGCGGGAGTCAGGGCCACCCAGCTGTGTTCCCACAGGCCCAGACACGGAGCCCTGCATGGAGCACAGACTTTCCCTCTCCTGTTCCTTCTGCCAGACGGCTCTCCCCAGACCCCCCACCCCCGGCCAGGGTCCCTCCTTGCTGCTCGTGTGTCCCCTCTGCCCACCTGTCACCTCCTCACATGGTCCTTCCGTAAATACCCTGTTCTCACCATCCAGTCATTCTTTGCAACCCTGACCAACATCATTTTTTTGTATAGCCTGTATCACATCTGGGGTTATATTATGATTTATTAATTTATTTCGGTCCTCCCATCTGGAACATCAGCTCCAAAGGGACAAGGATATTTCCTATTTCTTGCCAAATCTCCAGAACTTAGAGTAGTGTTCAGCACATAATAAAATTAAATATTAAATCAATAGTAGTCAATCAATCAATCAATAGTAGGTGGATATTTAAACCACTGAACAAAAGTTTGCTGAGTTGAAATAAATGATAATATAATAAAATATCCCTGACTTAAGGGTGACAACTTTCTTAAGGGTGGTGGCATACAAAATACAGATGGCTGGTTTATAAATATAAAACCTATTGTGTTGCTCTCGTGGGGGAAGGGACAGCATGCACGATCAGTGGGACCCCCTGCACCGCACTTGCCAGGCTGAGGTGGGCAGCGAGCAGTCTAGGTTAGCACTGTCCACTAGAAACTGAGGGAGAGCCCCAGTGAGAGCTGAATACGTAATCGTAACCCTTCCAGTAGCAGCATTAAAAAAGGCAAAAAGAGAAAGACAGGTAAAATTCACTTCAATAATCTATTTTACTTAGCCTAGTATATCCAAAATGTTACTTCCACATGTAATCAATAACAAAAACTATTATGAAATGTTCACAATTTTTATATTCGCTGTATATATTCAAACTCCAAGATCTATTTTGTGCTTCCAGCACCTTTTCATTCAAACTAGTGCTCAATAGTCACACGTGGCTGGTGGCTGCCGTGCTGGGCAGAGTGAATGTGGATACTACGGCTCCATTTCATTTACGGTATTTCATTCCCTTTCTACACATTCTTACAGGCAACCTTCCTCCTCTTTTGATGGTAACAACCATTCCCTTAGTGAGTATCAGGATTATTATTCTAAAGATGATGCAATAAGAAAAAACGGCTTTTCTATCTTATATAGATGGAATGCTTTTCTCAGTGTCTTTTTTCCAAACCACAGAAATCTCAGAGCACACAGTACGAATATTATTAACAGATCATCCCAGGATTTTTTTAAGAGAAAAAGAATTTCTAAATTCCAGAAATTTCCCTTTTGATATCCTGAGCAAAGCATGGAAGTCTGACTGCCAGGCTTTTTGTCCCCGGCACTGAGAATCTGAAGGACAACTTGTGGGAAACGTCCTTTTGCTCTGGAGGCAGGAAGGGAGAATGAAAGGAAGGCGGTATCATCACAGGTGATGGAATGAAACCTGTTAGCTGGGAGAGCAGAACTGGACGGGTGAGGGAGACAAGGGCCTCAACAGTGCACCCCAGCCTTCCTCTGCACCGTGGGTCCCTGCTGATCCCACGGGCTCTGTGGACACAGAAGGAAGCTGTCACGGGGTTTGCTACAGCAGGAGGCAAAAAGACCATGCAGTCCATGGGATGAGCACCCAGGGGTGGGCTGGATGGTGAGCTGAGCTGAGCCTTCAATGGCCAGAGCCCCACAGAGAGGTCAGGTGAGGAAGCCAGGCTGTTGAGCCAGAACGTGATCTCGGTGAGCTGAGAGGGTGCACTGCACACACCCAGCGTGACACTCGCCTGTGACACCTGCTGCCATAACTCCACGCAGAGCTGCATTTGTCCCTCTGCCCACGTGATGTGCAATTATAAGGGAACAGCAAGAACCGGGGGGGAATCTTGAAAAACCGGACCTTTTCCCCAAAAGGCGCCATTTAACATTGATTGGCAAGTTCAAGTCCCTCTGAGGATTTTCCCCAATCTGTGAAACAGGAGCTTAACGAGATGAGCTATCTCTGGAAGCACGAAGACAGCCCTCTCCACTTCCTCCCTCCCTTCTCCCCTTTCACACGTCTGGTTAGTGGCATATAATTTTTAGCTCAATTTCAAACAGTCACTGGGAAAGGACTAGAAAATTAAAAACACACTAATGGGGGGCTGGTCAATTGAAAGCAAAGAGATAATTAGTCTCAACTGACTGACTTCAAAGCTATAAAGACGGTGAGTTTACAGAAAGATGATTTAGGTCAAAGCTACTCAAAGATGATTTAGGTCAAAGCTACTCAAACATAATGCACACGGCTCATCACCCTGGGACCTTGTTAGAATACAGTCTGATCTGCAGGTCTGAGGTGTGGCCTGGGGTTTGCATTTCCAGTAAACACAGGAGAAGGGGCTGATGTTTCTGATGTGGGGACCACGCTTGAGTAGCAGAGACCTAGAAGATGTGACATTGCCAAGTCCCCACTGCAGGACGTGACTTTCAAGGGCTGGTGATACCGGCATGGAACCAATTCACCAGAGGCCTGACGATGGGAGTGGTGGGGACAGAGGGACCAGCTGGGCTAGAATGTGTGCTCATACTCAAGACTGGTGGTTTTGTGAATGGAAACCGCACATCTGAAAGGCAGCCTGTCTCCAAGCTGTAGAGTGGGCATTTTTCTTGCTCTACCCTCACAAGGCTGGGTCCCTTCAGCTGCTGGCCACGTCTGCGGTGTAGGAATACCCAGGATCTGGCAGGCATGTTAAACACCCCAGTCTGCCCTTTGAAGCATCATCGAGTGACATCTTCGTGGAATAGATCTGACCCGGATGGAGCACGGCAACTCTGCCTTTGGGAACTTACGTCCTCCGCCGCCACCGTCATCACACTCCTGCTTTTCTTCATCCTAGAGGTCGGAAATGTCCCCCTCAGGATGTCTATTATTCAATGAGGCTCTGGTGACAATTTTTAAGACCTACAGCACAAAAAAAAAAACACAGAAAGAACAGTTATGTATGCTTCATTAAATAAAAATACACAGCATAGTCTGTAAATCAACACTTGAAATGTGACAATGTACTTGTATAATAAGCAAATACCGCAATTTACCATGCCAATGACATTCGACATGGTGAGAAAAGAAGTTCACGAAACACAAAAATCCAAGGAGTTAGTGCAAAGCTATTTGGGGGAAGAAAGAGGGGATAGTAGGTAACAATTTGATTATCTGATATTAACAATTGATTATATGGCTTCCAAATAATCAACCATCACTATCAATTTAAAATAACAGCATTTGTGGAAGGCTTTCTACCTTACTAAACAGGACTTCCCATAAAGTACTTCAATCGGTCCTGTAATAGTCTCTGAGATTATTTTTATCATTTTTTTCTGACAAGAGAATAGAAGGTCAGAAAAATTATTTGACCAAAGTAATACAGCTAAAACATGACAGATTCAGAATTTAAAGAATATAATCCCTTAATGCTGTTAAAAAGAGAAAAGGAAAACAAAGAAATCAATGCAAGAGAGAGATTAAAACACCTCAATCTCAGTTTTTATCCCAGCTTAAACCTTTCACGTGCGTAAAAACCTGGGGAAGCGGCCAAGTCAACATCACAGTTGTTAGGAGGAAGAAGCTTAAATTTCCTGCTTAAATCACACGAACGTGGCCACCGTGAGGTGCAGATGCTACACTTCATGACACTTGTTTTTTGTTTGTTTGTTTGTGTTTTTGTTTTTTGTTTTTTGGGGGTTTTTTTTGCAGTTTTTGGCCAAGGCTGGATTTGAACCCACCACCTCCTGCATATGGGGCCGGCACCCTACTCCTTTGAGCCACAGGTGCCGTTTTTGTACAAGTAATGACACTTGTTTTGTGTACATCATTGGAAGTCACATCATTGGAAGTCACTTCAAGAATAAAGAACTTCCATGACACAACCAAAATTCAAGGGTGCACCCTGGTGTGCAGGCTCCAGGGAGGAACTAGCACTGGTTTATGAAGACCCAGACTCTAAAACAGGCTCAGACGTAAAACTGTCATAGTAGACTACCAGAAAATATGAAGAATTCTGAGAGTTTAATTAGAAAAGAGGTACCCCCAAAATTACCAAATCAAAGAGATGTTAACGGTAGTTGCCCGGGAAGTGAGTATGAAAAATGTCCCCGCATCAGTGCAGAGCTCCAGAAGCCGACATATCCCTTCCCTCTGCCCAGGTAGATTCAGCACACGCCTACCTTGAAAAGTCTGCCTTTCTAGCATGGGGCTATAGAGAGAGCCAGAACGTGGTGGAATGTAGCTGTGTGACTGGGAATGCTAAGTGGTGGCATTGTCCCATCTCCTGGGAAACCAAGGTTGAATTTCTTGCACATAATTTGACTATATTATGCGGATGTTGGCAGGAAACTAACAGAGCAGCTGAGGCTGGAGGAAAGGAACGCTGCCTGTGTTGAGTGTTTCAGGGAAAACCTCCCTGGGATTTTCAGGTGTATTGTTCAACATACCGAGAAAGAGAATTTCCTCAGTATATTCCAAGGAACGGGCACAGCCACTGTGCCCCTCTGGTGCTGACCCAGCAGGGACAGGCAGAATGTGAAGCTTTTACTTAATACTAGACAGTAACAGGTGCTTTATCATGGGACTATAGTTAATTTGAGCAGCTCGATAGGTAGGGTTGAACCTGAAAAATAAAGATAAGTTTAGGTGGCACCTGTGGCTCAAGAAGTAGGGCGCCAGCCCCGGCCAAAAAAAAAAAAAACTGCAACAAAAAAGATAAGTTTGTACTCCTAAGTTTTTTTTAAAAAAAAACAGTATTCAAATTTAACTTTAAATTCCAGATGTAGGACTACACATACTCAATAATTAGAACTGTAAAAATATTAGCATAGAAAAATATCAAAGAAGAAATATGACGTGACAATAGTGGAAGTCATATAAAGGTTATAGGACGTTTTCTTTTTATTATTGAGTAGATAGATTCTGTTTAGTAGAGATACCATAGAACAAAATGGTGTTCAAAGACACAAATGTGGAAACTTAACATTCTCAGAGTGTGATATACCCAGGAAGACACCGTGATAGGAAACTCACAATGGGCAGAAAGACAGAATGTTCCAGGGCAACATCAGTAGATCTCTTGGCAAGCAAGAGCGTTTCTGTAAGGTCTTAGCCATGGAGATAGAGTTGTTTTATGATCCTTCAAGCGTGAGAGCTTGCGGGATAAATGAATGTACCTTCAACCAGGAATGCATCCTGGCTAAGAAAAAGTAGGATTGCAAGTTACAAGGCAGTTTTCCAAATGTTCTACAATAAAAAAGTATTATTTTTATATTCAGAAAAAAGCCAACATCTATTACGTAAGACAAGAAAAAGAAAGTGAGAAAGATAGATTATTATTTTCTGGCTGTTTCTCCTGGGCCCCTCCAGATCCTCTGTAAACCCTGCTCCATTCTGGTCTGTGCCCTAAAAGGCTGGGCCTCGGGACTGTCTACCCCTCTGTCTCCTGGGTGTGTTCAACCAGGGGACCAATGGAGAGGGAAGGGGACAGAGAGGCCCCCTCTGCCAGTCATGAGATTCGACTCTAGGTCATGCTCCAACAGGCATCCCCACCAAGGTGCAGGAGGGAGCAGCTTCCTGTTATTCTAGGTTCCCGGAGCTCCATCAGTACTCCGCAGTTCTCAACCTTGTCTGTACTTTTTGTAAGTAGTAACCCCTTTAAATGTTCTTGGACCCCCTGTGGGAGTGCAGTCTATTTGCTGGTGGGAGCTTAACTGATAGAGATTCCTGCCACAATCTTACAAAGCCAGACGGCAGTGTGAAAGCGTCCCTGGTGGCCGGCAAGCAGGGTCTCGGTAAACACTCAGAGAATGTTGGCTGCAACCAGGTGGAGTTCTAGGCAGGTTTTAATACTTTGGGAAAGGAAGGTCAGCAGGTGTCAACTCTGTGTCCTCACTCCCAGGAGGCAGTGGCCACCTAGTGTGAGCATGGGAATCACACACGCCCTCTCGTTCCTGACCCACAGCATTTCTTAGCTTCCTCTAGTCTAACACAGACTGCGGATTTACTTGCACCAATAACGTTACCTACACATGTGATTTTACTTATCTGATAAACGCAACCAAAGAAATCAAGTAGGCGCCATCCTCACGCCAGATGTGGAAACCAAGTAAGTCTTAGCGTAACAGGGAGGCAAACCCAACGCCAGGCTTCTTTCTGGCTCTAAAGCCACGTCTTTTAACTTGTCACTATACCACTGATTGGGTCGTATTCACATATTTTCAAAGTGGAAATGAATGAAATAAATTTTATTTCATTTTGTTTCTGTTGTTGGAAATGCATGTTAAGTTGATCGCCAGCTTTCCTGGAGCCATGCTCCCTATTAATCTAAGGACAAGAGGAATAATTTCAAAATATTTAATGCAAATGTTGTTGGAGATTATTTTACCACTATAAAATTTGCTTCTCAATAAATAGAACACCATATGCCTCATTAAAACAAAGCGTTTCTAAGAATTTCTAAGGTGATGAGCCAGTATAACGGCTGTAATTTGCATCTCCGGCATATTTTTAATAATTTTTCCTCTTTTTTTTTATATTTTACCACTTAGACGATGCTTTTAACTTAAATCATTAGCCTTCCATAACAGTTACTTGTGTTAAATCTCCCTGTTTTTCTAAGTGGAACCTAAGGGGGGCTGTAGAAGCTGATCGTCCCTATTGAAGGCATCCGCCTCTCTCCAAGTGAGTCTTCATTTTCAGTAGGCTAAGAACTCTCTTCTCCAAAACCTCTCTGTGTGCCCTGCACCCAGGGTCTATGGAGTTGAGAGGTGAGGGATTGGACAGTGATGACAGTGACAGAGCCCCTGGCTCCTGTCTCCCCCAGAGGCAGGGGCCTGACCACGTTTATACATGGCTCTCCTTAGAGAATGCAGGGTCCTCTGATGGCCTTTACCTACTGCTTTGGCTACTGTCGCCCTTTCCAGCTTAGAAGGAAAGCCTTTCTCATCACCCTTTAGATGTCATTGTGCCCTTCACGAGATGGTGAAATGTGACAAGCATGGGCAAGTCTTCCTTCTGTTTCTTAACGGCCTGAACTGAGAAAACTAAAAAGTGGCGATTCTATGTCAGTCCACTAATTCTAAAGTATAAATGTCTGAGAACCGCTGCCCAGACCAGCATTAAAGTCTAGTTCAAGGAAAGGAATATGTCTGGTTGGGGCTTCCCTCCGATTGACCTGGGATGGGAGGGAGGAAGCCCAGACCAAGAGGGGCCTGAGTCGCTGTCTCCACTGCCTCCTCAGACACACACACCCGGCCACAGCAACCTGCTTAGTTCCGGGCCTCAGTTTCCCTACTTGTCAAATAAAGGGGTTGGATTGTTAATATCCATGAACTTCATGAAGCTAGTGAAATTTCAGAAAACTGGTAGAAATAGCAATTGTCTGATTCCTTTTCTGAATGTATTTATGTTCGCTCGTTCTTTACAAGGTTTCTAGTCCTTATCTTAAACATTGTTATAGTTATTAAATTTTAAGCCTCTTTAATTTTGTGAAGGCAAAAAAAAATGGAAACCTAATAAACACACGTATATGTAAAAATAAAAAAAGTAAAAATTAAAAATTAAAAACTAGTAGAAATAAACACAAACTATAAAAAAATCAACTCTCAAGACTCAACAATTGGATAAACATGTCCAGAATGTGATATATAGTGTATTGAAGTCCTCCCTTGAGTCTGCACCTCCCTCACTGCAGAACTTCAGAGATGCTGTGCTCAATCACTGTTCTTTCTGATTTGCATACGAGGGGCATAAACAGGAGAGGCAAATGTGAGTCCTCCTAGAAACTGTTAAAGTGGGATGCTGCAAATTACGGAGAGCAAACAAATTTGAGAAAAACCTTCTATGCACCAAGAAAAGTCACATTTCTGTGTAAAAACTGTTTAACATTTAAATGTGAGTATTTCTTAGAAAGAAAAAGTCAGCTTATTCAATTAAGTAATTAAGCATTAAGGGCTTTTGTGATTAAGAATTGAAAATTGGGGGGAATTAATATGAACTTAAACCATCGACTTTGTTACTTGATGAGTAACAGAGAGGAAGGTATTCTGTAACTGTCATCAGGTGGTGTCACAGATCGGGCAAAGGCTACTTAGAGTAAAGTATGTCTCCTGAACAACTACCTAAAATCAATTTCTGCTATAAAATGTATTCTTTATAAATTACTAATAGGGTGCAAATTTTAAATCAATAAGTTTGACCAAAAAGAAAGAATTTTTAGAACATAGTTGGTTGGATGAATGCTAATTTCCAGCAATAACACAGCAGTTAGAAAGTGACAAATGAAGCCTATGTTTCTCCATAGATAAGAAATGCCTCAATGGGTTTTTTAACAAATTTTACTGTAGTAAATATTGTCTATGAGGGAAAGTTGTGAATTATTTTTCCCAATCTAAAAAAGGTAACTGGTACCAGCAATGAATCTTTTATAGTTTAGAATACCATAATGTAACATATAATTGTTTTTTAATCTATTTCTGGTTCCATCTTAAATGAAGGGAAAGGAGCAAGGAATTCTTATATTCAAATGAATTAATAATTTGATATTATCTCTCTCAACATCTGAGGGTTTTGATCTCTGAGTTTTGATCACAGGGTTTTGATCACTGTACCAAGGTGAAGATGTGATTAGAGGAGGTTTAGGAAGGATTATGGAATTTTTACTGTCTCCTATAAGGAACCACAGAAGATCTACAAACAGATGTAAGGGGAAACTATGGCTGAAACACACTCAATTTACTCATGAAGTATTTGCTGGGGGCTTGCTCATGCTCAAATTCAGATCTTCTAATGCCACCTCCAGTGCCACTTAGTAACGTTCATAAACCTATTACAGACACTCTAGGATCCCAATTAATATTACCAGCTTTCCATGAGAGTATAAAAGATTAAATTGTCTCCATGATCCAAAACCCACGTTTCTATCTGTCATGAATAGCGACCATTTCTGTTCATTTACATCGTTTCTCAGCAACAACAACAACAGATTCAGAGACTGCCATGTGGGAAGGGACGCTCTGGACGCTGCGGCCAACACAAAGATGAGTATGATATAGTCCTTGACCTTAAAATGCCCCGTCTAATCTTAGGAGAGGAAAAAAAATCAATGATTATTCATTCTAATCCAAGGCCGAAGGATGCGTCCTTGGCTGGTGTCGGGCTCCCAGGGTGACATAAGAGGGGATACAGCAGGAACAGAAAAGGGTTCATCAGGTGAAGAAATGAGTGAGCCACCTCTGTGGGCAAAAATCACCAAAGAGAGCTTCACAGAGGAGGCCACACTCATTCCCGCGTTCCGTAACTAAGCAACAAAGAGAGAAGCCCTCCACTCACCCCTCTCCGTTCTCAAAGTTCCTCCCGTTACTCCCACGCTACAAAGCTTTACCTTCAAGGCTTCCTGGCATTTTTAGAATAATGTAAAACCCTCCACGTGACGATTAATCATCCAAGTCACTACACATCTGGCCCCCACTTGCATTTCCAGCCTCAACTTTCTATTTTAGCTCACACCCACGTCTACACCCTACCCCTCATCCCCTCCACTTTGACTCATTTACCTTTAGTTAAACAGGATTTAGCGTTTATCCAGCACGCTTTTCTTGTCTCGGAAGTTTTCTTGCACTTTAACACATCCTCACTTTTGTCTGGCTAACTCACTCTTCAGCTTTCAGCTTTAATGTCATTTCTTTAGAAAAGCTTTTACAGACTTTCCCTCTATCTCACAAGGTCTTATCACATTGTTCTTCTTACTCAGAATATTCATCACAATTATGTATTTATTTGTATTAATTCATAGTTGGATGCCTCCCAGAAGCTCATCGTGAATCCTGTGCCAATTAATAAACATTTGCTGGAAAAAAATGTTGTTGTTTTTTTGTTTTGTTTTGGGAGGGTTTTTTTGCAGTTTTTGGCTGGGGCCGGGTTTGAACCCGCCACCTCTGGTATATGGAGCCAGTGCCCTACTCCTTTGAGCCACAGGCGTGCCCTGAAAAACTGTTTGAATGAGTAACACAGGTAGACTCCGTGTCTCTTCCTGGACACCCTAAAAGCATATGATGAACCAAAGGCAACGGAGGGAGCAGGACGCTCGCAGACAACAAGCACTGCCGGGATACATATTCTCACTCCCTCTCTGGTAGAGACACAAACAGTCCCTATCAATGTGCCATCTTGTGCGATTCTCACAACTATTTTTATCACCATGTTATAAGGGAGAATTGTGAAGCACAGGAATGGTAAATGACTCATCCAAGCTCACTCATCTGGGAGACGGCAGAGACAAGATTCACACCTGTCACTCAACTTGCTGGGCTCACGAAATCGAGCAGTATCCTGTGCTGTCACTTGGAAGCAGCCAGCAAGGATTATTAATCAGAGAACCAGCAGTGAAAAGGACAGGGCAGGGCCACACTACAAAGCATTTGATAAAATCCAGCACCATTTCATAACAAAACCCCTCAACAAACTAGGCTTAGAAAGAGTAGATCTCACGATTATAAAGCAATATATGACAATCCACAGCCGACATCATAATGAATGGAAAAAAGTTGATAGCACTCCCCCTAATAATTGGAATCAGCCCAGGGTGCCTACTGGAAGTGCTAGCCAGAGCTATTAGATAGGAGAAAGAAATAAAGGGTATCCAAACTGAGAAAGAAAGGGTCAAAAAAAAATCACTGTTTACTGATACAATCTCATATCTAGAAAACCCTAAACATTCCTAGAATTAATAAATAAATTCAGCACAGTCTGGGGTTACAAAGTCAAAGTACACAAACCAGTAGCATTTCTATGTACTCCGAACACTCAAGTTGAGCGTCAACACATTCACAACAGCGATGAACAAAATAAAATACTTAGGAATACACTTAACCTGGGAAATGAACAATCTCTGCAAGGAGAACTATGAAACACTGATGGAAAAAACCACAGGTGGCACAAACAGGGGGAAAATATTAATAATAAATAAATTTTAAAAAGGGGGGGAACCTGTCGTGCTCAGGGATCGGTGGAATCAACCTTGTGAAAATGTCCGCACTGCCCCAAGTGATTCACAGGTTCAACACATTCCCCGTCATATTTCACAGATCTAGACAAAAGTAGTCCTACACTTCATTTCTAACCAAAAAAGAGCCCAAATAACCAAAGAAATCTTAAGCAAAAAGAACAATTCTGCTGCTTCCTATTCCCCTGACTTCAAGTTACACTATAAAGCTATAGTGACCGTCACAGCACGATACTGGTGCAAAACAAGAACAATAGAACAGAACAGAAACCCAGGAATGAAACCATCTACCTGCAACCAGCTGATCTTCAACAAGACAGACAATACTACACGCTGGAAAAAGGAAGCCCTAGTCAGTAAATGGTGCCAGGAAAATCAGACAGCCACGTGTTGAAGAACAAAACAAGATGTCTATCTCTCCATATACAACAATTAATTCAAGATGTATAAGAGACATGAATACAAGGCCTGAAATATAAAATATCTAGAACAAAATGTAGGAAAAACTCTTCTTGACATTGGCCTCAACAAACAACTTATGAATAAACCCCAAAGGCAAATATAGCAACATCAAAAATATAAATGGAACTTAATTAAATGAAAAGCTTCTGTGGCAGCAGAATAAATGATCAGCAGTGAGCAAACTACAGAATGGGAGAAAATAGTCACCAGCTAAGACATCAGACAAAGGGCTTACATTCAGAATCTGTGCAGAACTCAAAAAATTAGCCCAAAAAAACCAAACAACACCATCAGTAACTGGGCGAAAGGAGTGAACAGAAGTTTTTCAAAGGAAGGTGGACAGGAGATTCCTGGAGGGAGGTGAGACTGGAGAGGGCGTGGAAGCTCTGCACCCCTTCTCCTCTGCCTTAGCCTGCACCTCTGCTTCTTTAGCATGAACAGGGAACCAGGAGGAGTGTCTGGGGGAGATGAGATGGTGGCCAGGGGCACCAGCTATTAATGAAAAGGGAGCTTCTTGAGGACAAAGCACCAGCTGCCAGCCCCCTTAGGGCACTTCCCGTCACCACTGACTCCAGCCAAGACAGCAGACACCACGTTGCTTCTCCAACCACTGCAGCCTTTATCCTCCCCAGAGGATCAGCCCCTCAGTTTTCATCTTTCATCCACACAAACATTTTCCAACTCCAGCCCTGACAGCCTGGGGGCTGGTAGGTCCTGCGGGGTGTACATGACCCAGAGCTGGGAGAGTCCAGGTGGGTTGCCGTCCTGAGAGAGGGGCAGAGACAACCAGAGTGCCAGCTGTCCTGCACGTGGACTCTGCCCTTCCCCTCCCTGCCCACTGCTGAGAGAGACGACTGAGCCGGCCCCTCAGGAGTGGCAGCTGCTCCTTGTTGGGGGCAGCCACCACAGTCAGGCTTCCACAGAGTGTGGCTCTACCCTTCCTCTTAAAGACCTGAGCAACCCCTGGGGTGCTCAGACTGTGGGGTGCTCAGACTGTCAGCTCCCTGCTCGCCTGGCCTCCAGGTGCCTCTCATTGGGCTGCTGCACCAGAGCAGTGCACACCCTGGAGCAGAGGGACATCACACCTGCTTGAACCCCACAGGCAACCCGGGACGGGCAGGGTTTTCCCCGGCAAAGGGAGAGATCTCCAGGGACCCGGGGACGAGTGTGCAGACTATGTCCCTGGGACACGGTAGTGCTGTTCAAGACACAGAAGGGAGATGTGACAACCAGTCTCAGGAGGGGGGCCCCTGGGCAGACAGGGAAGGGATCGGTGTGGACCCAGCCCACACCAACACATGGTCATGGCGCCCTGGCCCCCACACTGGCACAGGGACACGGTGCCCTGGCCCCCACACTGACACAAGGACACGGTGTCCTGACCCCCACACTGACACAGGGACATGGTGCCCTGTCTCCCACACTGACAGAGGGACACGGCACCCTGCCCCCCACACTGACACAGGGACACGGCTCCCTGTCCCCCAAACTGACACAGGGACACGGCACCCTGCCTCCCACACTGACACACAGTCATGGCGCCCTGCCCCCCACACTGACACAGGGACACGGCCCCTGCCCCCCACACTGACACTGTACCCTGTCCCCACACTGACACACTGACCCAATGCCCTGTCTCACAGAAAGGCCATGTCCCTGGACACGTCAGGACCCTGGACAAGGAGGCTCCCAGCCTGAGGTGCTGTGTGTGTGGCTCAGCCAGTTTGGGCTCCTGCCACCTAGCAGTTGCCTGAGGGAGGCTGTGGAGCATGGAGGATGGAGAAGAGCAAAACCCGCTCCTCACAGTGAGACCAGAACCTCAGAGGACCCTCCGCTCCAAGCAGACTTTATGGCTGGGTGGAGCCTCCTCAGCCCCTCTCTGCTCGCTTTCCCCAGAAACCTGGGAGCAGACCTTTGACCCCTGCCAAAACAGCAGCTCACCAGCCTTTGTGGAGTCGGAGGGCTGCCCCCGCCGTCTGTCCACCCAGGCCTGCACAGCCTCACGCGCACACTTACACGCCTCTAATGGCAGGAAGGTTTACGCAGCCGCTCACAGCACAGGCCTCGCTCTCTCTCAGACAGGTGTGCTGGCTCGTCCCACAAACACCACCTGTGTCCTGGCATTAAAGGGCAAGTGCTATGCAGTCCTGAGGGACAGAAGGCAGTTCAAAGATCTCCATCATTGCTCACCACCAACAGAAAGGGAATCCGCGCACACACCCAGCTCAGCACCGCAGAGGAAGCGCCGCGCTGAGAACGTCACAGCCCAGGCCCCGTGGAAAACCGAGACCCCGTCAGGCCACCACAAGCAAAGCCCCGGGCTCTTACCCAACACGCGCTGCAGACGCACAGCTGTGTGCGCGTGGCTGGAGCCATCTACATGAAAGGAAACGCCAGAACAAGAAGCAGACAGCTGCCTCAGATGAGAAGGGCTCGCTGAAGACAGAGGTCTGAAAACAGCTATGGACTGAAAGCTCAGAGAAAACTCACCTTGTTAGTGCAGTGGCCCTTCCTGCCGTGCTGCCAACACCGGAGCCCTGACTTGACCTTTACACAAAGTGGCCGAGTAACAAAAACACCAGTACTCACTAAATAACCCCCTTTTGTTTTGAAATAAAAACAAAAACAAGTAGAATATTAACATTTTGTCATCCAGTTAGTGGCATGAAGCTCTAATAGCCCGGCTTTTGGTCCATGATTTGTTCACAACAGGGCCTGCATTGGTTGCCTTTAAATTAAAGGGCTCTTTGGTTTATTTTGGTTTGATCAAAGACTTTATTTAGACATCAGGGACTATACCAAAACCAAACAAAAATAAAACAGCACCAGGAAATTCACTTACGAATTCTTATACTCCTGAGCTGAGGGGTTCATTTTTCGTTCATTTGTCCTACAGCCATTACAGATCACGCTGAGGACGTGTGCTGGGTGGATGCTGGGCGCAGGGTGGGCAGTGTGGCTCCTCCCCGGACGCCGAGTGTAACCAGGGTGCCGGAGGGGAAACAGTGGTACCACTATTCACACAACGGAGGCCCTTTGTACAGAGCAGCCACAGCAGGGATAGAGTCACACCGAGAGGTTAGTTACAACTGGACCGTGCTCTTGTAAGGTAAGTGACATTCAGGGACGTGAAGGAGCAGCTAATTCATAGACCAGATGAAACTCCTTCTCACTGCTCCTTCACCCCCAGTCTGAGCTGCGTTGGTGACTACGGGATCTTTAATGAGTCATTTCATACTTCCAACCTTTATTTCTGTTACTGAAAAACAATTATTTTTCATGCTGTATATTCCTATTTTGCAAAATAATCCATGGTAAGTATAAGAAAGTGTTAAAACATTGAATGTTTTTAGGGAATTGGGAGCAGCCCTGTTTCTTTATCTGTTTTGTTTGTTTGTTTGTTTTTTGTAGTTTTTGGCCAGGGCTGGGTTTAAACCCACCACCTCCAACATATGGGGCCAGTGCCCAACTCCTTTGAGCCACAGGCACCGCCCTATTTTTTTGTTTGTTTGTTTTTTGAGACAGAGTCTCACTCTGTTGCCCTGAGTAGAGTGCTGTGGCGTCACAGCTCACAGCAACCTCTAACTCCTAGGCTTGAGCCTTCCTCTTACCTCAGCCTCTCGAGTACCTATGAAGCATCTATGAGTTCTCTACTGTCAAGTGTGTTGAGCGTGAACCAGCCCTGTGTGTGTCAGGAAACTCTCCGAAGCTGGGGCCGGAGAAGTCTGGTCTGAGGTTCCATTTCTATCACGGATTCAACAATGAATTTGAAACCCTGAAACTGATTTATAAAAATATACAGAATGCCTTCTCCCTCCAAGGGTTACCATGAGCAGCGCTGGCAGGGCCTTGTACAGAGGGGTCTTCAGTCACAATCCCACAAAAACATGTCACTTACGTGCTCTTCTCCTCACCTCCCCACAAAGGGGCCCTCTCTCACCTCACTTCCTTTGAAAAACCACAAATAAAATAACACAACCTTCCATAACTCTGCGTTAGCGCTATTTATGCCTGAATTTTCTCATTATAGGAGAATGCACCAACTGTCTCCAGGATCTGGGCAGGAGGCAAGATGAACCTGGCAAGGTAAGCATTGTGCTCATCACAAAAGGACAAATTGTAGAATGAGGAAATTATATAAAGCCCGAAACGGCATTGATTCCAAGTTTTTTAGACTATAGTCTGCTCATGGACAATTGCAGGAAATGACAAAGACTGACAAATTATCGCCTGACCACGAATGCAATCTAGAATACTCTCCCCTGTAATTAATGATTGAGAAGCAATACCTAATTAATTCTTTTATTATTAAGCTAAATAACATTATCTTGGTCAAAACAATTTTGGTTTTACCTCTTTTCATATTGTCATTATAAAAGGGTCCTGGTCCTAAAACAGCCAATTCAGATTGAAGAGTTTAGTATTTATTCAAGTGGCTGTTGTACAGAAACTCTATATAGAGAGACAAATTACATCTATAATGGGGGTGTAGATTAACTTTTTTAAAATATCCATAGACTGCAAATATATAATGCAATATTTTTATGGAATTCAAAGTTTACAAGAAATCTATTTGATTCTTAGGAAATTATAGATATTTTGGAGTTCCATTATTATCTTCTGTTTTATCTCTTCCACTACGATTTTCATTTGTTAAGCTTGTTAAATCTAGTGAACAGAGAGAAAACCTCCTCTGCACACACAAATTCTATCAGTGAGTTCATCTGGTTGTAACTGTTGATGCCTGATAGAAAATGGAGCGCTGGTCCAGCAGAGAGCTCACCGTCTGAGACTCCACGGTGCTGGGGGTCAGTGATGAGCATGCAAAGAGCAGTGCAGAGATGGGAGCCCTGAGCACCCAGCAGAGTCCACAGTCGGAAGGACGGATGGACTTCGCCAGAGGAAAACAGTTGGAAGAATAATCCAATCGGAAGAAAAGCCACAGAGATGTTCAACATTACAGTGTGCCTGGAGAGCCGCACGGAGTCTGTATGGCTCTTGAGAATGGGGTCTGCCGGGGGAGCAGGGAGAACACAGCCGGGAAGAGGAGAGACAGGCAGGTGGGTGTTTTGATGTCTTGCCAAACGGTGTGGACTTGGTGTATAAAGGAGGTAGGAGATGCTGGTGAAGAACTGTGAGCGGGAACACCCTGTTCAGTTCTGCAATCAAGGAAGTGTGTTCTAGTCGCAATAAGAAAGTAATTTGAAGGGAGCAGAGTCTTGAATGAAGGATAACGAGACGGCTAAAAGGATTTATCAAAAAGATAGGAATAAAATAAGGAGGCCATGGTGACAGGCCAGAGATGTAAAAAGCTTTCAGAAGGAGGCACAGTAGACACCACGTCATGACCCAGATGGCCAAACAAGATAAGGTCTGGCAGGTGTCGTTAACGGGGAGATCAGGGAGCCACGGCTTCCTCCAGAAAGCCTTAGGGAGTACTGGGGTGGGGGGAGCCTGATTTGAGAGCCCTAAGGAGGGAGCACGCGTCCTCAGTGGCCCATGTCCGGAAAAGATCAGTGCGTGTTCCCAAGTGGAATTAAAAACATAAGCAGCGCTGCAGAACTGATTGGAGCTGGTGAGAAATAAAGTCACTCACAGGCCTGACCCCAGGACCAAAGAAAGGCCGGACCCCACTCTCATAAAAACTTCTAATAAATATTGGCCAGGAAGAACTCACTTTACTCAAAAATCACCGAGAGTCAAAAAGAGAAGAATGTAAGAGATATGCTAATAATTTTTTAAATGAGGGAATCAGAGATAAGTGAATGGAAGGCAAATGGCACCACATGAAAAATACCATTGTGAGAACAGATAAAAAAAATGAATGAAGCACATGGGCATTAAACTGCCTGTGCAAGTGTGTAGTGGGGAGAGAGGGAGGGGGAGAGAGAGAGACAGAGGGAGAGAGAGAAGAGAAGGAGAGAGAGAGGGAGGGTGAGAGAGGGAGAGAGAGGGAGGGGGAGAAAGGGAGATAGAGAGGGAGACAGAGGAAGAGGGAGAGAGAGCGAGAGGGAGGGAGAAAGTATTAAACAACAGACAAGGAAAACAGTAAACACATAATCATTATCCCCCCTAAAGGAACAAAAGAATTAAAAAGGCAACAATATAAGTCAGGGCAATATTTAAAACTATAATTTAAGAGAATTTTCTAAATACAACATTTTTTAAAAAGAATGAAATAGTGTGATCCAGGAAAAAGTAGCCCATAATGCTCAGAATCTTACTAAAATTAATGAGTTCAGAAATGTAGAAAGATTCTGGTAAAGATCTTGAGTCATAATGAAGTTTCTCACAGGACCCATCCCTGCCCAGGCTGAGCTGCACACGCCTGGGATCACACGCCACACGACCCGGGACTCACCTCGCTGAGTTCCACCTGTCAGCGTTCACTGTTCATTTCACACTGCTGAGAACTCTTCCATCTTACGAATATCTCACAGTCTGTTTCTCTTCCTTCCTCCTGAAAGACGACTGGGTTGCTCCCGTCTGGGGTGACAGGTGGGAGCCACCGGCCCCTGCACTCCTGCCACAACCTGACCTTCCATGTGCATCAGATCTCCTGTTTTTGTTTTTTCACTTTGGCCATTCCAGTGTATTTATGATGGTTTTGATTGGCATTTCACCAAGAACTAATAATGTTGAACATCTTTTCATGCATTTCTTTTCCTTTCCTTTTGTGAATTCTATGTGTAATTTTTTTGCCCATAATTTGATCTGGTTGTTTTTGCCCTTACTGAAGTGACAGTTATTTATATATTCTGAAACAAATTATTTACAAGCTATATATTTTATAAATATTGCCTCCAAGCCTGAGGCATGTACTTTTATTTTCTTAATAGTGTCTTTTAAAGAGCAAAGGGTTTTAACTGTGATTGTTTCACATTTATTTATTCATTCATTGGTGTACGCTTTGATGGCCTAAGAAATATTTACACAATCACAGATTAGTTTCCTTCTAGAAATGTATATGAGTGTGCTCAACTTCTATAAGGATGTTTATGCTTACTTTGAGTTAACTTTCATATATGGGATGAGTTATGGCCCAAGTTAATTTTTTTACATATATATGTCAAAACATTCAGCACTAATTGTCAAAATTACTGTCTTTCTCCCCATTGAATCACTTAGGCACTATGGCTGAAAATTACGTGACGAGCTGGGGGTGGTGGCTCATGCCTGTAATCTCAACACTTGGAGAAACTGAGGCAGGAAGATCCCTTGAACTCAGGAGTTTGAGACCAGCCTGAGCAAGAGTGAGACCCTGTGTCTAAAAATAACTGGCCTTGAGGTGGGCACCTGTAGTCCCAGCTACTGAGGAGGCTGAGTTAGGGGAATACCTTGAGGTTGCTATGAGCTATGACACCACAGCACTCTAGCCTGGGCAACAGAGTGAGATTCTGTCTCAAAAAAATAGTCAGACCGACGACAGCACAGGCAGACGGGAGGACAGCCCAGCCAGACAGCCTTGGGAAGAAGCTGGCACTGGGACTGAAACGGGTGCAGATGCAGACACATTTTTATTTATAGCTATTACAATTTTCTTTTTTAAATAATAGTGTTCTGACATTAGGGAGCTGGAGACATTGTGACTTTCAGGACTTAATAGGTGAGCAAAAGGCATAAATAGGCTTTTGGGAATGTTTTGTGTGATTATTCTCTTTAACAGTAAAGTAAGACCCAGAGCAGTTTAAAAAGATTACTCAACTCAGAATTGTGACTCATTTATTGCAGCTCCTGACAAAAATTTTAAGTCACGTGCTCTTAGGTTAGATGCTATCACTGTTGTGAGTCCCTGAGGTCTGCAGGTGTAGCACAGTGAGAAACGGAAGCCATTAGTGTCAGTCGCTCTGGTCTTGAGCAAGTGCGGTAATTCTGCTGGCCTCAGTTGCTGACCAATAAAATAAAGGCATTAGGAAAACACTTGGTATTCCTTTCCAGCTCTAGAATTCTGTGACCCAGATTGGGCAAGGCAAGATTTGGGGGATTACTATTACGAGACTTTCTCTTTTATCAAGGCAGAAATAGATGAATTGAAATTAATGATAAGAGTCCTACAGATGAGATTAACAGAGCAGCTTTACTTCAGAAAAAGACTAGTATAAAGGAGATTATCAGATCGCAGTGCCTGACATCAGAGGTAATCTCAGGCAGTATCCGGTTCTGGTAATGACTCCGAGAACAACTGTTTGACCTCTAAAAGACACTGATTTCATTTTCCACAATGAGCAGTAAAAATAGGCTCTGTTTGATATTAAGCATGCTGCCCATCACAACAATTGATGTGGGTGCCGACTATCAGTACATTGCACCTTGGAATTCCTGCCATGACTTTCATTAAATAAGAAAACATTTCAGTCTTACATCCATTAAAGCACTCCAATACCAAACCAGGGAAATAACTAAGTTTTGTTACAGCGATGTAAATCTATTCAATATTTCTTATGTAACCCAGACATTTTGTTACCTAATCCCCAATGCGATACTAGTCAGACTTTGTTATTGAAATAAGAAAAGCATTTTTTGTAACAGTGAGCTTGACCACATATGATAACCTGGTTTCATTAGTGGAACAAGCACAAGATGAAATACTGAGGAAATATTTAATATAATTATAGTATAACTTCATAAGGGGTGTAATAAGTACTAGGGAAAAGGCCAAGGAAAGAAAAATGACTAGCCCTGAAGACAGTACATCTGTCCACCGCCTAACAACTATTTACTTCAATTCAGAAAGTACTAATTATGTGAAGTACAGAAAGATTAAATATCCATCATTGGATAATCCGCTTTCTTTTTTCTTTTACCTGTTTTTACTGTACCATCCCTAGATAATCTAAGTCATTATGATCACTGGTGTAAATGCATGCTCAAAACCTGACTCTTGAATGAACTAATTAATTAAAAATAAAAGGTGTAGGTTCTAGTCTCTAGAAGTCCTGAGTGATACATCAAAGGTAAGGAAATTATGAACACATAATCCACAAATAGCAAATAATAACAATGATCAGCATTCACTGATTCTTAGCTACATGTCAGGCACTATTCAAAGTACTTTCCTCCTTCAATTTTCACATTTCCACCAGGCAGAATTATGGTCATCCCCATTTTACATATGAAAAAACTGAGGTTTACAGCAGGTGGGTGACTGGTATGAAGTCGCAGAGGTAATAGGAGACACAAACTCAAGCTGCTGACCTGAGAGGCCTTGCTCCTAATAACCACACTAACTGCTTCCTCTACGGCCCTTTGCTGCTGTTAATTCTGCAGTTGTGTCCAGGTGAGTGCAAAGTAGGGCTGCAGAATGCAGCCTTCACTGAAAAGCGGATGTGAACATTCCACACCACGTCTCCCAGGACGTTTACAGTCTTCTTGCTTCTCCTGGAGGGGAGCTCCTCCGGGCATCCAAATTCTTTATTATCAGCTTAAATCCCATCTCTCTGTGGCTGGCTGACTCACTCTCTTTTTCTTTCTCTCCGCCTCTCCCCCTTTGATTACAGCTGACTTTAATTATCTTTAATTGGCCAATATGTTTATTTTGCTTCCAAGGCTAGAGTGAAGGCTGAGAATGCAGAGTGTGTCTCCAGGTGGCACCGAGCCTGCTCTCTTCATTCATTAATTTGCTCTGGGCACTTAGGTTACTACACTCAGAGAGGAACACCCAAGTCGAACCCGTCTGCACCTGCCGCAAGATCTGGTTTATCCACTGACTAAATTCCACGATTCTCTAGTTTCCAGGATAACAAAGGTTTAGGTTTTAACTATATTTTTTAAAAAACAAAGTTGATGTGCTAAAGCACTCACACATCCTTACAAATGAATAGCACATGCATAGAAATGGTCTTCTCACAAAAACGCAAACCAATGTAAGACAAATTAATTGTCTTTTAATATTTTTGTTCAATTAAGTAGAAGAAATGATCAGAGTTAAAAAGAAACAAGGAAGACATTGGATTTTGCCAAACAGGAAAGAAAAAATTCAATCACACTTTGATTTACAGAATTCCCCTAGTAATTATAGTAATTATAAGATTTGTGATTCCAGCAATTCTAAATTCTTCATGTTCACAATAGTACAAATGAAATTTTTGAATTTATGGTTTAGGTGTTTAGATGTTTAAAAGTTGAACATTACAATAATCGAGTCTACCAAATTAACCATACCATACCTACCCTGGTATGGTTCAGTTCAGGAGGAAGTTTAACTTTTGGCAGGACATTTTCCAACAAGGAGTGTGCACTGTGTTTGCTCATACCCACAGTGATGCTTTCCACAGCAGCACACTTGTAGCTCTTCCACTTGGACGTCTAATGAGCACAATGACAGCAATTCAAAGGGAGCTGCTGAATAAGGGGACAATGGAGCTCACAACACCAGCGCACCTGTCCTGCGCTGCCCTGGAGCAGCAGCCATACAGTGTGGGCAGTGCCCTGGGAAGGCTGCCCACAGCCCACTCTCAGTCATGCTGAGTCCCTGGACATCTCACAAAAGGACAAATGTCCCCAGTAGCAGCACATGCTTTCCAGGGCTTCCATTCCAAACATCCTTCATATTATGAAGCATTTTATTTTTCAAAAAAAGTCATGATTTCATTCTGTTTTATATTTTTAGCAATTAGCTTTGAGTTACTTATGGTATAAATGTTGACGTAGACAAACAGGGACCTTAATAGCCCAGTTTACAGCATGTTTTACAGTTTACAAAGCACTTCACATGGAAAGCTCATCCAATTCGTGAAGCCTTCAAGGTACGTAAGTATCAGTTCCATTTTAAAGGTTAGGGAATGAAGCTCAGAAAAGACAAATAGTTTGCTCAGGTAAGTAACAGTGTGACAGCAAAGACTCAAGACATCAAATCCAGGTTCAGCGTTCTCTTCACTCTCACGGCCTAAATTGAAATGAGTCTGTTTGTGTCATGAAGGCATAGAGGTCTCATCATTTCCTATTATGATTTAAACACTCCCGTTGAAGGGTGAATTATTAGATTACTTTTCTCTAAAAATCTTTATTGAAAACCTTCACATGTAAGTGTGTTCATACACACATATATATAATATAAAAATAAAACTATGTAAAACATAAAAATATCACTCATTCTTTTTTTTTTTTTTTTTTTTTTTTTAATTTTTTTATTAAATCATAAGTGTATACAATGATATGGTTATGGGGCATCATACACTCACTTCATAAACCATTTGACACATTTTTATCCCAGTGGTTAACATAGCCTTTCCGGCGTTATCTCAGTTACTGTGCCAAAACATTTATATTCTACATTTACCAAGTTTCGCAAATACCCCTGTAATATGCACCACAGGTGTGATCCCACCGATTCCCCTCCCTCTACCCACCCCCCCCTTTCCCACTTCCCCCTATTGTTAAGTTGTAGCTGGGTTATAGCTTTCATGTGAGAGTCCCAAATTAGTTTCATAGTAGGGCTGTGTACATTGGATATTTTTTCTTCCATTCTTGGGATAATTAGACCCACACCTTTCACCATTAACTAAGATAGACTCTCATTGGATTAAAGATTTAAACTTAAGACATGAAACTATAAAAATACTAGAGGAGAATGCAGGGAAAACCCTTGAAGAAATTGGTCTGGGTGAGTATTTCATGAGGAAAACCCCCCGGGCAATTGAAGCAGCTTCAAAAATACACTACTGGGACTTGATCAAACTAAAAAGCTTCTGCACAGCTAAGAACACAGTAAGCAGAGCAAGCAGACAGCCCTCAGAATGGGAGAAGATATTTGCAGGGTATAACTCTGACAAAGGTTTAATAACCAGAATCCACAGAGAACTCAAACGCATCAGCAATATCACTCATTCTTCTATGAACTGGTCCTTTTTTATTCACACACATTTTACAACTATTTAGTTGCTATCAGCAAGAAAATTCAACTAAAAATCATTTTTCTAAACCTACCCTTAGCATCATAAACCTTTTACTCTGTAGCCATTCAATATTAATAATAGGTATTAACTGTATAACATACCATTATATTTGCACTACAATTTACCTAACATTTGCATATTAATAAACATTGAGGTTATGTCTTGGTGTCTATTAGAGAATAAAAATTTCTTACACTTCTAGAAAAAGCTAATTACTTGTTAGTCATCTTAATAAAAAGCTACCCAGCTGGGTTTAAATTTGTGTAATTGGTCAGTGACAACTCACTTCAATAACCATGATTCTGAAAAGCAGCCAGCCAATGAAATCTCAGGATTCTGACAGTCAGCCAATTGGAAACAGCTTCACTTCAGTGAGCATACTGCTAAAGTCAACCAATCAGCAACAGGTGTACGCTGGTCACTATGCTTCTCAGATGAGAGGCAATTAATTGCTAAACAGTTCTACCTCAAATCCCAGGACTCCACACCCCCCAGAACCCTGTCCCCTGCACGCTCTGTTCAGAGGAGGCTGTGCCTCACAAGCCAAACTCTCCAGTGCTTAAAAAAGTAATAAATTCAGTATCTTAATTTCTGAATTAAGATACTGGTGGCATTTACTTTCAAAATTGATAGTAATTTGTAGATAGAGAATTCTTCTTCCTTTTAATTAGCCCACAAAACCCCAAAACTACAAATGTTAGCATGGATGTGGAGAAAAGGGAACACTTCTCCACTGCTGGTGGGAATGTAAGCTAATATGTTCCTTTTGGAAAGAAGTTTGGAGAACACTCAGGGATCTAAAAATTGACCTGCTGTTGGATCCTGCAATTCCTGTACTAGGAGTATATCCAAAAGACCAAAAATCACTTTGCAAAAAAGGTATTTGCACCAGATTATTCTTTGCAGCTCAATTCGTGATAGCCAAGACATGGAAGAAGCTGAAGTACACTGACCCATGAATGGATTAACAATAAATTGTGGTATACGTACACCATGGAATACTATGCAGCCTGAAAAAAAGATGGAGACTTTACTTCTTTTATGTTTACATGGAGGGACCTGGAACATATTCTCCTGAGTAAAGTATCTCAAGAATGGAGGAAAAAGTATCCAATGTAGTCAGTACTTCTATGAAACCAACTTATATTTACTCACACTTTCTTATGAGAGATAGATCACAACTATAGCCCAGGATGAAGGAGAGACATGGAGTGGGAAGGGAGGGGAGGCGGAGACTTGTTAGGGGGAGGGTAAACGGTGGGACCACACCTACGGAGCATATTGCAAGGGTATAAGTCAAATCTCTCAAGTGTAGAACATAAATATCTTAACACAATGATCAAGTAAATGAGGCGAAAGCTACATTAATTAGTTCGATGTAAGCACGTCGGATTGTATAAAAAAACACATTGCACCCCACATATGCATAAATGTATTCATGATCTATGTGTATATAACTTAATAAAAAATAAGTAAATAAACAAATAAATAAGAGGACACTAAAAAAAAAGAAAAAAAGAATAAATTTTAGGAAAGTGCTTATTAGATCAAATGGCGTAAAGCCATACAAGGTCCGCTATCTTTCTCAAGAGTTATTCTGGTTTACATAATGCTGTTGGCACTATATAAAAATATCCTCACCAGAATAGCTTCGACAATCCCAGAGGCATAGTAGGTAGTGTAAGGTGGCTTTAATTAGTATTTTTAAATCACTTTTCAGAAGTGCAGATTGGCATGAGAGTATATGACTATAACAGATTCCAGGAACAGGAATAGTGGAGCCACAGAAACAGAGCTATGCCAATTGTGGGTCCTACTGGTAATTATAGGCAAAGGAAGAAAATTAATTTTTACAATAATTAGGCAGCACAGGTGCTTTTTGAGAAATGGTGTGGTAAATTGCTCTCTGTGAAGCAGACTCTGAAACTGGGATCAATATTCCAAGAAATTATGAGGCAGTGCTCCCCGGATGTGCGTCTGTGGAAGTGAGGACGGGTCACTAATACGAATACTTTCTGCACATGTTTAACTTACAGTGTTATGTTTTGCAAATGATATGTACCTATGAACTTGTCTCCTCCCCTACTCAGCTGTTTACTTTATAAATCTTTGATTCACTCTCATCCAACAGGTGCTTAACTTTTTTTTAAACAAATGAACGACCAAGTAAAATTCCATATGAAACCTTGGTCATATCAGAAAACATACAGCATACCCCTGTGACCATTGCACAGTTGTCATGTGTTAACCTGGCCTGTTTGCTGTGGGACCCACTCTTCACTCCTCCCTACCTTGGTCTGTGTTTCCAGGGTGCTGAACTTGGAATACGGTGTCTCGCAGGTACCCTGTTTGGGGTCTGGCTGGGTTCACCTGAGAGAATCTCTGTTGAGGAACTAGCAAGTGGGGGGAGAAAACTAAGCTTTCTCTATCTCAATTTCTTATGTCTAAAATGAGAATAGTAATACTTTACAGAGTATACGTGAAGATAAGTGTGTAAAGTGTTAGATATGACTCGGAAAATATTCTCATCACTGAAGTACTTTCTAAAAATTTTCATAATTTTAAAATTTTCTCTGCTGATCATATTAATTTGAAAATATTATACAGAAATATATTTTCAGGCTATCATTCCCAACCAGGAACATATTTCAAATTGTTTGAATATAAATATTCTAAATGTGTTTTATTAATAATTCTACATATACTGATAGAGAGAATGTGTCATAAGTTACACAAAATTTATTAATCAACAATCATATATTTAGGGATCCCTGACCACCAATAATTTAAATAATTTATTGATTAGTGATCACACACTGACAATAATATAAAAAGATATCATAATAAATTAAATAATACGTTCATTTTATTTTTTTAATATATAAACCTCAATCTAACGACAAAGTTTTACGCACATAGGTTTTATAGGTTTTACTTTAACGACAAAGTTTTAACACCACATTTTACATACATATGTATATGTACAGATGTAGTTATATTAATATTTGTTTCAACTACATGACAAAATACTAAGCTCTTTTCCACTGTGTGCCTTGACAGTCCTGACAAGCTTCATGACCCCAAACAACAGATACCAAGGACTTCTTAGGGACAGTGTTTTAGTTAATTGAATTTCTGTATGGATTTATAGCATTCAATTACACACAATAAAGGTTACAATACAAAACGAACACTGTGTGTCTGCTATGTTTCTACTGGTTAATAGTGGGGAAATCTAGAATCAAAACCATAATAAAGAAATTAATAAGCAATTCAGGTTAAAAGGGAGATTTACGATATATCATAAAATCCTTCTTGTCTTCCATATTGTTCTTTAAATACTGAAAATTAATCCTGTCTTCCCACCTTGTATCAACTTTTGAACTGTTTTGACTGCCTGGGAAAAGAAATGAATTATTCAGATGAAGATGAAAATAAAGAAAAAATAAATTTAAAAGGAATGTCCCTGGACACACTACGAAGAAGGAAGGCAGTCAGAATCTCTAGCTCTATTTATGAAATGCCATGTCAAGCTCTAGCTCATATACATGGAATCCACGCTTCTACGAAATATTGGTTTCAGACAATAATCTGATGAAAAATATCAGGGTAACCAAAGAAGAGAATTGTTCATTCCATGTACTCAATTAAAAGTGTTCTTTTTTATTAAATTCTTAATTAATTCCCTCAAATATTTTAAAATATTTTTAGATATTTCAAGAACATAATTGAGGAACGTCTGTGATAATTATTATAATAATTACATCATATGACATAATTAATGGTAGAAGATAAATGCTTCCAAAGACCACTGAAGGCGAGGCTTCTCTCCACCAATCTCACACTGTACCACCTGCACACCACCTGTCACAGCCCACCGCTGCCACCACTAGTCAGGGCCCGGGACTGGCCAGGTCTCAGGCTTGGCTTAACTAGGTGCTAGACACGGACCACTAAGCTACCTTGCTCAGGAACAATTTCTCTTAGGTGCCTGAGGGGTATCTACTTTAGCAGGAGAGAGAGTCTTTGACAGAGTAAAGCCGTCTTAGAATAGATAGATCTTAGTCTTTAGCAGAGCTTGGTAATCTTCAGCAGAGAGACCCGTGCTGGCGTTCTGCAGGCAGGAGAGGAGACAGAGTCAGAGTAAGCGAGTCCGTGATAGAATGCGCATGCTCCCGACTGCCTTCTCCTCCAGCCTAATATAAGGCTGATCTGGTGCCTCTCAACACCACAGGTGTAGAGACTGCCGATTCACCAATGCTCTCATCTCGTGAGCTCTCATGCTTGTTAGGAGCTAAATCCCTCTCCATGCCCTTTTCACCAAGGTGTGCCCTTACTGAGCTATACAGGTATTTCTTATAACTCTCACTGCTCCTAGCCATAGGCTATACGGGCTGCTACAATCACCCTCTACCATCTTGATCTTCATTATTTGTTTGAGATCATGCCCGTGCTTAAAACAATTTCCTCTATTTCTTTGGGTCTTAATTCTGAAGATTCATGTAAGTTCATGCTAAATAAATTTGCATGTCTTTTTTCCTATTAAAAAAAACTTAATGATCCCTACCTCATAAAATTCAAATGTTGTCTTACTCTTTGGAACATAATCCCCAACTTTTCTTCCCTTTCATCCTTCAGTGTTGCCCTGCTTACTTTTTTCTTCTTTCTTTCTTTAGAGACGGGGTCATTCTCATGGCAGCCTGGAACTCCAGGGCTCAGGTGATTTTCCTGCTTCAGCCTCCTGCAAGCTGAGACTGCAGGTGCTACCGCCACACCGGGCAGTTCTAACTTCACAGCGTCTCGCCGTGTTGCCAGACGGGTCTCCCCTACTTATCCTCTGCTTCCTGGGGTCGAACATGATGCTTGAGCATCCTCCTCCTTTCCTCTGAAGAACCCCACACAACTTCAAAGTCCAGCAGAGATCCCTGTCTCTTTGCCAGAGTGAGAATAACTTCCCCATCCGTGGTATCTTTGGCTAACATCTGCAGCATCCACCCACAGCCCAGCATTCTCTACTTGACTGTCCTATTTCCAGCCCCAGTGCTCAGGAGGGGCAGGGCCTTTCTGTTTTGTCCTGGCACTTTGCAAATAGTGGTCATTCAACAGATGTTTCTGAGTAAATGAATATTTGTATAGAAGATGTGGCTCCAAAGCTAACTCTGAAGATCATTCGGCAAATCATTTAATCCCAGTTGTCTAATCTATAAAACTGGGAAAAATTACAACCTGTGTATTCATCCCTCACCAGGAAGCTGGGAGGATCACAGGAGGGAAGATAAGTGACAGAACTTCCGTAGCTGGGACGTGCTACACAGGCCTTCATGATGCTTCTTTAAATCTCCCCAAAACATGCAGTGCGGAGCACTCTGAGCCCAGAGCTCTGTGCACTGTCTTCAAGGAAGAACCCGGGTGACGGGAGACAGCAAATCCCACGCCCACAAACACGGTCCTTCTGTCCTCCTCTGAAGACTGTGATGGCTTAACAGCTGCTTCCCCTGGACACGGAACACACTGAGATTTACCTTGGCAGTTTACTCCTGTGGGCAGAGACATGAAACTGCTGCAGCTCGGAATTCTTGTAACTCGGGAACGCTGTGAGTAGGTGACGGTAAACCACCTGCTCCTTCCCTCCTGTTCACCCCTGAGCCTGGTGTCAGCCGAAACACCAGCCTCACCAAGAAGTGTCAACTCATGACTGTGAGACCCACAGATTATCTGAGGCCAGGCTCCATCTCTTAACTCTGGCTCATTATCTGTCATCAATTATTAACAATTATTTAATAAATTGTTAATGTAATTTCATTACTCATAAACGTGATCATTTTTCTGAGAATGATTTCAGACCTAACTAATTTGATGTATAAATGGGAATAAATATTTTTTAATTCACATTTTCTAAAATATGGCCATGTCTGGTGCATATATATTTGAGAAAAATGAGTTTGAAAAAACAAAAGAAGAAATTGGATAATAACCTGTACATGATCTATGCAATTTTTTGCATAACCACTAAGAGAACAATTTTAACTTCATTTATTCTTTTTAAAAAACACATCCACATCTGGGCGGTGCCTGTGGCTCAAAGGAGTAGGGCGCCAGCCCCATATACCAGAGGTGATGCGTTCAAATCCAGCCCTGGCCAAAAACTGCAAAAAAGAAAAAAAAAAAAATCCACGTCTTATTCTTATTACATTGCTTACATTTTTTCAAAAGAATCATATGTGCAAAAAGAAAGCCTCTATGTTGTGTTGTATTCAGGAGTGAAAAGTCATATTCAGACCTTAAAAGAAATTGATTAACATATTAAACTGACCTTTAGAGAGAGGATTTCAGATGTTATATTTCTCACAAGCATCATTACAGGGATTTTACTGACATTGTAGACTGTCACACAGGCTGACAGACACAGGGCCAGGGCCAGGAGGAGCCACCCATGGCATGGGTGGTCCGATGATGGGCAGCTGTGTCCACTGGTGCCTGAGCATTAGCCCTTCACCTGTTCTGTCCATACCTGACAACTAGTTAGAATTAAAAATAAAGCACAAACTCTAACAAGCCAGGCATCAGGCCAAGTGTTGTATATCAGCCTAACACTAGGGCTGTGCAACAGCTCTTGTACTCACACTTCATAGAAAAGGAAACTGAGGCTTTGAGAAGTCAAATAAGCTGGCCTGGGTCCCGAAGCTGGTGTGGGCACCTGTCTAAGCCTAGAGGTCTTCCCTTCAACCACCAAGCTGTGCATTAGTTAAGAGTTCAGCTGACAGACCCATTCGGAACAGAGCAAAGGGGACTGTGTTCTCACCAGGAAATGAGACAGAAACAGGAGAAATTTGCATCTTAACTCTCATTTGCAAGTCCTGGTCCAACACCCCAGGTCCAGGGCTAATTCTGACCTTCATCGGGAGATATGTAAAGCATAATTTTAAAAGGCCAAACTAGGCTATTCTAGGATACTGTTTAATGAGTTCTGACTCTATGACTCACCCTACTAGCCAGGCTTCTATCTTTTCCCTGGAAGCTGGAACCCCAGTGCTGCTGACTATGCCCCTGTCACCATCCCCTGCTCCTGGTCTGAATATTCTGCAGGAGCCCAGGTTGCCAGTGCCCTGGGCTGCACTGCTGCCTGGGACACTGTCTCATGCCGTGATCCTTCCTCTAATTTGATGTGTCTACTGTCATTCTGGCCTACTTGGCTTTTAGACCATTAAAATTACCAATACCGGGCGGCGCCTGTGGCTCAGTCGGTAAGGCGCCGGCCCCATATACCGAGTGTGGCGGATTCAAACCTCGGCCTCGGCTGAACTGCAACTGAAAAATAGCTGGGCGTTGTGGCGGGCGCCTGTCGTCCCAGCTACTCGGGAGGCTGAGGCAAGAGAATCGCTTAAGCCCAGGAGTTGGAGGTTGCTGTGAGCTGTGATGCCATAGCACTCTACCGAGGGCCATAAAGTGACACTCTGTCTCTACAAAAAAAAAAAAAGACTGATAAAATTACCAATACCCAGACCTACTTAAGTTGTAACCAGGTGGCACCTGTCACTATGCTGCCCGATAACCTGTCTTGGCTCTATGTTAAATCAGCACAGGCCTGGCCACACCCATATGGTGATGAGGAGGTGTTTGTCTTGTTGCTGACAATTCGCTTACATGGTCTGAAGTATGTGGGGAAAACCTTATCCCCCTGCTCTGAGTAAAGACTTTAGTGACCAGAAAGGTGAATTAATATATTGTAACTCTTTTGCTAATTTTCTTGTTAGCCTCAAAGACTTTTTACTAAGGAGTGCCATCTACCCACCAAGATAGAAATGTATTGATTTTTTTTTTTTGCTTTTGTTTTATATTTGAAATTAAATCTCAAATAATATCTGAATAATTTTGCTGTGTTCTAAGCAGAGGACAATTTCTAATCTTTCTATCCCTTACATTTTTAGTCTTGGTTGTTTTTTAGCTGGTGGCAAGGAAGTGAAGGTGTTTGTGGAGAAATGATGCACTTTCTGCTCAACAGGCAGCAGAAAGTGGTATCATGAGCACTGGGGACAGGATTTGAAGACAAAGTAACATCTAAAGGCATGGATTTGTCAGTTCTAGGGACATGGTCCACATATGCTAACCCTTTTTTTTCTTTTGGCAGTTTTTGGCCGGGACTGGGTTTGCACCCGCCACCTCCAGCATATGGAGCCAGTGCCCTACTCCTTTGAGCCACAGGCGCTGCCCATAGCACTGTTTAGTTTTTTTTTTGTTTTGTTTTGTTTTGTTTTTGGCCGGGGGCCGGGTTTAAACCCGCCACCTCTGGTATATGGGGCCGGCACCCTACCCCTTTGAGCCACAGGCACCACCCGCGTATGCTAACCCTTTATACATGCCTTGGCCCAGCTCTGTAACTCACTTAGCCTGAAGATGGATATAAATACGTCATGAATCAACCCTCTTGGGATATGATTCTCTCTCTCCAGTCAAAAATCTCTTGGATATTTTAAATTTTAACAAGATACTGTAAAAATGAAGAAAGTCAGCACTGAATGGAAAAAATACCCAGTCTAAAATTAATCTTATGACATATGTGAGCTGCCTAACTTCTCAAATCCTGCCTTTCCCCCTCACCACACTCACATTTTCACCACCTCTCATGAAAAGCAGCCAGAGTCATGGTGATAATGACTAAGGCTCTAATTGTCTTATGGGAGCACTTCTATGAGATGATTAAACAAGTGCACAAAAAAAAGTTATGAACTAAAATAAAATTAAAATTTGTTGTTCCTACTAAAAGACAACAAAGGTGCACAATTTTTAAACTATGATACAGATGCAGGTTTTTTCCAGCATCATACTGGCAATTAAAAATTAAAGCAAATTAAAAATGCACATATCATTTCACAAATTATAAGGGGTGATTTGTAGTCAGTGACTGATAAACATGCAGCAGCTCCCCAGCCTCCCTCTCAGAGAGACAGAGCCGACTCCAGCACTCCTGACTGCAACCCTTGTCACTGAGACTGAGAAAGGCCACATATTCCTCATAATTGCTTAAAACTTGGTGAGGCGGCACCTGTGGCTCAAAGGAGTAGAGTACTGGCCCCATATACTGGAGGTGGTGGGTTCAAACCCAGCCCCAGCCAAAAACTACAAAAAAAAAAAAACCTTGGGTACATTTTCCAATACAAAAAAAGATTACAAGTGAGGTAGGTAGGATGATATTATTAGAAGTACAGTTCAACTTCATGTCGACAGATAGGATTTTGTGGCTTGGCCTATACACCCTGCTATCATTTATAACGAGGGGGTGGCAAGGAATAAACACTGATTATATGAATTTAAATGTTTACAGCTGAACTGAACTCATTTTCAACACTTTAAAAGTGGTTCTCAGGGCTACAAAGAGTTGCCCTGAAACTTAATCTTGCCATCTGAGAATGAGTCCTTCAGAAAGAAACCACAAATGACGAAATTAGTTCTCAGTAGAAATAACCCACAGCAGAAGACAGAAACCTGACTCTATCTGGAGACTTCTAAGTTCAAGCAAAACAACCAGTTGGTGAAGCCAAGAAGATATGTCTGAATACATAAGAAGGCTCCAGGCCAGGCATCTCTATTCCACAACCTGCCACGGAGAACAGAACATGGCCGCATAAGCAGCCTAGGTGAGGTCCAGGGGGGAAAACAGAGTCAGATCAGGAACCAAGGGGAAAGAAATATCAAGTCTAAAAGGCACATATGTCTGGCCACTAAGGTATCTAACTTCAAATAGTCATTTATTCATTAAATATCTCTTGGGTGTGTCCTGTGTGCTGAATGGAATATTTCACACAGAGATATTCCAGTGATTAAAACAGACAAAAATTATATCCTTGGCAGGAAACAGGGAAAATAACAATGAATTGATAAAACTTTCAGCTATGTTGAATGATAACAAATGCTACTGAATAAAACAGAGAAACGCAGAGCAACTGTGAAGAGGGGAAAGGAGCATAGCTGTAAAAGGGTTGATCAGGGAAGACCTCGCAGAAAAGGGGACAAACGTTGCCACTGTGTAGAGAAGGAGTGTGGGCACCTGTGCAAAAATACAGACATAATCCAGACAGGCAAACACTAAAAGCAAGGAGAACAGAATACTGAAGGGTGGGATCCTGATAATCGACCTGGGCCTGCAGCTCCACAGGGGAGGAACGAGAGGGAAAACAGAAAATGCTAAAAAAACAGTAACTAAAATTTTAATAAATCTGGCGAAAATGATAAACCTACCTTTAAGAAGCTCAACAAACTGAAGTGGGATAAAAACAAGAAAAGCATCCACCGCAAAGTCACGATGAAGTTGTCAAAGGCTGGTGATAAAGGTAAATACTCAACCCAGAGAAAGTTAGAGACGCTGCTGCCTGCAAGGGAACAAATACGGGATGATCACAGACGTCCCAAGTCCACAGCCAAGGGAGCTATGGTGACAGAAAAACTTGTCAATCTAGAATTTTACACCTAGAAAACATATTTTTTAATGACAGCAAAATCAACACTTATGCAGAAAAACAAAAGCTGAGAGGATTCAATGCCAGCATGCATGCAGATATATTTTCGAAAGCATATATACACACATAGAGACACACACAAATTCTTATTTGGTTATAAAGATCTGAAGGTTGCAGCCATACAGTCCACCCAGAACAAGCCCACCCCTACATCCCTCACGTGTCTGAGTGGAAAGGTAATGCCCCCCCATCTCCCGAGTCCCAGGGAGCCCCAGCCACAGCCGTGCTGCCAAAGATCTCAGCAACTGAGGTCAGACACGGGCTGGACCATACCCCGACCCCACCTTGACACACCGTGTGATCACGGCCAAAAAGCATAACTTCTTACAGTTCTCTATCTATAAACAAGGACGGTGACCACCTTCCTCATGGGGTTTCTGTGGGGCTCAACCAAGCCCAGGGGAAGTTTTTCACTAAAAGGAAGATGTATTATAAGGCCTCAATAAATGTTACATCCCATATTATTATTTTATTGCTGTTACATACGGCCACTGTGTTTAGAATCGTTATAACACAAGCAATCTATGCTATTGCCCAACAATATCAGAACACATGATGACTTAGCAGAAAATTGTTGCAGTGCACAACAGTTAATGAGTTCAGCAGGAATTCAGCACCATTTTGCTGCCGTATTGTAATAATCCTTCCCACTGAATCAACACAAAGGAAGAATTCCTTACTGTGTAAAAAGGAGGTACTGGTTTGTCTGTAAGTCTAAGTCAAGATTATCTTGGATTGGTACATTTTATTAGGCTTGTCTGCTAAGAGGTAAGAAATTGCAAACAATAATTCCTGATTAAAAGGTTCCATATATGTCAGATGACTGAAATCAAAACTATTAGGCCTCTCTATAACTATATATGAAGCAACTCTGACAAGGACCAGACACACACACGGCTAGAACCCTGGAGCTTTCAGAACCACGTTCTGCTGCCTATAAAGTCTTATAATGGCAATGCAGACAACGACATCCAAACTCGTAATCATTTGCCCCCACCTTGTTCATAGCTGTTCCTTACCATCTTAGGTCCATAAGCTTTCCTGAATTAAATGAATTTCAAGGTCATCAACCTGGCATTTGAGGCCCCTCACAATATGTCCCAAATTGTTCTTCTTTGTACAACTGAGCTTTTTACTACCTCCCTGTGCTGCAGTCAAACTAGCCTATTTCTTGGTCTCCAAACGTGTTCTATGATTTCTCAACTCTGTGTTCATTTTTGCCTTTGTATGTGAGATCCCCCAGTCTTGTTCTCAGTTTATCTGCTGAAATATACTGATCTGATACTCAGCCCAGTCTCCGGAGGCTTGTCAGTCCACAAGCTCAGGGGAGTGCAGAGCTCATGGACAGAGGTCACCCCTCTTCTCTGGGCTTTCCTCTTGCCTACACAAAGAATGAATCTGGAAGATTCATTCCTGGAAAACAGAAAGTCCTGACACCCACCAGGCTCCTCATGGAGAAACAGCCTGCAGTCCTCCCGGTGGGGTCACGGACTTGAGCAAAGAGAGGAAAAGCTTAGAACATAGCCCTCGAATTGGAGGGGTATGTTAACACAGGTATCAGGTCCTTTTCTGAAGATGGAAAGGCCACTTAAGTGACCAGGCCGGCAAGATGGGAACCCTCTATGGGGGAACTGGAGGTTCTCATGGAGCTTGTAGTGAAACGTTCTTCCAGAGAAAGATAAGAGAAGCACAAGTCAAGAAAGATTTGAGCTCCTCATCAGAAGGAGCCCTTGGGCATAAAGGCAGTGGAAGTAAAACTGACCACCACCCACGGAGACCATGCATGGCACTTAGGGACTTTGCTCAGAGGCCACCAGGACCCGCCAGAGCCAGGACAGACAAAGCAACAGCAGGGCCACGCTCTGGCCTCCCCACGTCAGACCCAGCACACTGCAAGGCCTCTCCAGCCTTATTCCTTCATTCTGCCCACCTGTCCTCAAACCGGAAGAACTTAACCTCAAAGAGTAAAACACAGAAGGAGTCTCAGAGCCAGGCCGCTCTTCAGCCTGCAGTAAAGTCACCCCACAAGGGACGGAAGCTGTGAGCCACCTGTGAGACTGGCGCTTTAAACTGGGCAATGTAAGTTTTAATAATGGAGAAATGACGAGAAAACCAGAGAACCCAGCCAAGGTACCGTTAAAGTTTGCAAAAAGAGGATCCACATAGCAGGGTTGAAAATTTAATTTGGGAGAAAAGGATTTCATGTTTATATGGTAGCGACTGTGCGTTACTCAACAAACAATTTACAATTCTTTATGTCTGCAGACTCAAGTAATGAGTGTTGTATACAAGCTCAGCTTTGAACTGCCAGAGTCACCTTGGATGTTGTGCTTTATGCTGAGCTGTTAGGCAGAGAGGGCACATGGCTTAGGAACAACTTATCATGTCCTAGGAGGCCAGAGCCCAGGAAGGGCGGGCGGAGAAGCCCCCAGGCACACGGGGGTGGGCAGAGTTCCCAACTGTAGTTGCCGATGCAACCTCTGAGCTCTGTGGACACACAGCTGTCACTTTCCATGTCATTCTGCAACCCCTGGGGTGAGCCAAACCTCACAAAGCCACTCTTCAATACAGCTGCTTTACAAATCTTCCTTTTCCCAGAATTCGTTTGTAAATCTATAATAAAAACACCAGGCCCATTCATCTGCCTGGGGCTGTCCAACTGGTCACAGCATTTCAGTTTTAAGCCAGGAAGTGAAGCAGATGCCCAGCATCTCCCCCTGCTTCTTCTGAGCTCCGTCTTAGTTGCAGTTTTTCAACCTCTGTGTTTATGGAGAGAATAAACCACAGATTAAAGACAGCAGACTTTGTTTGGTTTGGGTCACTAAACAGTTTTGGGACAAAACGACCTGTAATGAAAGAAACTACAAAAAAAATCTATATTAGCTTTTGACCTGTTTTATTTTAAGCTTTTTGAATTTCAAATCCAACATAAAAATGAGGTTGTAGGCCATTTTGGCTACCAAATTAATACACCAGATTAACTGGCCAGCTTCCACGTACCCAGGAAAACACTAGGTTTTCTAAGACCCAGCTGGGGACCACGTTTCCTTGGCACTGTCATACCCACCGACAGGGCAACACCCCACGGTGAGCGTGCACCGCTTTCATTCTTCTTCAAAAAGACATTGGTGTCTGGACTGTCTGGTTAAACTGTGGGCTACCTGAAAGAACAGAAAATATTTTCTCTCTCAATTTTGTTACGCCCTGCAGCACCAGTAAAATCATACGTGCCAAATAAATGCTCTCATTCGGTCGACTGTTTTTGTTATCTCGCCCACAGGCCTAAGTCCACATTCACAGAGCGATTTATGAGCATCAGATGTCAGGGGCTCAGGAGCACCAAGCATCATGATTATATACTGAAGACATGGGGGTCAGAAATGCTTGAGACAGATAGTTAGTTTCCCTTCAGGTCAAACAGAAATTAAAAACCAGAGAAAAAGTAACCCGATCACCTGAAACTTTAAAAACAATCTAACTAAGCAACCCACTCAAATAAACCTTATATGGTCATTTTTGTTACCAGAATTGTCTATAAGTGTCTTATTCTCACTTATGTCACATTCTAGAAACAGGCGAGTAATATTCGATTTTACCAAGCAAGCATATGTAGAGATATGCCGTTTTTAGAATCATTATATTTAACCAAAAGGAAATTTTAAAGTACAGCTTCTTAAAAACTGCGTCTTCATCCTGTAAAATTGGAAGAATAACATGTTTGGGTACAAAACTTCTTATTTGCAAATGTAAGAAAAAAGCAGACTTAGAAAAAAATGTGTATCTTCGCTTTTAATATCCACTGATTTAAACATAATTCAACCAACTGATTAAATACATGCATTTACTTATAAATGTTTAGCCTTATTTTTCACATGAAAAAACTTCTGTGTAGATACACTAATGAATATATCCCCATGTCACATAGTTAGAAAGTGGGAAATCTGAAAGTCCACATATAGCTTGTTCTTAACTGTTAACATGGGGTGCCTCTCTCATAGCCACCAGTGACTTTTAGTGGCACAAAATTTTCATGGGCTTTCTTAAGTATATCTTAGGCAAGAAAGGGGCACAAATTCACAGCTGTGCTCGTGCCGATCTGTGCCAGAGTCGAGCTGGGGGTGCTCATCATTGTTGCTGTGTGAGAATATTAGAACTTGAATTAGAGCAACGTAAATTTCTTGTTACACTTGGCAAGAGGGGAAGCAAAATGAGGGACATATGAGTTCAAGTTTATTGGATTAATGTCACTTAGGAAGCAACAGTGTACAAACGGATTAAACATTTTTCTGAGGGGAGAGAAAGTGTCACTGATACAGAGAAGTGAGGGCAGCCAGAAGCCAGCAGAACTAAAGAAAACATTGCAAAAATTCATTAAAGCATGTATCAAAACTGTCGGTTGACTGTGAGAAGCATAGCAAACCAAGAAAACACCAGTCGAGACACAGTTATGAAAATCTTAAGTGAAATCTTGGCATGAGAAAGGTGTGGCTCTTGCATCACGACAATGCACCAGCTAACACAGCACCATCTATGAAAGAATGTTTAACAAAAAAGCCAGTGGTGTATTGGAATACCCTCCCTACTCACCTGATCTGGGTTCTAATTACTTTTTCTTTACCCAAAGGTAAAGGAAATATTGAAAGGAAGACACTTTGACGACATTCAGGACATCAAAGGTAATACTACAATAGCACTGATGGCCGTTCCAGAAAGACAGTTCCAAAGTTTTGTTGGAGGGCAGACCAGGTGCTGGCATTGGTGCTCGGCTTCCAGGGACAGCACATCCCAGTGACCGCAGTGACACTCAGCAATGAGGTATGCAGCACTTTCTCGAGGACAAGTTCACAAACTTAATTGTCAGAGCTCGTAGGAATCAGGGTACCCATGCTCCAAAACATAAAACCAATCGATGAAAGAGAAGCAAGCAAATGAATCTTTTCAAATCTCTTCCTTGAGAATTTCCTGGGACCCTCCTACGGAGTACGCGTGCCCTTCCAGCATGTAGGACGCTAGGCCTTCCCAGCCTCGCCCTCACTGGCAGCTACGCCCAAAAGTACCTGGCCTGCCTGGCCTCTCTTCTTCACAATTCCTCAGTGTACTCCAGGCCCTCAGAAGAATTCTTCAACTGTCTGCACTGCAGTCTCCTCTCTCCTCTCTCTGTTACTCACCGGCCTCCTGTGAACCTCACAGCTTCCCAGCACAAGTCCAGGCCCTTTCAAACACCCTGGCTGTGTGCACACGTGGCACCCTCAGCCACCAGCTCCTCCTTCCACCTCCTCACCCGCCGGCAGGGACTCCCCTCCCCCTCCCCATTGCCACTTGTTTTCTGAGAAACATCAATGTCTGTTCTATGAAGCCTAATTGGTTCCACCTGGGCTTTGCATATAATTCCATTGCCGCATAGCACATTGTTTTGAAAGTAAACACACACATGTTAACTGAGCATTCTGAGGACACAACTCACACTTCTTGGCCTTTGTTCTTGGTATTTTGCACAATTCTTGCCTGGAAGGGGTTTTCATTTATCTACTCAGCAAACATTTGCTGAACACATGCTAAGCACCCTCTTAAGCTTGGGATAGAATATCACAGAACTTCAAATTCAGTAATACTCACTAAATATCTCATTAAGTAACATTCCTTGCAGTGGTCTGCTCGCATATTCCCACTCAGGAGCCTGCTGGCCTTTGTGCCTTTCCTCTACATTTATCCAAACTTAATTTGTCCTTCAAGTCCAGTGCGTACGCTATAGCCCCAAAGTCTGCATAACGGCTCCCATCCACCCTGGCCTCAATAAGCCTTCAATTCACTACCATCATTCCTTCCTCAAACAATTCATCCCTCTGACTTTCTTGTTTCTGCCAATAGTAAGAACATCCTGCCAGAGACCCAGGCCAAAAAAAAAAAAAAATACCCTGACTCACTGTTGCTGCCTTGCTCCTTCCCACACTGTGTCGGCCCTCAAAGCTGCTGCTCTGCCCCCTGAGGCTGCGGAAATCTGTCCCCTCCTTTTTGCCCCCCCCGCCCCCGCTCTTCTCTGCTCAGCTTCCCTTCCCTCCTCTCTGGTCTCCCAGAGCAGGTCTCCTGGCCTCAGCTCTCTCCCCATTTCAGTCCATCACAGGTTAAGCTTCAGAGAGCAGGTTTCCTTCACTTTGTCCTTCTGCATAAATTCATGACACTTCCTCACTCCCTCGAGGATGAGGCTGGAGCCCATCCCTGCCCCTGTCCCACTCTGTCCCCACTACCTCTTGATCCCAGGTAAACTGGAAACTGTACCATGTCACAGATACGCCCTGGGCACCGTCCTTTCTCCCGCAGCTCCCTCTTTTCCCATCTCTGCTGTCACTAAATTCCGCCACAGGCAGGGTCTGCGTCTCTCACAGCCCTTGCTGTCACCTTTCCCCAAGCTCCCTTCCCCACAGACGACAGAGTGCTCGTTTATCAGAGGCAGCACATGACACTCTGTGATAATCATGATACAAAGTGTTTTGTGCTATATTTTATTGGCTTGTGTATGCTAAATATTTATTTATTTATTTACTTAGTTTTGGAAAGGGAGTCTTGCTCTGTCACCCAGGCTTGAGTGCAGAGGCACAATCATGGTTCACTGCAGCCTCAAACTCCTGCCACGTGTGACTCTCCCGCCTTGACCTCCCAAAGGATCACAAGTGTGAGCCACTGTCCCCAACCAGCTTTTGCAGGTTTGATTGTATCACTTGATTAGACTTGAGACCTTGAGAGCCAGCAGAAAAGGTGCCACCTGGAGTGACTGTTTTGTTCTCCTGTATGACTTTCTCATATCTCAATTAAAATACTGAACACAACACTGTTTCTGTGTCTATTTACTACATGAAAACAGTACTTAATGTTGAAAGATCATATCTTATTTATTAGTATATTTTTGTGCCTGGCATATAGTCAGAGCTGTCTTCCATGAATGGATCAGCACAACACCTTGAAAATGGTAAATCCGGGCGGCGCCTGTGGCTCAGTGAGTAGGGCGCCAGCCCCATATGCCGAAGGTGGCGGGTTCAAACCCAGCCCCGGCCAAACTGCAACAAAAAAATAGCCGGACGTTGTGGCGGGCGCCTGTAGTCCCAGCTGCTTGGGAGGCTGAGGCAAGAGAATCGCGTAAGCCCAAGAGTTAGAGGTTGCTGTGAGCCGTGTGACGCCACGGCACTCTACCCGAGGGCGGTACAGTGAGACTCTGTCTCTACAAAAAAAAAAAAAGAAAATGGTAAATCCTTAATAAACTGCTAAAATTCATCTATTTTGCTTAAAGCCAATATCACCTTCAATATAGCCTCCCAGTACTTCTCCACGGTGTCAGAGTCAGCTCTATGACAATACTGAAAGGGAGACTAGGTCGATTTAATGCTCCTAATTAGATAATGGATACTGTGAAGAAAGATGTTGTAGATCTTTGATCATTTCCTTTTGTTATTCCAGCTTAGTACACAGCGATTATCAGTAACTACTCCTTAGCTGCTCCCTGGTTTAATTACTTGATTAGGGTAAAAGACAGAGAGACCCCCAAATGGCATTTCTATTATATAATAACAAGCTGAAAGGTTTGTTCCCTTCTTTTAATCTATTGATTAACCTTTCTGCAAGTTACATTAAAGACTATTTTTCAAAGCAAAAATAAATTTTAGAAATAATTTGGACCACAAATTAAACTTGGTGGTAGGAGCACAGACTTCTTCAGAATCTACTGAAGTTTGGATCCTGTCCAAGTAAAAACTGTCTGAACACACATACCTGAAGCCTTTTGCAAACCATTCTGAGTCATCGAGGGCTGTGAGGACCCTGTGACTTCTGGCTGACAACTCCTCTTTGGCCCCTATATTGAGGATAGAGAGATCCCAGCCTCACGGGTGATAGGCTATTCACCTAAGATCTCACAGGCCCCTGCCCCTAGACTCTCCTTCCTTCCAGGCCACTCAGCATTAACATAAATAGAAATGTTTATCACTGTGAACTCTAAGTATAATGATCTTATTTAAATATTGTTGAATAATTTGCATCCTAGCAACTTCTGTGATCCAATACCTATGTTCTTTTCCATTTACAAACTTTCTGAGAAGCCAAAATGGGATCGAACATAGTGATTCCAAAATCCCAGTTCTTAAATCTTACAACAAATATTCACTTCAATGCAACAGGAGGATATCGACTGCCTTTAATGTGCTCAGCTCTCTGCAAGGTTCCAGAAGTCCAGCAGGAATAACACACACAGGAGGAGTGAAGTGGCCCCTTTGCCTGTCCTTAACAAGGGAAACTGTGTCCAGTCATCAAGGCCTGGCACAGGTGCTGGCGGCCAAGGGGCACGTCAGGGTATGTACTGAACCGTGTCTGGGTAAGAGATGGCTCACGTCTTTATATAGCTCATATTTTCTGGGAAACATTTCTCACTGTTATTTCTATTTTCTAACCTGAATCTTTAATCTGTTGTTCTGTTTGGGGTTTTAGTATTGTTAATGCTTACCATAAAATTGAAAAATGCTAAAGACAGACCAGTCAAATCTGTAAGAGGTTATGGTAAAGGTGCAAGTACTCATGAAGAATCAGGATGATTTTAATGTCTTACAAAAATAATTCTTTTTAAATCTGATTTGATGTTATTTTGGATCTCATGATTAGTTATATAACAACATTTTCTTTCTTTCTTTCTTTTTTTTTTTGCAGTTTTTGGCCAGGGCTGGGTTTGAACCGGTCAACTCAGGTATATGGGGCCAGCACCCTATTCCCTTGAGCCACAGGTGCCACCCATAACTACATTTTCTTTTTAAACTTTTATTCTTGTAAGTCAGCATTTATTTCCAAATCCTAAAGAGTGGCACAAAAACTTCATATTTTATATATGCCCATTACACGAGGCACTAGTTACAATTAGTTTTCAGAGATGAATTATTCTCCTTAGCACAAATTCATCACCCAGTACACTGGAGTTACACAAAGCCCTTATCAGCATCAAGGTCTCTTTTGGTTCCACAAAACCTTGCTCGCACCTGCCATTTTTTTTTTTTTGTATGAAAGGTTTTTATTGGCGAGGGAGGGATGCTGCAGAGCAGCACCAAGGAGGAGTGAAAAGGAGAGAGTAGAGGGGAGAAAAGAGAGAGAGAGAGGAAAGGGGAGGAGACAGAGAGACAGAGGAGAAACCGTTTCTGCCATTTTTAAGCACCTGCCATTTTTAAGCAGTGGAAACCCAAGCACTCACGAGTCAGTGAGAATAATTAACGTTAGAGGGGCTTTTCCAAACGTGTAAGAAAAACGGGCATTTTTTTTTTTTTTAGTCCTTCTTATGAAAGAAAAAAGAAAGTCAAGGAATGCCACCAGGGTACCCTGCTGTTACGGAGCTGCCTCCCAGGGCTGCATCAGCCACTAACGCCACATGTTCCTCCAGCAAAGACATGGAAAATACAGACGTGTAACCACCAGAGGGAGGAAGGAGAAAGGGCCAACGGGCTACCCTGTGGACTCTTCTACAAAATCATCCCTAAATTAGACAACTTCTCGAGCCTTCAAAGTGTTTCTGCTGCAGATTTTATTTCCACATAATCTTGGTTCTCCTCCACAGCCAGGAGGTTATTAAAATTCTCATCACTATCGCTCCTTGTGATCCAGAACACAAAATAACAGAAACATTAGTGAACTTCTTACCAGTTTTGAAAAACAATGCTGTTCCTTAGGCACTCTAAATACAAGTTACACGCGGAGGTTTCTCTGGCAAGAGATATGCTTCTAATTCGAGCGGAAAAAGAACAAAAGGAAAAAAATCCCAATCTCTTCACACAACTGTGTGCATCCCATCTAGTTATAAACTGAAATAAAATTCATGCCATTTTCATGATGATGTTTTACACCTATAGAGGATAAAAGACACCACAAAAGTATCTTATATTAGATGTGCTTAAAATAGTGGCCCAACAAAGCTGTCCTCCCCATTTTCCTGGTGCTCTGGGCCTCAGGTTCCTGGGGCAGCTGTTGTGCTAGAGAAAGTGCCTACCTGGGCGCAGCTTCTCCAGAGAGACAGACAATCTGCCTGGCAGCCTGATCTCCTTCTGTGGGTTTCCTGAGCTCACGTTTTGAGAAGTTGGATTTTTCTGAGTTAAGATTATCTCTTTGTCTATAAAATCAACACTCCTGCCCTTAAATGTGCTTCGTTGAATGCTACAAAGAAAGAAAAAATGTGAAATTTTCTTCGGGAACTGGTGAATGGCTCAGAGATTGCTTCGGGAAGCTGTTTTTGGAGAACTGGGCAGGATAATTTCTGTATACACACTGAACGGCGTGAGGTGGCATTTCCTGAGTGCTGCCCCATAAGATGGCCACAGCAGGCCCACGGGAAACGCACAGAGGAATTCCAAGCTCGTCTGAACCTTCCCATGCCTCTTTTCCGGTTCCATCATCTGGCTTCTTCTAAAATTTCTGCTGGCTCTATTATTAGTCAGTCATTAATTTATTCAATAAATAAATGTTTTTGAGCAATGGCAACAATGAACAGAATAGTGTGAGTCCTCATAGCAGAGGACAGCAGCATGCTGGGACAAGGCTCTGACTCAGACAGTCCAAGGGCTCCCATGGTGCAGGCGCCCTGCAGGGCTGACTGCCAGCTGCCAGGTGACAGCAGGTGACAGCAGGCGTGCAGAGCTGGGAGGTGCTCAGGAGCACCCCGTTATGTAATGTTCCCAACAGACAGGATTAACTAAGCCTGAGAGCACATAACAGGAGGTAGCAAAGTAATTAGAAGTGAGGAGTGTTATATGTCATTACCTAGTTCTTAGCTATAACTGATTTAACTGTAAGTTTGTCTAATTTAATTTTAATAGTGTCTGTGCTTAACAACTGGCTCGAAGAATGTCTAAAACTTTAAAAACTGGTTCAGCATGCTATTAGATAGATGATAGATAATGCATGGATTTTTAATATAATATAAGCAAGAGATGAGTTCAATAAAGAAAAATAAGGCAGAGAAAAAGATAAAATAATAGAGAAGGTTATCTATTGGAAGACACCCAAAAACCCAAACCTCTGAGGCTGGACATGACCATGGGTGACCGAAAACCTTCTGTTACCACACCTGCCCCGTGTGACCCAGTAACGCTGAAACGCTTCTGTGACACAGCCCTGCACTGTAGTGACCCATTCTGCCGTGGATGCTTCTGACTGAGAGAAAGTACCTCCTTTTACTGAACTAACACGCCTCTTCCCATAGCTGTGGTTTTTCAGCTGTGCTTTATTAAGGCGCAGGGCTTCTACAAATGGGGCCCAAGGACCTCAGAGGCCTTTAAAATCTGGAGAGGACAGGACAGAAAGGCTGGCTAGAGGGGACCATGGCAGCTTCTGCTTCTAACAAAGCAGTCCCACAATTTCTCTCTTTTTAAAAAATTTCAGATTTATATAAGACTACATATGATGAGGTTACATCGTTTGCATCTGTTGGGTAAACTCCAAGTGGCAGTTGAGCCCTCCACCCAGGAGGCGTGCCATGTTCCCCTACCTGTTGAGCTGACCACACCCCCCCTTTCATGAATTTAAACGTGTTTTTCTTTTGTGAAGGCAGCTGTTGTTCATCCACTAGTTTCATGTTATACTGAATACATTGGATCTTGTTTTTCTATTCTTGTGAAACATTACTCAGGAGGCCGTTCTCCAAATCCTTCCAGGTAATGACAAAAGACATGAAGTCTCCATCTTTCCCTGTGTCTGAGTAGTACTCCACGGTGCACACACACCACATTTCTTTATCCATTCATGGGCTGATGGGCACACAAGGGTTGTTTCCACATCTTTGTCATTATGAATTGAGCTGCAATAAATATGCAAGTACAAATGTCCTTATGGTAAAATGATTTTTTTTTTCTTCTGGGTAGATACCTAGTAATGGGATTGCAGGGTCAAATGGAAGGTCCATTTTCAGCTCTTTGAGGACTCTCCATACTTCTTTCCACAGAGGCTGTATTAGGCAAACTAACCCACCAGCACCATGTAAGTGTCCCCTTCTCTCCACATGCACACCAGCTTCTGCAGCTCTGAGACTGTGATGGGAGCTATTCTTGATGGGGTTAGGTGATATCTCAGGGTGGTTTTGATTTGCATTTCTCTGATGATTAGGAACTATGAGCATTTTTTTCTGTGTTTGTTAGCCATTCATCTGTCTTCTTGGGAGAAGGTTCTGTCGATGTCTCTTGCCCAGTGACAGATGAGAGTGTTTGCTCTTTTCTTGTTGATTACTTTGGGTTCTCTGTGGATTCCAGTTATCGGCCCTTTGTCAGATCTTCTCCCACTACGAAGACTGTCTGTTTGCTTAGTTGTTGTGTCTTTCACTGTGCAGAAGCTTTTTAGCTTGATCACATCCCATTCAGAATGGAAAAAAAAGTACCCAGTGTACTCAGCCCTACTATGAAACTAATTTATGGCTTTCATATGAAAGCTATAACCCAGTTACAACCTAAGAATAGGGGGAAGGGGAGAGGGAGGGAAGGGGGAGGATGGGCAGAGGGAGGGTGATTGGTGGGATTACACCTGTCGTGCATCTTACAAGGGTACATGTGAAACTTAGTAAATGCAGAATATAAATGTCTTAAAACAATAACTAAGAAAATGCCAGGAAGGCTATGTTAACCAGTGTGATGAAAATATGTCAAATGTTCTATAAAACCAGTGTATGGTGCCCCATGGTTGCATTAATGTACACAGCTATGATTTAATAATAAATAAAAAAAAGGTAAAAAAAAAATCATGCCCCATTCATTTATTTCTGGTGCTGCCGCAATTGCCATGGGGGCCTTCTTCACAGAATCTTTTCCTAGGCTGATATCATCAAGAGTTTTCCCTACACTTTCTTCTACAATTTTTATTGTTTCATAACTTAGCTTTAAATCTTTTATCCAACGAAAGTTGATTTTTGTCCGTGGTGAGATGTGTGGGTCCAGTTTCAGTCTCTTACACGTGGCTGAACAATTCTCCCAGCACCATTTATTAAATAGGGATTATTTTCCCCAGCACGTGCTCTTGTTTGGTTTATTGAAGATCAGATGGTGACATGTGCCTAATTTCATCTCTCGGTTCTCTGTTCTGTCCCAGAAATCTACATCTCTATTTTTGTGCCAGTGCCATGCTGTTTTGATCACTGTAGTCTGGGGATGTGATGCCTCTGTCCTCCAGACTTATCTGTATTTCTTGGAATTATATTGGCTTTCAGAGTTTATTCTGCTTCCAGATGAAATGAAGAAGTATTTTTTCAAGTTCTTCAACATATGATGTTGGTGCTTTAATGGGGATAGCATTTAATCTGTAGATCACTTTGGGAAGTATGGACATTTTCACAATGATGATTATTCCCAGCCATAAGCCTGGTATGTTCATAGATTTGTTAACATCTTTAAAAAAATTATACATCATGATAAGGTGGGCTATATCCCAGGGATGCACGGCTGGTTCAACACACACAAATCTATAAATGTAATTCACCACATAAATAGAAGCAAAAACAAAGAACATACAATCCTTTCAATATCTGCAAAAAAGTCTATGACAAAATTCAGCATCCTTTCTGATAAGAACACTTAAGAAAGTAGGTATAGGTTGGGACATTTCTTAAACTGTTAGACGCTCTCTATGACATACCCACAGCCAACACCATACTGAATAGAATAAAACTGAAAGCATTTCCACTTAGAACTGGAACCAGACAAGGATGTACACTATCGCCGCTACTATTCAACACAGTGCTGGAAGTCCTGGGCAGTGAAATCGGGCAAGAGAAGGACACCAAGGGTATTAAGATGGGGACAGAACTTTCACTCCTTGCTGACGATATGATCTCATACTTAGAAAACCCTAGGGAAGCAAAAAAGTATCCAGGAGACTTCTAGAAGTGATCAAGAATTACAGTAATGTCTCAGGACATAAAATCAATGTCCACAAATCCATAGCCTTCAGATATGCCAATAACTGCAAGCTGAGAATGAAATCAAAGACACAATTCCCTTCACAGCAGCTTCAAAGAACATGAAATACCTTGGAATATACCTAACAACAGATGTGAAGGATCTCTACAGGAAGAACTTTGAAACCCTGAGAAAAGACAAGTCATCTCTTTATATATCGGAAATCTCTGTTACGTTTGTAGGTGAGAAAACATTTTTTATATTGAAAATCTGGCTGGAGCCCACTTCTGTAATTATCTATTTATATATCACCACCCATCTATCAATCTAACAACAGCATATATTTTTGTACCAGTGAAGACGGATGAGATGATGCAACAGTAACAAATTATACTTAAAATCTAAAAGGTTTATTAAACAAAAGTTTATTTCTCTGTAACTCATGTTAGTTAGTGTTACCCAAATCCAGATACCCCTGTTCACTTTGCTCAGTTCCCCTCATCATAGAAGGTCACATTAATTTCAAGGAAGAGGCAGAGAAGAGCGAACTTCCCATGAGCAGAACCAGATGTGTCGCTGGGCAGTGCTGGGACTGCGGCAGCCTCCTGGTCACTGGGCCGCACTGTCTACACCCGCTTGATTTTAACCAGGAATATATACAATTAGTTCTGTAAAAGTGCCACACAAGATTCTGATGTTCACCAACACCACTGCTCTGTAGTACCTAAAGGAAACCACTGATGGATGTTTGCAGAAGACAACTTCTGAAGCTAAGTGCTACCCCATCCGAGCTCGGATCCACCAGGACCAATTACACTCTCCCGAGTTACAGTCTCAGCATCCTCTGCTGTTCTTACCCTCTGTGGACTGGCAGCTGAGGCAAGACTGAGAGTTCTGCTCCTTCCCTGACTGTTCTTTCTCCTGAGTTACTGGACACCACCGGAGCCCTTAGCTTTACCTTTTTTCTCTGCACTCCACACAGAGAAACTAGATTCATAGGTTTATCTGGGCCAAATCCTCCCTCCATCTCCAAAGGTAGTTTAAATCACTCTTGACCAAGTTACCTAGATTACAATTAAATACATTTTTTGCATGCGAAGTATGTGTTTTTTTTGTTTTTGTTTTTTTTGTTTCTGCAGTTTGGGGCCAGGGCCAGGTTTGAACCTGCCACCTCCGGTATATGGGGCTGGTGCCCTACTCTTTTGAGCCACAGGCGCCGCCCTGGAGCATGTGTTTTTTTATCTTCAGCCAAAAGATATCTCAGTCCTTACTCAAGTTTACAGACAGCAGCTGTTTAACTTTCAGATCTTCTTTCTTCTAAAGTTTAACCCACAGTGGAAACATCAGCGGTGTTCCGACAAGTGCCCAAGCCCTGAGTTCTGTCTCCCACCTCAAAATCTTCTAAAGAATCTCCCTAGACATTGTAATTATTTCTTTCCATCTTCCCTGTATCATGAGGAGTCTAAAGATTTCACAAGCAGCAGCAAACTTGCAGCTCTCTCCCGAAATCTCACAAAGACACGCCAACAGCTTGTCGTTTCTGTGATTCCCAAAAGGAATCCACCAGCGGCTCAGATTGATCTCTTTCTCCAAAGGTCACAACAGACGCTCTCCCTCTGACCATTGCTTAGGGGAAACCCCAGAGCTTCTTGCATGTGGTAAATACTGATGAAAGGTGTATTTAACATAAAAACAGCTGAATGAGTTCATAAAAGGATTTCTGCTTTCATTTAGCTCTGTATCTTCACCAGGGGGGTGACTCTCAGACCTTCATCCTGCTGAATTTGATTTGCTAATATTGTTGAAGATTTCTGTGTCTGTGTTCCTGAGAGACGCCCATCAGGGGGTTTCTTACACTGTCTTTGTCTGGTTTGGGCATTAGAGTAATGCTGGCTTCATAAAATGAGTTGGAAAGTGTTCCATTATCTTCTGTGTTCTGGATGAGACTGTGAAGAAACGGGAAGACTTCATCCTTAAATGTTTCATAGAATTTGCCAGTGAAACAATCTGGGCCTGTAATTTTCCTTTTTTTATGGAAAATTTTAAGCTAAAAATTGAATTTACTTACTAGCTTTAGGACCATTTGGGCCTTCTGTTCTTAAGTAAGTGTTGTAGTTTTTAATCTTTTAATAAATCAATATGTTCCTTCAAAGCTGCTGGATGTATGGCCATTCAATGGATCGTCTTACTGTTCTATAAACGTCTGTGCATTCACTGGTAATGTGCCCGTTCCGTGCCTGATATTAGTCATGTGTGTCCGTGTTTTCCTTGGTCAGCCTGGCAAGATATTTATCAGCTAATAATACATCAATCCTTCAAAGAATCAACTTTTGGATTCTCTGCTGATTGTTTTTCTGTTTTCAGTTTCCTTGATTTCTGTTCTAATCTCTATTATTCATTTCCCTCTATTTGCTTTGTGGGTAACTTGCCCTCTTTCTCAAATTTCTTCATGTGTAAGTTTAGCTTACCAAGTTTAAGTCATTCCTCTTTTTAATGGAAGTATTTAGTACTAAACAGACCTCTTAACATTGATAAACAGCATCCCGCAAATTTTGATACATTGCATCTTCATTTAGTTCAAAATCTTTCTAACAAAAATTTTTGAGGTACTTTTACACTGACAAAATTTTCAAAGGTAACACAGAGAATTCCCATACACTCATCACCCAGTTTATTCAACTGCTAAAACTATGTAAGTACAGCACATTTTTCAAAACTAGGAAACCAGTATTCTTACCTTAGTGTTAATGGAGCTCCAGACATTATTCATATCTCACTAGTGTCTCCACTAATACCCTTTTCTGCTCCAGGATCCACAAGCCAATGTCACACCCTGTCTGACATAATGATTTGCCTGTTCTGCTCTAATGTCAGAAGGAAGATTCATGAGCTAAGAATGGTTTTTACATTTTGAGATGGCTTTAAAGACAAAACCAAAATAGAATGTGCAGCAGTGACCACATGTGGATCCCAAAGCCTGAGTGCTAGCTCTTGCTCTAGAATAAAAAGACCCGTGTTCATCGGATAGCTGTGCTCATATTCAACGACCAGGAGGTCAGAAGGCACAGACAAAAATGTAACAGTGTAGATGACTAAGGTTCTTTTTCAAGGAAGCATCGAGGGGATTTATGGATTTATCTGCCTCCCACAAAGCAGATTTTCCAACATAAGAAATCCCATACATTTCTAGGAAATAATGGACTTTGGGAAGGGAAATCATCCTACAGGTGAGCAGCTTGTTAAAACTTCCTAAAGGCACGAAATTAGCAAATCTTCAGTAAACCAGGCAAGTCTTTCATGTAGATGAGTGCAGAATATCTTATTTTAGTCCAGATGCAAAATACGATAAAATTTAAATGTGAGTCAGATTATCATAAAGATGATAACACCATCACTGTAAAAGTATTCACAGCCAGTGCCAGAAGGGTGTAGTATATAAAGAAAATGAGTAAGAAGTTGCTAAAAAAAAATCAGGAAAGGAAAACGAAGGGAGACTCTTGAAGCTCATTTTAGGACAGATAACAGAAAACTCATCAAGAGGCTGTTGAAATGATAGAGGGAAATGTTTTCTAACAGATTATACAGAGAATTATGGATGAATGACTCTTTCAGCATGTGACTCTATCAATTACGGTGTATTCAGCTTGAAGAAACAGGAAAAGCAACCAAGAGCAATCAGAAGCACCTGTGTGCTTGGACGTGCACCGTCGGGCGTTTGGGGCTCGCTCCAGGGCTCTGCAGGGTCCACCCTGGTGCTCCCACTCCCCACCGGGAGGACTGTCACGGGTCAAGATTCAGCATTATCTCCCCTGGGCCCAAGGAAGAAGGGAAGGGAGACAGCAGTGCCAAGGACGCCTCTCCTTACGCCTGTCCATTTCATGGAGAAGCAAAGTATTTTTCTCAGAAAGTCCTCAACAGTCTTTCCCTTACGTCTCTGTGACCATCACAGGGTCATCTGTAAACATCTGCTTTTCTACTTCTACTGGAAGGAGACAAGACATAAAAAGGGGAGGAATAAGAAGGGCTCTGGGCTGCCCGCCAATCGCACCTGCTACTGACCTAAACACATGGGGGATTTCGTGAAAGAAAACAGCCACATTCTTCCCCCATCATTATTAGAGACTGGCTGTGCTTAATCCACCTTTGGTATCCTCCACACTAACCATTCCAATAATCTGGGACATCAGTGAGGAGTCTGACTCGCCTGGGCCTCAGAAAGCCGTCCTGCTTATCCCCTGTGTGTCAGCCCCACACCGACGCCTGGCAAACAGCAGCAAAACCAACAGCATTCAGAATCAACAGCACAGAGAACCGTCAGGAGGGTTGCTATGAAATGAGGTTGGAAAAGGCCAGGAATGACCTTAAAGTGTGCCCACAACCAGCAATCTGGGGCAAATCTCCTTGTGGTAAATGATTTTTTCCCCTGCTGATGGATGCCTAATAATGAGATTGCAGGATCAAATGGGAGGTCTACTGAGTTCTTTAAGGATAACCCAGCTCAACTCACAATCACCAAGATGTGGGAACAACCCACATGCCCATCAGCCCAGGAACAGATTAACAAACTGTGGTGTGTGTATACCAGGGAGTACGATTCAGCCATAAGAAGACGGAGACATTACATCTTTGGTATTAACCTGGATGGAGTTGAAATGCATTCTTCTTAGTAGAGTATTGCAAGAGCGGAAAGGCAAGTATCCAACGTACTCAATACTAATATGAATCCAGGTGATGAGCTAATACACACCCACACAAGAAAAACTCAATCCACTTCACGTTGCGGGGGATTGGTGAGCTCCCGCCTAGTGGGCACAATGTCAGGGCATAGCGCACACCTCCTGGGTGTGGGACACAGCCACAGCAGTCACCTTACCTAACAAAGCAAACATCGTAACCTAATCATTGTACCCTCATATTAATCTGAAATTTAAAAAAATTAAAAAATAAAATGTGTACATGAGAGAACATATTGGAGTATAAATTGCATATATTATGTTAGAGATTATATATATTTTTCAATGATACTGTCCTCTCTATAATTTTTTTGGAACATTCTTGTAAAAATTACATAAGGGAAAATTTGAGTCACATAAATATTTCAGTCTTATTCTTTTATATTAACACATAATTAATCCATTAATATTTTTGGATACAGAGTCCTACCAATATTTTTATGAGAATTTAGTATTGCCTAGTTGCCTAATTTTCTTCACCAGATTTAATTCTTAAATGTAAACTACTTTCTTTCAGGCTACTCACACTAAAATAGTTAACTGTTTTTTACCACTAAAATTTTTTTTCAAAGTATCTCTGGTTTAAGGGGTATAGTTGATAGTTTCATTTTAAATATGTTTACTTAAACAACAAAATATTTGAAGTAAGTGAAAAATCCTTTAGTTAGGAGAAAGGAAACACAAGCCTGAGGAGACTCAGTTATTGGTCTTAGGAAAAAAGACTAAATCATGAGTCTTGGCCCTTTTCCACTCTGCTATTTCATTCATTCACAAAACTTTACCATCACTCGGTGTATAAAATGCACAGAGAGGCCAAGGAGAACAGTGACAATTTGCACCTCCAAGAATTCACTGCCTCCAGGGGACAACAGTAACCCTAGACAGAAAGTGGTGAGGAGCTTAGGGAAATATCAATAATTATAAAGTCTCAGGACAGTTCAGAAGACAGAGGGAAAACTGAGTCTGCATCCAGCTTCCAGAGCATAGGTGGGGTATACATGGTGGAGCCCGAGGGTGGTCGAGCATAAAGGGGAGGAACTGTGAGGCTCACTTTGAGAGACACTTCAGCTCACTCAGACCAGCAGGGAAAGCACAGGAGATGGGACTAAACAGCAGAGATGCAGACAGGTGTCCACCAAAGAGACAGGGACCAAGTTCAGACTTCAATGCAGGCGTCGGAAATCACCAAGGGCAGCAGAGATGCAGACAGGTGTCCACCAAAGAGACAGGGACCAAGTTCAAACTTCAATGCAGGCGTCGGAAATCACCAAGGGCAGCAGAGATGCGGACAGGTGTCCACCAAAGAGACAGGGACCAAGTTCAGACTTCAATGCAGGCGTCGGAAATCACCAAGGGCAGCAGAGATGCGGACAGGTGTCCACCAAAGAGACAGGGACCAAGTTCAGACTTCAATGCAGGCGTCGAAAGTTACGGATACTGTGAGCAAGGAACTCAGATGACCAGTCAGAACCAGGGTCCGGGTAAAGTGATGGTGCTCAGAGACCGGTGGGAAGGTAGGACAGATAGACAGGAGGTTCCACGGTGACGAGGGCCGAGTAGTGACGAGAAAATGGAAGTAGGGAGAGAGAGACAGACGGAGGGACGCAACCGCGGCCACCGCCACCTTGGACGCTCTGCAGAATCACCTGTGGGATTTTAAAATGCAGATGCACAGCAGAGAGTGGGACAAGAATTCTGCAGACCAGGAAGGAAAACGGCAGGTGTGCGCAGAAAAGATGCTCAGCCTCGTTAGTCACCAGGACGACGCTAATTAGAACCCACTACGCCACACCACATCACATCCCCAGTACAAAAATGAAAAACAGAAACTTGGGCAGTGCCTCAGTTCATGCCTGCTGCTATGACAAATGACCACAAAGTCATTACTTTATGAATAATAAAAATGATTACTTACAGTTCCGGAGGATGAGAAGTCTGAGATTAATGTGCAGGCAGAGTCAGGGTGCGGGGAACACGGGCTCCTTCTGCTCCAAGATGATCCTACTCTCCGCAGAGGATGAACACGTCCCCACGCGGCAGGTAAGGACAGAAGAACACGGAGGCCTCCCTGGTGCCTGCCAGCCTTACCATGAAGGAGCTGACCCCATCCTGGACGGCTCTCCTCCAAAAGCCCCCACCTCTTACACTACCGCCTGGGGTTTAAGTTCCAATGTAAAAATTTTGTGGTGACACACACCTTGAAACCCTAGCAGTCAGCAGGCAGTGGCAAGTGAAGGAAAAGATTAAAAAAAAAAAACCCACCCACCTGGGCAACAGAGATTCTCATACACAGCCATGGGAGTAAATGGATGCAAACACTTTGGCAAGAAAATCCCTGGCATTAGTTTGCAAAGTTGAAAATGTGAATGTGAAGTTCTGCTCTTAGATACGTGCCCTGGAGATTCTGGTCAGTAAGCACACTGGACAAAAGAAAAAGAAAACCACTAGAAACCGTCATAATATCCATCCACGGGAGAGGGGATGAGTCAATCAGACCATGCTCACTAGCAGAGCCCCGCACCCAGCAAGTGAGCCACCCTGCAGGCACGTCCTGGACAAATCTCAAAACTGCACCAGAGACTGAGGAAGGAGTTGCAGGTCCGACATGGTGAGGCAACGTTCACACAAGCATCAACAACAAGCATGGCTCCACCGTCTGTTGCCCAGGTGGGTGAATATCTATATGAAACCTGAGGTAGGTAAACGTAATGTTCAGGGTAGGGAGCACTCTCAGATCCGGAACATGCAGGCAGAACCATGTTCTGTTTGGGGGGCTCGGCAGTAGCTAGCCGGTCATTTTATCACATTTTTACCTTATTTTTGTATTTTATATGTACCTTATTTTCAAAATCTTTGCAACTTTCACAGTACAAAAAATGGACATTCAGATCCCAACGAATCTAGAGAATTTAAGGCATTTTCGTTAAAGGCTCCACAGGTGACTCTTCCGCATGCCAGGAACAAAAACCACAGTCTCAGGCAACACTGGAAGGATATCAACAATTTTAGATCATGGGATAAAAAGTATCAAACGCTACACAACATTACACTCAATTTTAAGCTTCTTTTTGTAGAGGGCGAGAGGCGTACCATTAATTCTCATTAATGGAAAGTCAGAAGAACTTGGGTTGGAGAGAAGCATGCAGAATAACTCTAAGACACAAATAACTAGATAAAATAGTCAATTTTTACTTTATTCTCATAAAATATAGAACTTTTATCTGCTTGTATACTAGGACTGAAAAAGGTAGATTTATTTCCATAGATGGTAGCTTCTAGCCCTAAGAACAATTATATACAACCTACACTACTTTCCAGGAAAAGGGAAAGAACTCGTTAAATTGTTTTAAAAGTGAAGAGGTTTTGAATAAATCATAACATTATTGGAACATCCCAACCTCAGTCTCTCCACCAAGGAGCATCCTGGAATTTATCTGCATTGGAAGGGGCAGCTGTTGCTATAGCAATTGCTCTCCTGAAACCTTATGCAAGCATAAAAAGGCTGGCTTCTCATAAATGATACAGAACTTCAAGCTCTCTAGGGGCAGAATGAGCTGCCGTCCACTGTGCCTGACCAACCTGTGGATGCGTCAGAGTCACCCCTGGAGACAGGGGGCCCCATCTCTGGCCCTGAACTCACTCCTCCATGGACTCAGACAAGCCACAGTGTGGGGTTGTCGAAATTCTTTAATAAGGTGCCAAGTAGCTGAAAGGACTCTGAGGTTACAGAGAAAGAAAGGGGTGAAGGCCCTGCTGGGGATGCCCTGGAAACGGGTGTCAGGAAGCAGAGCAGTGCTGGTCAAGTTCTGCCTGTCTAACCCTACTTCCCTGCCCTTTTCTAGGAGCTGGAAGTGGATGGTGAGTGATTATCACTGTTAAGTATTTCTAATAGCACATCCTCAGAGCTACTATTGAATCATGTGCATTATTATTCATTAAATGAAATGTCAAAGTTATATCCCCACTATTGAGGCAGAGAAAGGAAAAGTAAGAAGAATTAATTTTCCGAGGGACTCACTGCTTTCAGGGAATAGAAGCTGAATTAAAACCCCAATGCATGTGGTTAAAATAATTACAAAAACAGCCCAGATCCATCTTACTTAAAACCTGTGCTCTCACTCTGCCTAGAGATTTCTTCTTCTTCTTTTTTTTTTGCAGTTTTTTTGGCTGGGGCATATGGAGCCAGCACCCTACCCCTTTGAGCCACAAGCGCTGCCCTCTGGAGATTTCTTCTTAAAGAAATTGACCTTACTCCTACTGAATCTCTCTTGTGCTAATACACGTTCCTGACTACACACAATCTTATCTTGTCAGTGAATAAAAAAAGCAATACTTTGATGAATCTCTATTATACTTTAGCTAAAAAATGAGATTACCAGAATTTCAAAAAATGCCTAACTTACAACATTAAAGTTCTACTTTTTTAAATATAGAGAATTGCTGTGATTGGTATCAGTCATTCAAGGAGATTAATGTGGTTATTCATAAATAGAATCCATTCTTCGTTTTAAAAGATATTTCCTTCTCTGTGTCTACGAAAGTGGAGAAGGGGCAAAGAGAGAAGCCTGCTCCCTCCAGCAGGGATCTTGACCCCGCCCTCACCCCTGCTCAGTCTCAGAATGCCTGAAATGTCACTTCCACCTTCTGAAGTTTGCTGAAATCTGAGAATATTCACTAACTAGCCAGCCTGACTCCACTGAAGGGTCTGTCAGCAAAGACCTCGTCCAACCTCCCCTCACAGTCCCTCCCCAGTCAGTCTCCTGCTGTGTCTGATACTGTCTCTCATTCTTTTCCTTGTGAAACTTTCTTTTTTTATTATTATTATTAAATCATAGCTGTGTACATTAATGCGATCATGGGTCCTTGTGAAACTTTCTGCCTTCGCATCTGGTGAAGCTACACATCCCTGGCCTCATTTCACCTCTCTGGTCATTCTTTCTCTAATTTCTTTTATGGTCACAGCAATTAATTCCCTGCTGTTACAGAACTATTAAAAATAAAACAAAAATGAGAAAGTGAGAGAGAAGGGATGTTAGTAAGTCCCTGAGACTCTATAATATAAAGGGCAGAGTCCTCCAGAGTGGTCTCTGAAGTTAGACTAACCACACCTCAGCTCTGCAGCCCTACACGCTCCGTGACATTCAATCATTCAATGACCAGACACGGAGCCCACGCCAGGCACACAGTCCCCTGCGGGGATCCCGTTGTTCCGTGCATCTCGCTCTCCTCCCTGTGGGGCCTCCCTTTGGGGAGATTACGGGAGGATTATTCCTGTCCTCTTGTGCTGAGGACTGCCGATGGGATTTGCTTTGGCCAATGAAATATGGGCAGAAATTCAAAAGTCAATGTGAGACTCCGCGTCCCTTTTTATTCCTGTGACAACTGGCAGAGCTCCACATAGAGGTCTTCCATCAGACTGATCCCAGATGGGGGGCTAGGGGTGGCCGGATGGCACAGCTCACAAGGAGCACACAGAATGAGAGAGAAAGCCATGGACACTCAGCTTGTTTATCACTGCAGTACGTCCTCCTGATCCTTAACTAATATCAGCCCCGGCTTTGCTGAGCTTACAGTCCAGTGAAAAGGACAGACCTTAAGCAAATGACAACACAATAAATATAACATCTCTGAGCTTCATTTCTTTTTCTATATGATATCATCCACCCCATAGGTTTGCTTTGGGGATATAAAAAGGCAACCTAGGTGAAGTTTGTAGCTATTTTATATATGCATGAGTATTAAACATTTATTACATAATGAGCCCTCAGTTGAGGGTGTCATCCTCTGGCCTTTGAGAATCTCTGAATATTTACAGGAAAGACACATTAAAAAGGCAAAAAACATGGTTCTCTGTGTGTGGTGCTGAGCACACAGGAAAGAAGCAGATTCTCTGCCCTGTAAGACAGAGATCATTAAGGGGAAAGGAAGTGTTTTCTCCAAAGACAAGGAGGGTAGCAAGAGTGAAGGTGGGAAGAAAAAGAGCATAAGAGATGTTGGCATGGATGTGGAGAAAAGGGAACACTTCTACACTGCTGGTGGGAATGCACACTAATACATTCCTTTTGGAAAGATGTTTGGAGAACACTTAGAGATCTAAAAATAGACCTGCCATTCCATCCTATAATTCCTCTACTAGGTATATACCCAGAAGACCAAAAATCAAATTATAACAAAGATATTTGCACCAGAATGTTTATTGCAGCCCAATTCACAATTGCTAAGTCATGGAAAAAGCCCAAGTGCCCATCAATCCACGAATGGATTAATAAATTGTGGTATATGTATACCATGGAATATTATACAGCCTTAAAGAAAGATGGAGACTTTACCTCTTTCATGTTTACATGGATGGAGCTGGAACATATTCTTCTTAGCAAAGTATCTCAAGAATGAAATAAAAAGTACCCAATGTACTCAGCCCTACTATGAAACTAATTTATGGCTTTCATATGAAAGCTATAACCTAGGTATAACCTAACAATATGGGGAAGACGGAGAGGGAGGGGAGGGAGGGGAGAGGATGGACGGAGGGAGGCTGATTGGTGGGATTACACCTGTGGTGCATCTTACAAGGGTACATGTGAAACTTAGTAAATGTAGAATATAATTGTCTTAACACAATAACTAAGAAAATGCCAGGAAGGCTATGTTAACCAGTGTGATGAAAATGTGTCAAACTGTTTATAAAACCAGTGTATGGTGCCCCATGGTCACATTAATGTACACAGTTATGATTTAATATTAATTTAAAAAAAGGAGCACGCAACCTAGATCACTCCCAGGTGAAGTTTACAGTAGGGTTCAAGCTCCTAAAAGAATCTAATGCCCCTCACTTCACCCCACTGATCCAGCTGGAGGTTGAGCTAGGGCTGTGATGGACGTGATGGGATATGGCTGTAAATAGATGAAGCTTTGCTGACTTGCCTGTTACTCCCCTTCTGCTGTGCAGCCCGGTTCCTGATAGACCACAGACCGGTACCTGTCCTTGGCCTGGGGGGGAGGGGACTGCAGCAGTATAGGGTACATTTCTTAGTGTGGAATCATTGGATTAAACAAAAGATATATGTAGCTAAAATTGTTATTTATATTACCAAATTGTTCTTCAAAACACATTGTACCACCATCAACAGTATTAGAAGGTATGCATGTGTATTGCACACACACTCATCAACTCTTTTTTTTTAATTATTAAATCATAGCTGTGTACATTAATGCGATCATGGGGCACCATACACTGGTTTTACACTTATCAACTCTTATCATTTTCATCTTTACTAGTCTAATAAATAAAAATGTGGCTCAGTGAGTAGGGCGCCGGTCCCATATGCCAGAGGTGGCGGGTTCAAACCCAGCCCCAGCCAAAAACCACAAAAAAAAATGGCATCTTCCTGTTAAAAAAAAAAAAAGAAATAGCTGAAGATGTTAACAAATGGAAAAACATAACCATGTTCATGGCTGGGAATCAATATTGTTAAAATGTCTACACTACCCAAAGCAATATATAATTTTAATGCAATTCCTATTAAAGCTCCACTATCATATTTTAAAGATCTCGAAAAAATAATACTTTGTTTTATATGGAATCAGAAAAAACCTCGAATAGCCAAGACATTACTTAGAAATAAAAACAAAGCAGGAGGAATCACGCTACCGGACCTCAGACTGTACTATAATTTGATAGTGATCAAAACAGCATGGTACTGCCACAAAAACAAAGAGGTACATGTCTGGAACAGAATAGAGAACCAAGAGATGAATCCAGCTACTTACCGTTATTTGATCTTTGACAAGCCAATTAAAAACATTCAGTGAGGAAAAGATTCCCTATTTAACAAATGGTGCTGGGTGAACTGGCTGGCAACCTGTAAAAGACTGAAACTGGACCCACACCTTTCACCATTAACTAAGATAGACTCTCACTGGATTAAGGATTTAAACTTAAGACATGAAACTATAAAAATACTAGAAGAAAGTGCAGGGAAAACTCTTGAAGGAATCGGCCTGGGTGAATATTTTATGAGGAGGACCCCCGGGGCAGTTGAAGCAGCTTCAAAAATACACTACTGGGACCTGATCAAACTAAAAAGCTTCTGCACAGCCAAGAGCATAATAAGTAAAGCAAGCAGACAGCCCTCAGAATGGGAGAAAGTATTTGCAGGCTATACCTCCGACAAAGGTTTAATAACCAGAATCCACAGAGTACTCAAACGTATTAGCAAGAAAAAACACGTGATCCCATCTCTGGGTGGGCAAAGGACTTGAAGAGAAACTTCTCTAAAGAAGACAGGAGCACAGACTTCAGACACATGAAAAAATGCTCATCGTCCTTAATCATCAGAGAAATGCAAATCAAAACTACTTTGAGATATCACCTAATCCCAGTAAGATTAGCCCACATGACAAAATCCCAAAACCAGAGATGTTGGCGTGGATGTGGAGAAAAGGGCACACTTCTACACTGCTGGTGGGAATGCAAACTAATACGTTTCTTCTGGAAGGATGTTTGGAGAATACTTAGAGATCTAAAAATAGACCTGCCATTCGATCCTATAATTCCTTTACTAGGTATATACCCAGAAGACCAAAAATCACAATATAACAAAGACATCTGTACCAGAATGTTTATTGCAGCCCAATTCATAATTGCTAAGTCATGGAAGAAGCCCAAGTGCCCACTGACCCACGAATGGACTAGCAAATTGTGGTACATGTATACCATGGAATATTATGCAGCCTTAAAGAAAGATGGAGACTTTACCTCTTTCATGTTTACATGGATGGAGCTGGAACATATTCTTCTTAGCAAAGTATCTCAAGAATGGAAGAAAAAGTATCCAATGTACTCAGCCCTACTATGAAGCTAATTTATAGCTTTCACATGAAGGCTATAACCCAACTATAGCACAAGAATATGGAGAAAGGGCCAAGGGAGGGGGGAGGTTGGGGTGGAGGAAGGGTAATTGGTGGGGCCACATCTAAGGTGCATCTTAGAATGGGTACAGGCCAAACTTACTAAATGCAGAATTCAAATGTCTTCATCCAATAACTAAGAAAATGCCAAGAAGGCTATGTTAAACAGTTTGATGAAAATATTTCAGATTGTATATGAAAACAGCACATTGTACCCCTTGACTGCACTAATGTACACAGCTTTGATTTAATAATAAAAAAAGACATGTGCACTAAAATGTTTATTGCAGCACAATTCACAATCATAAAGATGTGGGAATAACCCAAGTGCCCATCATCAGGGGTAGATTAATAAAATGTGCTATATGTTTACCATGGAGTACTACTCAGCTATTAAAAAAGTGATAAACTACTACTTTTTGTAACAATCTGGATGGAACTGGAGACCGTTCTTCTAAGTATTAACGAATGGATAAACGAACACCACGTGTTTGTTCACTATTAAGTCAGAGCTAAGCTATCGTCCCACACCCACGTGCACATTTGGTAGTGAGACTTAACAGGAAGCAAACAGGTGGGAGGGGCAAACTCACCCCAGTAAGTTCCATGCACACTGTCAGGTGGGAGGGCACACTCACAACTTTGACTCAGACTGCACAAAAGCAAGTCATCTGACAAAACCATTTGTACCCCCATAATATTTGAAATTTTTAAAAAAAGAAAAAAAGAGAAGTTCCTAGAATACAATAAACAGTGAGTGGTACAAAAATAAAAATAAAAACATTACTCAAAAGTCTTGTGTCCCTTCCTGTCGCCGGTCCCCTTCCCTGGCAACCACTACCCTGACTTCTAATGGTGTCGATCAGTGTTATCTCTTTTCATATAAATAAACTCATAAAATATGTAAAAAAGTAATAAATCTTCCCTAACTTACATGGGAGGGACTGTCACCCTCTTCTGATTATTTTCCTGGTTATTATTTCTCTACCTAATAACGACACACTGGTTTTAGACACCTTCTGTATGGCAGGTGCCAGCATAGCATTCCCTTCCTTGGGCTGCACTTCACAGACCTGGTGCTCCCCCAAAGGCAATCCTTCACGTGGGATATGTAGTTAACTATTACTCTCCGCTTTGGACCTCAGGTGCAAGACTAGAAAATAACAATGTCACTTGATATTGTGTTTAACAAATAAATTTACGAATATAGCTAGTTTTTTGTCATAAAATTCTTTTTCAAAATTATATGGTCATAAAAATGCATTTTACAAAATTTATTTCATACAGAGGGATGGCTTACAAAACTGGGATTAAATCATACACAGTATTATATCTTGCTTTTATCTAATTTATGCTACATGATATTCATTTTTCCAATTCAATAAATACTCTGCAAAAAGGCTTTTCTTGGCTTAACCCATAAGTAGGATAGTACTCTCACACCAGACAATAAATCTGTTCCCCCATTTCTGTTCATTATTAATAATGCTGTGTTTGACATCTCTGTTCATGGATCTTTGTGAGGAAAATTACTACCTTAGACTCTATCTTAAAATCAAAACTGTGTGAGGCCACGGCACTCTACCCAGGGCCATAAAGTGAGACTCTGTCTCTACAAAAAAATAAATAAATAAATAAAATCAAAACTAAGAATGGATCATTTTTTGGCTATTGATACAAATTAATGATTTGATACAAACTGATAATCAGAAAAGAATACTTGATTTTTGGAAACAATTGGGCCTTCTAAGATTTTTCTAAAGCTGAAACATAAGCCACACAGATGCATTCAAAGGAAAGGAGAAAATAAAGACAGAGCTAAGTCATGCATATGTAATTTTTTTCTCCCAAATTATTGACATCTGTTAAATGAATCCTCCCCACTTAGGGAAGAGTGAGAAATGGTGAAACTGGCCAGGTGTCCCTCTCATGTCCTCCTATGTCAAAACCTGGGGCAGGCGAATGTGGTTCCTTCCTTACAAAGCAGTATGTACAAATTATTGTACTGATCACTTTCACATTCTTGGCCCATGTTTCTTTCAAGAGATTAGTATTTTTTTTGTTGACTTACAAGTGCATTTTGTTTAATAAGGATGTATCTTTGTCATGCACTTATCAAATGTTTATATTAATTTAATGTTTTAGCTTTAATGCAAATTACATTGAGCAAAAATTCTTAATTGTACATTTGGTGTCTCAATTAACTTTTTAAAAATTAACTGTTTTATTTTTGAATCATTTCAGATTTACAGAAAAGTTGCAAAGATAATGCAGTGTTTTCATCAGCACCTCACCTATTTCCCCCACTAATGCCCATTTACTGCTCCCAGCCAGCCCAAGGTATCACAGTGCATTTAATAATTGCTTTGGGTTTTATTTTTGGTTGCACTTATTTTTTTATTATTTACAGAGATAATAAGTGTTCTATTTCTTCTCCAAGTTTATCAGTCACTTGATTAATTGCGTTCTCCCATAACATAAAACACCTACTTAATCATATAAATGGCTTCTTAATTGTTGCTTCTTAAATTTCTACAAAAACAGAGATGCAATATTTAATTTTGACTCTCAAAGCACAAAATTATATTTTCATAAAAATGCATTTTACAAAACTTACAAGGTGCAATTCCTCACAAATGTTGTGTTGAATGAAGAATGAATGAATGTTTTTATTCGGGAAATGCAGTAATTTTGACAGAGCCCTTGTTACAGTGTGCCCCACGAATAAAGTGGACTCCCGGTGGCTATCTGAAGTGCTCAAAGTTAGAACAGAACCAGGTGGCCATAGCTGGCTCAGGGAGCAATCACATACTCTATGTTCTTGGAAAGATGGTGCAGAACTATCACAGGACCTCCCTTTCCACCGGCAAGCCAAACCAGCTCCTGGTCTCGGCTAAAACAAACTGCAGGGGACCCGCAGGAGGAACTGCCCACCCACAGCCCATAGGAAGAAACATCTAACAAGACGTCTGATCCCCCGCAATCAGGGCTCAGTTGTATCAACCAATCAGGGTTCAGCTGTATTCCCAATTAAGACTCAGCTCACCTGAGCTGACCAATCAGAACTGGATTTCAAACATTCATTTGCATAAATAGCCCTTATTGGAAACTGAGTTTCAACCAGTCATTTGCATGAACAGCCCTTACTGGAAACCTGGCTGGGAACTTCTACAGTATAAAAACTCAAACCTTCTCTTTGTTCTGTGGACCTCACCTTCATTTTATATCAACAGTTTTGTTGGCATCACGCACTTCATGACTACCTAAAACCAATCTATTCCATAACTAAGTTCTTGCACAAGAAAATAAAAACATAAACCCACACAAAAACGTATTCCCAAAAATATATCAAAAAGTTTGATGCTATTGTTTTTGCAATAACCCACATCTGGAAACAACTGAATTATAATTAACAGGTAAACAGGTAAATAAATTGTGCTATACCTGATACAGCAATTAAAAAAAAAAAAAGCTTTAAGCTGAGTGACAAAAAGAGCAGATACAGTATGTTTCTAATTATATTAAATTCTAAAAATGAGAAACTCACCCATCAGTGGTTGTCAAGGGCTGGAGTGCTGGAGGAACAGACTGCAGAGGCGCAATTGAATATATTTGTCAAAATCACCAAATTGTAGGCTCTAAGTTAGTGTAATTTATTGTACCTAAACAATAGCTCGAGGTTGTCTAAAAAAAAAAAATTGCAGGTGAGTATGGTGAGGCCACCGCTCTCTAGCCAGGGTGATAGAGTTAAACACTGTCTGGAAAAAAAAATTGCGGAACGTGCACAAATAATCCATTGTTTATAAGAATACACTACGATTCATCTTTTTACCCATTTATTTCCTCTTTTCAAGTTTCTCTCTTCATATATTCTCTACAGCACACACACACACACACACACACACACACACATAAAGCACAGCAGTGTGCTTTAAACTCAGCTGCAGGGAAGAGGAAGGAGGAAGATGTGAAGGCTGACAATCCAGCACAGCAGCGGCCCTGAACTGTCTCCAACCGCAGTGGCCCCAAGCCAGGCTTTGGCAGGCAGTGCGCTCAGTCAGCACTCAGCTGAGTCCTCTGTCCAGCGCCCGCAGAGCCCCAGCCTGCTGCTCACCTGCTCCTGACTCTGTGGTGCTCAGACTTGGCCTTCTTCACTGTTCTTTTAACCTTCTGCTTAAACCTCACATACAGTCAGGGCCTCTGTTGTTATAACACTGACCAGTAACGAATCTATACCCCAGTCTCTCAAATATTTTCCTTCACTGCAAGGATTATTGTCTATCAGACACATTGTTTTCCAGAGTTTCATCCCAACTTAAATCCGGTATCTCTAGTCACACATCTTTCCAGGTCAACTCCCCATCATACTCGTACATTATTGGCAAAGAGAAAAATACTCTGACGTTATCTTTGCTACATTCAGCATTTTTACTCTGAAAACTGTAACTTCTGCCAGTATGTCCTTCAGGCTTTAATTTACTATTTGTAGCCATGACACAGAGGCTTTGAACCTACAGAGGACCCTCTCCTCAGAGAGGCTACCCTGGTACACTACATTGTCCAGAAGTTTGGCGTATACTTTCCATAGATCAGCAACCAAAATGCATTCATCTCTACATTATTCACTTCTAAAATCTGGAGAGTTCCAGAACCATGCTCCAAATCCTGTACAGACAGCTGTCATTTCATATCATATCACATAAACACCCCAAATTCAGGGTGTTTGCCGCCGCCTCCAATTCTCACTCTTTCTTTCCATGAATGGAAACACGACCCCCACCTGATTATGTCCTTGGGCATTATTGCCGCCTTTTTTCTCCCCACTCGTACATCCTCATGGTCCGACGGTGTCCTGCGTGACTGGTGGAGTGCGTAAATACAGCTTCATTTGCCAAGGTGCTAAATGTACATCTACAAGCTGACCCATTTTATACACTTAAGTCTTTTTCGTCTGAGTATAAAATGACACTCCTTTCTCATTTTCTTAGTAGAAGCCAATACTCAAAGCCCTTAATACCTCATTTCTGAATTCCTTCCAAAGCCTCTGCTTTTTCTGTTCCCAATCCTGTCCAGTTCTAATATTTCCTACCATGTCTTAGAGTTAGTTATTCCCTCTCCAGCCCCCTACAGAAAATTCAGCATCCTTATCCTCATTCTTTATATATATAAAGTATGTGTACACACACACACACACACACACACGCACTGTGAATTTATTCTAATGGTTCTGAAGGCCAGGAAGTTGAAGATCAAGGGCTGGCGGGTTTGGTGTCTGGTGAGGACCTGGTCTCTGCTTCCAAAACGGCACCCTTATCCTCATTCTTAAGTCTTTTCTATTCCTGAGGCAAATTGTATAGGGCTGGCATGGAGTTTCAGAAAGCATTCAGTAGACTATGGAAATGAAGAAGCTGAAGAGTAACTCTCCAAGGTTTCATAGCCTCCCAGCCCTGCCCAGTGCTATTTATCTGTTTTTGTTGGATGCTTTAGAATAGAGCTTCCCGACCAGGCTGACTCTACACACAGGGTCATCCCCTCCATTTTTAGGGCAGCCACACAGGTCCTGGAACCAAGAAGAGCATTATCTAGGTACTTCAGTGTTTCCTACAAATAATTACCTTCCAAAGTGTGCCAAAAGATGAAGGGAAAAAATTGAGAGGCATTTAAAACACAAAAAGTCCCTCCAGAGTCTCAAAACAATGAGTTTACATCATGGCATTTTGCTGTTTGGGAAATTCACCATCAACCTATACTGAGATTCTACACCAGTATGGCTGATGACACTTGGAAGGGATGTGTCCAGCTAGCCCAGGACATGGAAATGCTACGTCTGAGGAACCAGCAGCCCCCACCATGGGCATCAGCACCTACGGAGGAGCCCGAGAGAGGAACCTCACCGGATCAGGAACCACAAGGCAAGAAGACCCTGAAACTTAGAAAACAAGACCTCAGGGCAGAAGCCGAAAGCCAAGAACAAAACCCAAAAATGAGTCAGAGGAAATGAGGCAAAAGGTCAGACCTTGTGGAGGAAGTGAGAGCTGCCAACGGCTGCGGCTGCCGTCTGTACGCCAAGTCCAAGCTGGCCCCTCGGCCTGGAGCCAGCAGAGGGCTAACAAGCCTTTCATGAAATGAAGGGGCTATACTTAACTCTTCACTGAAGACTAAGTAATTCAGTTTGTTAGTTCCATCCTTGCAATGGCTTTTTGTTTATTTGTTTAGCTTTGCTCCACTTTCCTCATTTAGTCTCTGTATGTCTTTTATTTTATATAATTTGTATTTAATGTTACATGAAGAAGCTTTCATGTTGTTCCAGATAAAAGAAAACATTTTTTCCTAACTTGATTGAAATGAAAGTATATATGTAAAGTATTCCATAATGAAGGGAAATCCAAACCATCTTTATTATTTATTATTATTATTACTATTTGCATTTGTATTTCTAGTACCTATCATTTACTTAATTTTTTAACTTTGTGTCATGTATTGCGCAGATGATGACTTCCAGGTGTTAATTCATCTACACCTCCACGGGAGGGATTATTAGTTCCAAACACATGTGGAAACCAAAGCTAAAAGAGATACAAAATTTTTCCAGGATCCTATAACAAATAAATGGCAAAGATGAGATATAAACCTGTGATATGTCTTTTTTTTTTTTTTATTGTTGGGGATTCATTGAGGGTACAATAAGCCAGTTACACTGATTGCAATTGTTAGGTAAAGTCCCTCTTGCAATCATGTCTTGCCCCCATAAAGTGTGACTGTGATATGTCTTAATAATTATTACACTAG